>NC_041387.1:242059961-242072406 GCF_002162155.2 Triticum dicoccoides | reverse complement strand
GGGTGCGCGGGCTCCGATGGGCTTCGCGGGCCTGGCCCGGGCCTGGGCGGAGGTGGGAGGCTGCTGGGAGACGCGTGGAGGCGCCTGATTGGCTGGTTTCGGCGGCTGGCGGCGGCGCGGCCAGTGGGGGCGCGACACTTGGCGGCGGAGGGCTTGCGGGCGGCGGAATTCGAGGTGGAGGTGGCTGGCGGCTGCGGGGATCCCGAGGAAGAGGGATCTAGGGGTAGGGGAAGGCTAGGGTTGCCCATTTTTGAAAGGAATGGGGGTTTATATAGGGTAGGGGCTAGGGTTAGGAGGGGTTTCGGAGCCTCCGATGACGATCCAACGGCACCGGTCGGAGGGGGTTTTAAGCCGGGTTAGATGGGCTGTGCGGAGGGGGGTTGGGCTGAGAAGAGAGAAGAGAAGGCAGCCCGGCAACAGTTTCCGAATTGAAAACGTCTGACGCTAGACCGACTATATCGCGGTTATATATATAACGGTTGTGCAGTCAAATGGACTCCGAATGCGACGAAACTTGGCAGGCGGCCTGTCTACACTATAATAAGACCACACGACAAGTTGCAACCCATTCCGAGAACATTTTTATGCCACTTATAAAATAATATTTCGGATGTGCCGCGGGCGCATGCGAGTGTGGTCGGGCTCAGAACGGACAACGGAGAGAACCGGCGGAACCCGAACGGATGCAAGTTTTGAAAAACATGCAGATGAAATGCAGATGATGACATGAGATGAGATGCATAACAAGAACAAAATGCAAAACAACAGACAAAAACCCAACCACGAAGGAAAAATCATATCGCATCTCCGGAAAAGACAAGAGTTGGAGTTACGAATATGGAAAGTTGTATCCGGGGCGTTACAACACTCCACCACTACGAGAGGATCTCGTCCCGAGATCTAGGATGGCACCGGAGGGAAAACGGAAGAGGACGAGAAGAGGTAAACTTAGTTGCTTCTTCGACAAACGAGTGAAACCACGAACCTTGAGAGGTTGAACAAATTGAAATAAAAAAAACAACGGAGATGTCCAAGATTGCAAACAGTCCGTTAGAAAAGAGGAACAAGGAACATTACGAGAACTTGAAGGTTGCAAAGACATGAATCAAGAGTTTAATGGACAAGATAGAATTCGAAACCACTCCGGTTAAAACAAGATGAGAGAGGAAGAATTCGGGCAGCACTCCGGTTGAGCATGGAAGGAAAAGAACATGAATTTGAGAAGATGGGAAGATACTTGATGAAATCAACAACACACTGCCTCCGGAACTATTGAAGGAATGGCACAAGGGGTAAGAAGGATTTCAGACAGCACTCCGATTGAAAAGAGAGGCAAAACTTGACAAGATGAAAGAACTCGAATGAAAACACGACACACCGGTTAAATGGATAAGAGAGAAAAGAACACGATCCTCACAATTGAGATGATGAGTGAAAAGAGCAACATTACAATGCCTCCGAAAGAAAGAATAGAAGATAGATCATTGGAATAACAGAATGTAGGAGAAAAAGCCAACTTCTGCCACAAGTGAGCTTGGAAAGCATCCTTCCAAGATGGTTACAACAAGGTTGTTGGAAAACCAACAACGAAAAGAATAAGCTTGTAGTGGGCTTATGGAAAACATCCCAAAATTGAGGTGAAATTCTGCCACTAACGGAAACAATAGATTGGATTGAGGACAACAAGAAGATGAAAACTCCTTTTGTCGAGAGGATAGGAGAAAAAAAACATGGATCATTGATAAGCACCACAATAGCAAGATTCCTTAGGGAAGGCTTTAGGTGAAATATGACACAAGATAACTCCAACGAAGAGATTAATATGGGTTGAAACAATTCATGATCGGAGAGAAAATGATGGTTTTACCATATCTCATTCTTGACAACTTGTGAATCATAAAACTTGAAGGGAAACTGTCAAGAATGATATAACACCATCTCAAAACATAAGGTAGAAAGAATTGCACTTTGGAATGCAAGATGAAGAATGCTTGAACGCCTCAAAACAAAACATGTGTTTAGCACCATGTTTAATTTTGAGTATAGCTTGACGGATCATAACTTCAAGAGAAATCTTGAAGAACAATTGAAGAATGAAAAGATTCCCTGACGAACCATCATGTAGAGCCTCCATGAAGAACTCCGATAATGAAAGGATGGTAGAAAGAAAGAGAAGTTGAAAACACAAGGTGAAGCCTTGCGATGATTTAGATGGAGCTTCGCGATGAGATAACCGAGAGAACTTGGAACTCCGAAAACGAAAAGATGAATACTAGAACCGAGAATTACTTCATCATGAACAATCTCCGAAAGAAGGAATTAGTCACTTGGATGAAACAAGAATAAGAATTATGTCATGCCTATCCTTCACCAATTTAAGTTGATGACAAGCAACGGATTTAGCATACTACTTATTCTCGTAGAAAGAATTAAGAGAGATATAGCATAAACTTGAGAAGGTATTGATGGAACCACCGGTGGGATTGAAACAACGAAAGAATGGATGAATTGATACGCTAACGAAGAAAGTGAAATCTTGAACGAACCATCGAAAGATTGAAAATTAGATCAGCAAAGGCACAATTCACCGGGAAGAATTGGAAAATGAATGAAGATACTTGAGGAGATTTAGATACATGAGAACGAAGAGAACATGAACTTATTGGAGACCACTTGAGCGATGCACCGGTAAGATTTGGAGAATGATAGCTACACGCTGAGAATGAAGAATTATGACATGATGGCATTCGTAGGAAAGAAATGGAAACAACTCATGAAATGCTCCGGATGATAAGAAAAGAATTGTCACAATCAAAAACAATTATGAGGATGGCATCAAGCTAGAATCATGAATCTTCGAGAGGATGGACAAGATTTAGAGGAAAACTCTTCTTCGGTCTTCAAATGTTGAGAATGATGATGAGAACCGCCATGACAATTGTTGAGATACTTCGGAACAAAGAAGAATAGAAATGATGAACCAACGATGAAAATATTCTGAAAGCGATCTTGGAGAAGGAATATGATTGATGATAATTCATTCTTACGTCAAACTTGGAAATGAATTTGAGAATCGCTCCTGATAATTCGAAGAGTCAGGTAAGATCTTGGGAAAAAGGGTTAGGGCCCACTCAAAAGAAACACCATTGAAATAATTTAGAAGAGGGATTGCACCGGTAGAATTAAATAACTTGAATGAGATAATGATCTCCAAATAGATTGAACGGATTAAGAATGGAAACACGAGTCTTCTAAGATATCTTGAGCACTCCGGATAAGAATAGACAGAGGTGAACAATTAAGAGGTGCATCGACATGAGAAAGCATTTGACACGAGGAAAAGAATATGATCAACACTGAAAGCTTGATTTAAATCCACCGGAGAAGAAAAAAACGAAGGATGATGAACTTGAAAATGTTGAGCATCTTCATGGGAAAGCACCGGATAAGAACATTGATTGAAAAGAGTGAAGAGACTTCACCTGAATAAAAGGATACTTGGTTAAGAAATCTGAGTCCTTGAAGAAAAAGGGTGGGAGGGCGGGAAAACAAAGGCAACTTGGGGACGGATGAAACAAACACCGTTGAGAAAACTTATAATTGATCTTGCGGATGGGGAGAATGATGGGATCATCTCGAAGAGATGCGCACCGGTTGTAAAAGAATTGACATGACAATCTCGATGATCAAGAAAGATTAGTATTCACATAGCAATATGAGAACACAGTTTAGGAAAGGTATGGATTCAACATTTGACTTCGAAGTAACTCAAATACCACAAATAAAACAAAACAAAGGATTTGGCTTGAAAAATAAGCCGGAACAAACATATGATAGAGATTTCGTCCGAAGTTTTCGTGGTGGGGCCCACACGGGCTCGATTGTACAGCACCATCATGTACAAGGCAGTGCACATGACATACGAAGTGTCCCCGAACCAGCATAGCCAAGGGTTCTTTAAGACACAACGAGACCACTGTAAAAACGACCGTGGAAAGGCGGACCACTAGACGTCGAACCCCAACCTCATATCATGCATCTGTCGAAAAGATATTCTAGGAGCTACTTGAATTCCCACCTATAAACTCCCGAAACTTTCTGGTTATGCAATCTGGTGTTGGGGATACAGGGGAAGCAATATATCTCACCCAAACTAACAATACCTACATCCAGCTGTATCCATCCGTCAACACATAACCAAGAAAACTCCGGAAATCGTGTACCTCAACCTTCGAAAAGCATCCGTTATATGAGTTATGGCAATACTCCCGAGCTCGCCCCAGTACTTGGTTATCGGGGTTATCTCACCAACAACTGCATAAAACAGATTTTCGATGTTGGCAAATCTCAGGTATTCCAGAACTGCAACGATAAAATTGTGACGACAACACCTCGGAGCTCAACTCCCCGGGTCAAAGCCACATAAATAGACAGGAGGCACCAAGAACAATGTTCTCGTCACAAAACCATCGGAACGATTCCAAGATACTCGCGTGATCCTAAAAAAATTAGTGAAATTTGAGGAGAGGAAAGTCAAAACATCTACGTCAGGAGTCCTCCCCAGAGCGACGAAGGGGGCTGAGGAGTAAAAAGAATCCTACTCTCCGATATATATAATCCTAAGACTCAAAATAGTTTTCTTCTAGACTCAACAACGGCCAACAATCAAGGGGGCTCCTAAGGTCGGTCGAGGCTCTGATTACCAACTTGTCACGCCCAATATGCGACCCTATCCAAAACGAACTCGAAGGTCCCAGCAAGGATAGACCCGCATATTGAAACGCTTTTGCAAGGTGGATATCATTACATCAACATTACATAATAGATGGAATACATACATAAGCCATACAATGCCACACGAATACAACATCAACAATACATCAGAGCATCATCCGACTACGGATGAAACACAAACAGAAACTCAAACAACGTCCACCCTGCTAGCCCAGGCTGCCGACCTGGAACCTATCCCCTGATCGAAGCAGAAGCAGAAGAAGAACTCAACGCAAGCAAGAATCGCTCTCGCGTCATGATCATCGCATAACCTGTACCTGCAACTGTTGTTGTAGTAATCTGTGAGCCACAAGGACTCAGCAATCCCATTACCATGGGTATCAAGACTAGCAAAGCTTAAACAGAAAGGAAGGGGTAAAGTGGTGAGGCTGCAGCAGCGGCTAAGCATGATTTGGTGGCTAACATACGCAAACAAGAGCGAGAAGAGAGCAAGCGGAATGGTCGTGAAGCTAGCAATGATCAAGAAGTGATCCTGAACTCCTACGTACGTCAAACATAACCCAGAAACCGTGTTCACTTCCCGGACTCCGCCGAGAAGAGACCATCACGGCTACACACGCGGTTGATGCGTTTTAATTTGGATCTGGTGTCAAGTTATCTACAACCGGACATTAACAAATTCCCATCTGCCAATAACCGCAGGCACGGCTTTCGAAAGATTATACCCTGCAGGGGTGTCCCAACTTAGCCCATGACAAGCTCTCGCGATCAACGAAGGAATAGACCTTCTCCCAGGAAGACCCGATCAAACTCGGAATCCCGGTTTACAAGACATTTCGACAATGGTAAAACAAGACCAGCAAGACCACCCGATGCGCTGACAATCCCGATAGGAGCTGCACATATCTCGTTCTCAGGGCAACACCGGATGAACACTACGTACAACTAAAACCAGCCCTCGAGTTTCCCCGAGGTGGCGCTGCAAGTGGCTCTGGTTCGGACCAACACTTAGACAAGCACTGGCCTGGGGGGGCTGTAATAAAGATGACCCTTAGGTTAATTACTCCCAAGGGAAATATAGGTGGTGGTGAGGCAAATGGTAAAACCAAGGTTGGGCCTTGCTGGAGGAGTTTTATTCAAAGCGAACTGTCAAGGGGGTCCCATAAATCACCCGACCGCGTAAGGAATGCAAAATCCGGGAACATAACACCGGTATGGCGGAAACTAGGGCGGCAAGAGTGGAACAATACACCAGGCATAAGGCCGAGCCTTCCACCCTTTACCAAATATATAGATGCATTAATAATATAAGAGATATTGTGATATCCCAACCAAAATCCTGTCCACCATGGAGCAATCTTCAACTTCACCTGCAACTAGCAACGCTATAAGAGGGGCTGAGCAAAGCGGTAACATAGCCAAGCAACGGTTTGCTAGGAAGGGTGTCAAAGGTTAGAGGTTCATGGCAATTTGGGAGGCTTGAAGAACAAGTGATAGGTAGCGCAGCATAGCGATAGAACGAATCAACTAGCATAGCAATGATAGTAATTGAGATCCAGGGTAGCGGTCATCTTGCCTGAAATCCTGCTAGGAAGAAGAACGAGTCCATGAAGAAGACGAACAGGAGCAGTCGAACGAATCCTCACGAACGCAACGTTACTGGAACTAAGAAGCAACACCGGAAAGAAACAACCAACATGGGAAATGCACGAGCATAATCATGGCATGATGCACAAACAAGTATGATGCATGTCCGGTTTAATGAGGCATGGCATGGCAAAGTGCAACAACCAATACTACAAGTTAAATGGAGCTCAATATGCAACGAGTTGCATATCGATGAAACACCACATATGAGTTATTTAGTTCGCTCTCATTTAGGTACCCAACAATATTAAATGTTGTTAAACATGGCAAGAGGTGAAGTATAATGAAACTACCTATCTAGACAAATTTAAATGAGGCCGGAAGTAACAAACAACAAGTCCGGAAAATCCCCATGTGCATATTTTAGATTCGGTACTGTGCTGCCCTAAACACAATTTTATGTTTGTTAAACAGTAAAATAAAGTGGACCATGTTAAACTAGGCATTTTTTCACCCCATTTACATATAAAGTTTATTTAAAATGGAGCTACGGTTATTTAGTTACGAAATAAATCATTTTAACATGGCATTTAGCAAAATAAATGCAACCAGCATTTTAAACATTTTAAACATGGATGAAAGTGACATATTACTAATCTACACAATTTTCTGATCATTTTACATATATAAAACATTTTGATATGATGCACGGTTGATGAGTTATTATAAGCATGAACTCTAGGGGGTTTTCTGCAATTATGTAAATCCTGGGATAATTAGACAAATTCGCAGAGAGGAAAAAAAATAACATTGGGCCGAATCTGGTGCATGCTGGGCTGGACAAAGAGGAGCTATGGGGAGCTCACCCATGGGCCTTGGCCCGGTCAGAGGAGGCTGGAGGCAGGCCAGGGAGGAGGGCTGGGCCGCGGTGCTGCTGGGCCGGGGCGCTGGGGCTGCGGCTGGGCCTGGCGCAGGCTTCGGCTGGGCCTTGAGGCGCGCTGGAGATGGGCCAGGCATGCTGGGTTGGGGCCCACGTGGCCGGCGACGACCGAGGGCGTCGTCCTCGCGCTCATGCGCAGAGGCAGGGGAGGCCGGCGGCGCGAAGAGATCCGACGAGTGGGGAGGCACGGTGAGGCAGGGACCGGCAGGATCCGGGCGGAGGTCGGATCTGGCGCAGCGGCTCCATTCCCGGTGATGAACGGCGGTGGAAGGCGGCGCTCCTGGAGAGAGAGAGAGAGGGATCTGAGAGAGAGAGAGAGAGGAAGAAGAGGAAGGAGGCAGGGCCGCGAGCAGGGGAGGCGACACCTGGGGTCGGCGGCGATGACCAGGGCTCGTCTCCGGCGGCGAGGTGGCAGGGTGCGAGGCGGCGACGCTCGCCGTCGGTGGGAACGGGCGCCGCACGGGGCGGACCGAGAGGCGGACGCAGGCGGCGGCGCGCGCTCGGGTGCGCGGGCTCCGATGGGCTTCACGGGCCTGGCCCGGGCCTGGGCGGAGGTGGGAGGCTGCTGGGAGATGCGTGGAGGCGCCTGATTGGCTGGTTTCGGCGGCTGGCGGCGGCGCGGCCAGTGGGGGCGCGACACTTGGCGGCGGAGGGCTTGCGGGCGGCGGAATTCGAGGTGGAGGTGGCTGGAGGCTGCGGGGATCCCGAGGAAGAGGGATCTAGGGGTAGGGGAAGGCTAGGGTTGCCCATTTTTGAAAGGAATGGGGGTTTATATAGGGTAGGGGCTAGGGTTAGGAGGGGTTTCAGAGCCTCCGATGACGATCCAACGGCACCGGTCGGAGGGGGTTTTAAGCCGGGTTAGATGGGCTATGCGGAGGGGGGTTGGGCTGAGAAGAGAGAAGAGAAGGCAGCCCGGCAACAGTTTCCGAATCGAAAACGTCTGACGCTAGACCGACTATATCGCGGTTATATATATGATGGTTGTGTAGTCAAATGGACTCCGAATGCGACGAAACTTGGCAGGCGGCCTGTCTACACTATAATAAGACCGCATGACAAGTTGCAACCCATTCCGAGAATGTTTTTATGCCACTTATAAAATAATATTTCGGAGGTGCCGCGGGCGCGAGCGAGTGTGGTCGGGCTCAGAACGGACAACGAGAGAACCGGCGGAACCCGAACGGATGCAAGTTTTGAAAAACATGCAGATGAAATGCAGATGATGACATGAGATGAGATGCATAACAAGAACAAAATGCAAAACAACAGACAAAAACCCAACCACGGAGGAAAAATCATATCGCATCTCCGGAAAATACAAGAGTTGGAGTTACGAATATGAAAAGTTGTATCCGGGGCGTTACAGTTGCTATGGCGAATTTTGGTTGGGTCTATCCCCATTTTGCGGATTGTGTCCTGGTATAGCAAGTTTAGATCACTGCCGTCGTCCATTAGGACTTGTGTAAATTGGAGTCCGTCAATTATCGGATCTAATATCAAGGCAGTCCATCTTGCATTTCGGATACTTCTAGAGTAACCCTGATGGTCGAAGGTGATTGGTTTTAACAACCAGTGGCGGGACTCCTCTGGGATAGGCCGTATGGCGCGTACCTCTATGGGCACCGCTCTATTTTTCCCTTTTGTCATGTGAAGTGAGTTTACTGTTTTGACTTCTTGTGGGAAATTCTTTTGTTTTCCGGTGCTCTGCTTGTGGGGTTTGTCATCGTCCTCGCTTGGTGTGTCGAGCCCCTTGTGTTCGGCGTTGAGTTTGCCGGACTGCTTGAAGACCCAACAATCTCTGTGGGTATGGTTTGCAGGCTTCCTGGGGGTACTGTGGATTTGGCCTATCTTGTCCAAGATTTTGTTTAAGTTAGATAGCTCGCCCCTGTTATCCTTAAGGGGCAGTTTTTTGTTATTCTGTCGAGAGCTTTTGAATCCGGCGTTGACTGTCGTGCTCTTCAGGCTGTTTCCCTTGGTCCGGTGCTGGTCCTTGCTGCGTCACGGTTTCCCGTTTCCATCCCTGACTTCAGATGTACTTGGGTCGCTGGTACTGCATCTTGCCAGCCAGCTATCCTCTCCCGTGCAAAAGAGGGTCATGAGGCTTGTTAATGCGGCCATTGTTCTTGGCTTTTCTTGGCCGAGGTGTCTGGCGAGCCATTCGTCTCGGACGTTGTGCTTGAAAGCTGCTAAGGCTTCGGTGTCCGGACAGTCGACTTTTGGTTCTTTTTAGTAAGGAATCTGTTCCGCAATTTTCGGGCTGACTCTCCGGGTTGTTGAGTTATGTGACTTAGATCGTCTGCATCCGGAGGTCGGACATAGGTCCCTTGAAAATTTGCCCGAAAAGCATCCTCGAGCTCTTCCCAACTTCCAATGGTGTTTTTGGGGAGGCTTTTGAGCCAATGCCGAGTTGGCCCTTTGAGCTTGAGGGGTAAGTATTTTATGGCATGGAGGTCATCTCCTCTAGCCATGTGTATGTGGAGGATGTAATCCTCAATCCAGACTCCAGGGTTTGTTGTTCCGTCGTATGCCTCTATGTTTATGGGCTTGAATCCCGCTGGAAATTCATAATCCAGAACCACATCGGTGAAACATAGGGGGTGTGCGGCACACCTATATTTAGGTGTACCGTAATATTCGGATACTTGATGTGTTGCATTGCTTACTAGAGCTTGCTTTCTTGGCCCGTAGATAGATCTAACTAGGCCATCTTTTTGATGCGAACCCGTGTGCGGATCGCGTGCCGGCTTGTGTGCGGCGTCGTTTGCCGCTCTATGTTTGCCATGGGGTCGTCTATCCGACTGGGTGGTCTCCTTGTTCTTTGATTGCGGGGGCTCTACGGCCTCCTCATCAAATTCGGGCAGTAGTTTTCGCTTTGGGTAGCTCGTTGTTCGACGACTATCGCCGTATTTGTCTGTGGTATTGAGTACTTTGCTCCATATGATTCTGAGCGCATCTTCCACTGTTTGGAGCTTCCGCTTCTGCTTTTTCAGGCTACGTGTAGTGGCGACGAGCCTTTTATGGAGGTTCTTCTGCTCCAGCAACTTGTCCGGCGTGAGATCATCCGGACTGTTATCTTCGTCGGGGACGGATTGTTTATCCAAGTTGTCCTGTTCGGACGGTTTCTCGATGGCATGTTTTCGACGTCTGCCGGTTCACCCTGCTCTATGGATGGGTCTATATGGCTGCTGTCTTTGTCGAGGCGGGATTTTGAGCGGCGCTTACGTCGCTGTTTTGACTGCTTTTCGAGGGAATGATCCCTCGTGTCGTCCTGTTGTTCCTCGTCGTCGCTTCCTTTAGGTGTGTCCACCATGTATACATCGTGAGATGAGGTGGCCGTCCAGTGCCTTATAGGTGCTGGTTCATGCTTATCTCCTACATCGTCGTCCATACCGTCGATGTCTTCGGAGTCGAAATCGAGCACGTGTTTAAACTTTCGACAGTGGCTACGAAGTGGGTGGTGGGTGGGCTTTGAATTTCTTCGTCGTCCGCATCCCAACCTTGCAGGACATAATCCGGCCAAGGCTCTCTTGATAAAGAGAGAGACTTTAGTGAATTCAGGACGTCGCCAAAGGGCAAGTGCTGAAAGATGTCCGCGGTGGTGAACTCCATGATCGGCGCCCAATCGGATTAGATTGGCAGGGGCACGGAAGGTTCAGAGTCCGGAGAGGAGTCCGGCACCTTGGAGTCACGAGCTTCGCAAAGGACAGGGTTGGTGTTCGGCTCAATCGCCGTAGAGATCGCAGCCCCTGAGGCGGAGTCCAGCCACCCGTCCTCGATTGGCGCAATCGGCTCCGAACTAAGGGTCGGAGCAGGCACTGGTGCGGCCTCCAGGTGTTGGGGAACGTAGCAGAAATTCAAAATTTTCCTACATAACACCAAGATCTATCTATGGAGAGACCAGCAACGAGTAGAAAGGGGAGTGCATCTACATACCCTTGTAGATCGCTAAGCGGAAGCGTTCAAGTGAACGGGGTTGATGGAGTCGTACCCGTCGTGATTCAGATCACCGATGATCAAGTGCCGAACGGACGGCACCTCCGCGTTCAACACACGTACAGCCCGGTGACGTCTCCCACGCCTTGATCCAGCAAGGAGAGAGGGAGAGGTTGAGGAAGACTCCATCCAACAGCAGCACAACGGCGTGGTGGTGGTGGAGGAGCGTGGCAATCCCGCAGGGCTTCGCCAAGCACCATGGGAGAAGAGGAGGAGGGAGAGGGGCAGGGCTGCACCAACGAGAGATCAAATCGCGTCTTATGGGCAGCCCCTAGGCCTCATATATATAGGGGAAGGGGAGGGCTGTGCCCCCTTTAGGGTTTCCCACCCCAAGGGGCGGCGGCCAGCCTCCAGATGGCATCTGGTGCGGCGGCCAGGAAGGGGGGGAGGAGTCCATCCTCCCCAAGGCACCTCGGAGGTGCCTTCCCCCTTGAGGACTCTTCCCTCTAGGGTTCCCTAGGCGCATGGGCCTCTTGGGGCTGGTTCCCTTGGCCCATGTAGGCCAAGGCGCACCCCCTACAGCCCATGTGGCCCCACGGGGCAGGTGGCCCCACCCGGTGGGCCCCCGGGACCCTTCCGGTGGTCCCGGTACAATACCGATGACCCCGAAACTTGTCCCGATGCCCGAAACAGGACTTCCTATATATAAATCTTTACCTCCGGACCATTCCGGAACTCCTCGTGACGTCCGGGATCTCATCCGGGACTCCGAACAACATTCGGTTACCACATACAAGCTTCCTTTATAACCCTAGCATCATCGAACCTTAAGTGTGTAGACCCTACGGGTTCGGGAGACATGCAGACATGACCGAGACGTTCTCCGGTCAATAACCAACAGCGGGATCTGGATACCCATGATGGCTCCCACATGTTCCACGATGATCTCATCGGATGAACCACGATGTCAAGGACTTAATCAATCCCGTATTCAATTCCCTTTGTCTATCGGTATGTTACTTGCCCGAGATTCGATCGTCAGTATCCAATACCTTGTTCAATCTCGTTACCGGCAAGTCACTTTACTCGTTCCGTAACACATCATCCCGTGATCAACTCCTTGGTCACATTGCGCATATGATGATGTCCTACCGAGTGGGCCCAGAGATACCTCTCCGTTTACACGGAGTGACAAATCCCAGTCTCGATCCGCATAAAACAATAGATACTTTCGGAGATACCTGTAGTGCA
>NC_041387.1:242056123-242059342 GCF_002162155.2 Triticum dicoccoides | reverse complement strand
CTTTATAGTCACCCAATTACGTTGTGACGTTTGATACACCCAAAGCACTCCTACGATATCCAGGAGTTACACGCTCTCATGGTCGAAGGAAGAGATACTTGACATTAGAAAAGCTTTAGCATACGAACTACACGATCTTTGTGCTAGGCTTAGGATTGGGTCTTGTCCATCACATGATTCTCCTAATGATGTGATCCCGTTATCAACGACATCCAATGTCCATAGCCAGGAAACCATGACTATCTGTTGATCACAACGAGCTAGTCAACTAGAGGCTCACTAGGGACATATTGTGGTCTATGTATTCACACGTGTATTACGATTTCCGGATAATACAGTTATAGCATGAATAAAAGCCTATTATCATGAACAAAGAAATATAATAATAACACTTTTATTATTGCCTCTAGGGCATATTTCCAATAGTCTCCCACTTGCACTAGAGTCAATAATCTAGTTCACATCGCCATGTGATTAACACTCACAGGTCACATCGCCATGTGACTAATACCCAAGAGTTTACTAGAGTCAGTAGTGTAGTTCACATCACTATGTGATTAACACTCAATGAGTTTTATGTTTGATCATGTTGCTTGTGAGAGAGGTTTTAGTCAACGGGTCTGAACCTTTCAGATCCGTGTGTGCTTTACAAATCTCTATGTCATCTCCTAGATGCAGCTACCACGCTCTATTTGGAGCTATTCCAAATAACTGTTCTACTTTGAGCTATTCTAAATTATTGCTCCATTATATGTATCCGGTCTCTCTACTCAGAGCTATCCGGATAGGTGTCAAGCTTGCATCGACGTAACCTTTACGACGAACTCTTTTACCACCTCCATAATCGAGAAAATTCCTTAGTCCACTAGTTACTAAGGATAACTTTGACCGCTGTCTGTGATCCATTCTTGGATCACTCTTGTACCCCTTGACTAACTCATGGCAAGGCACACTTCAGGTGCGGTACACAGCATAGCATACTAAAGAGCCTACGTCTTAAGCATAGGGGACGACCTTCGTCCTTTCTCTCTATTCTGCCGTGATCGAGCTTTAAGTCTTAACTTCGTACCTTACAACTCAGGCATGAACTTCTTCTTTGACTGATCCATCTTGAACACCTTCAAGATCATGTCAAGGTATATGCTCATTTTGAAAGTATTATTAAGCATTTTGATCTATCCTTATAGATCTCGATGCTCAATGTTCAAGTAGCTTAATCCAGGTTTTCTATTGAAAAACACCTTTCAAATAACCCTATATGCTTTCTAGAAATTCTATATCATTTCTGATCATCAATATGTCAACAACATATACTCATCAGAAATTCTATAGTGCTCCCACTCACTTCTTTGGAAATACAAGTTTCTCATAAACTTTGTATAAATCCAAAATCTTTGATCATCTCATCAAAGCGTACATTCCAACTCCGAGATGCTTACTCCAGTCCTTAGAAGGATCGCTGGAGCTAGCATACCTTTTAGCATCCTTAGGATCGACAAAACCTTTCTAATTGTATCGCATACAACCTTTCCTTACGACTGGTAAGGAAACTCGTTTTGACATCCAATCTGCAAGATTTCATAAATAATGCAGTAATCGCTAATATAATTCCAACAGACTCTTAGCATCGCTACGAGTGAGAAAGTCTCACCGTAGTCAACTCCTTGAACTTGTCAGAAAACATCTTAACGACAAGTCGAGCTTTCTTAATGGTGACATTTACCATCATTGTCCGTCTTCCTTTTGAAATCCATCTGTACTCATTAGCCTTACGACCATCGAGCCGTTCTGCCAAAGTCTACACTTTGTTTTCGTACATGGATCCTCTCTCGGATTTTATGGCCTCAAGCCATTTATCGGAATCCGGGCCCACCATCGCTTCTCCATAGTTCGTAGGTTCATTGTTGTCTAGCAACATGACTTCCAAGACAGGATTACCGTACCACTCTGAAGTAGTACGTATCCTTGTCACCCTACGAGGTACGGTAGTGACTTGATCTGAAGCTTCATGATCACTATCATAAGCTTCCACTTCAATTGGTGTAGGTGCCACAGGAACAACTTCCTGTGCCCTGCTACACACTTGTTGAAGTGACGGTTCAATAACCTCATCAAGTCTCCACCATCCTCCCACTCAACTCTTTCGAGAGAAACCTTTCCTCGAGAAAGGACCCGATTCAAGAAACAATCCCTTATTGCTTTCGAATCTGAATTAGGAGGTATACCCAACTGTTTTGGGTGTCCTATGAAGATGTATTTTATCCGCTTTGGGTTCGAGCTTATCAATCCTGAAATTTTTCACATAAGCGTCGCAGCCCCAAACCTTTAAGAAACGACAACTTAGGTTTCTCTAAACCATAATTCATACGGTGTCATCTCAACGGAATTACGTGGTGCCCTATTTAAAGTGAATGTGGTTGTCTCTAATGCCTAACCCATGGACAATAGTGGTAATTCGATAAGAGACATCATGGTATGCACCATATCTAATAGGGTGCAACTATGATGTTCGGACACACCATCACACTATGGTGTTCCAGGCGGTATTAATTGCGAAACAATTTCCACAATGTCTTAATTGTGTGCCAAAACTCGTAACTCGGATATTCATCTCTTTGATCATATCATAGACATTTTATCCTCTTGTCACAATGATCTTCTACTTCACTCTGAAATTACTTGAACCATTCAATAATTCAGACTTGTGTTTCATCAAGGAAATATTCTCAACATCTACTCGAATCATCTGTGAAGTAAGAACATAACGATATTCACTGCATGCCTCAGCACTCATTGGACTGCACACATCAAAATGTGTTACTTCCAACAAGTTGCTATCTTGTTCCATCTTACTGAAAACGAGGCTTTTCAGTCATCTTGCCCATGTGGTATGATTTGCATATCTCAAGTGATTCAAAATCAAGAGAGTCCAAACGATCCATCTGCATGGAGTTTCTTCATGCGTATACACCAATAGACATGGTTCGCATGTCTCAAACTTTTCTAAAACGAGTGAGTCCAAAGATCCATCAACATGGAGCTTCTTCATGCGTTTTATACCAATATGACTTACATGGCAGTGCCACAAGTAAGTGGTACTATCATTACTATCTTATATCTTTTGGCATGAAAATGTGTATCACTACGATCGAGATTCAATAAACCATTTAGGTTTAATACTAATCTTGATGGTAGAGGGAGCGTGCGATGTTTGATCAC
>NC_041387.1:241984462-242054383 GCF_002162155.2 Triticum dicoccoides | reverse complement strand
TGACACCATGATCTCCATCATCATGATCTCCATCATCGTGTCTTCATGAAGTTGTCACGCCAATGACTACTTCTACTTCTATGACTAACGCATTTAGCAATAAAGTAAAGTAGTTTACATGGCGTTCTTCAATGACACGCAGGTCATACAATAAATTAAGACAACTCCTATGGCTCCTGCCGGTTGTCATACTCATCGACATGCAAGTCGTGAATCCTATTACAAGAACATGATCAATCTCATACATCACATATATCATTCATCACATCCTTTTGGCCATATCACATCACATAGCATACCCTGCAAAAACAAGTTAGACGTCCTCTAATTGTTGTTGCATGTTTTACGTGGCTGCTATGGGTTTCTAGCAAGAACGTTTCTTACCTACGCAAAACCACAACGTGATATGCCAATTGCTATTTACCCTTCATAAGGACCCTTTTCATCGAATCCGTTCCGACTAAAGTGGGAGAGACTGGCACCCGCTAGCCACCTTATGCACCAAGTGCATGTCAATCGGTGGAACCTGTCTCACGTAAGAGTACGTGTAAGGTCGGTCCGGGCCGCTTCATCCCACAATACCGTCGAAACAAGATTGGACTAGTAACGGTAAGCATATTGAACAACATCAACGCCCACAACTACTTTGTGTTCTACTCGTGCAAAGAATCTACGCAATAGACCTAGCTCATGATGCCACTGTTGGGGAACGTAGTAGAAATTCAAAATTTTTCTACGTAACACCAAGATCTATCTATGGAGAGACCAGCAACGAGTAGAAAGGGGAGTGCATCTACATACCCTTGTAGATCGCTAAGAGGAAGCGTTCAAGTGAACGGGGTTGATGGAGTCGTACTCGTCGTGATTCAGATCACCGATGATCAAGTGCCGAACCGACGGCACCTCCGCGTTCAACACACGTACAGCCCGGTGACGTCTCCCACGCCTTGATCCAGCAAGGAGAGAGGGAGAGGTTGAGGAAGACTCCATCCAACAGCAGCACAACGGCGTGGTGGTGGTGGAGGAGCGTGGCAATCCCGCAGGGCTTCGCCAAGCACCATGGGAGAAGAGGAGGAGGGAGAGGGGCAGGGCTGCACCAACGAGAGATCAAATCGCGTCTTATGGGCAGCCCCTAGGCCTCATATATATAGGGGAAGGGGAGGGCTGCGCCCCCTTTAGGGTTTCCCACCCCAAGGGGCGGCGGCCAGCCTCCAGATGGCATCTGGTGCGGCGGCCAAGAAGGGGGGAGGAGTCCATCCTCCCCAAGGCACCTCGGAGGTGCCTTCCCCCTTGAGGACTCTTCCCTCTAGGGTTCCCTAGGCGCATGGGCCTCTTGGGGCTGGTGCCCTTGGCCCATGTAGGCCAAGGTGGACCCCCTACAGCCCATGTGGCCCCCCGAGGCAGGTGGCCCCACCCGGTGGGCCCCCGGGACCCTTCCGGTGGTCCCGGTACAATACCGATGACCCCGAAACTTGTCCCGATGCCCGAAACAGGACTTCCTATATATAAATCTTTACCTCCGGACCATTCCGGAACTCCTCGTGACGTCCGGGATCTCATCCGGGACTCCGAACAACATTCGGTTACCACATACAAGCTTCCTTTATAACCCTAGCGTCATCGAACCTTAAGTGTGTAGACCCTACGGGTTCGGGAGACATGCAGACATGACCGAGACGTTCTCCGGTCAATAACCAACAGCGGGATCTGGATACCCATGATGGCTCCCACATGTTCCACGATGATCTCATCGGATGAACCACGATGTCAAGGACTTAATCAATCCCGTATTCAATTCCCTTTGTCTATCGGTATGTTACTTGCCCGAGATTCGATTGTCGGTATCCAATACCTTGTTCAATCTCGTTACCGGCAAGTCACTTTACTCGTTCCGTAACACATCATCCCGTGATCAACTCCTTGGTCACATTGCGCATATGATGATGTCCTACCGAGTGGGCCCAGAGATACCTCTCCGTTTACACGGAGTGACAAATCCCAGTCTCGATCCGCATAAAACAATAGATACTTTCGGAGATACCTGTAGTGCACCTTTATAGTCACCCAATTACGTTGTGACGTTTGATACACCCAAAGCACTCCTACGATATCCAGGAGTTACACGCTCTCATGGTCGAAGGAAGAGATACTTGACATTAGAAAAGCTTTAGCATACGAACTACACGATCTTTGTGCTAGGCTTAGGATTGGGTCTTGTCCATCACATGATTCTCCTAATGATGTGATCCCGTTATCAACGACATCCAATGTCCATAGCCAGGAAACCATGACTATCTGTTGATCACAACGAGCTAGTCAACTAGAGGCTCACTAGGGACATATTGTGGTCTATGTATTCACACGTGTATTACGATTTCCGGATAATACAGTTATAGCATGAATAAAAGCCTATTATCATGAACAAAGAAATATAATAATAACACTTTTATTATTGCCTCTAGGGCATATTTCCAACACCAGGGCACTGTCCGGCGGCAGAGCTAGATCATGCCCATCGTGACAGTGCGGCGCGCTTGGCTGTGGCTCGAACCCGTCGAAGATCAAGTCTCCGCGGTCATCATCCCTGTAGTTTAAACTTACAAATCTGACCTGATGGCCAGGGGCGTAGCTTTCGATCTGCTCCAGATGGCCAAGCAAATTGGCCCGCAGTGCAAAGCCGCCGAATACGAAGATTTGTCTGGGGAGAAAAGTCTCACCCTGGACTGCATTGTTGTTGATGATCGAAGGAGCCATCGGGCCTAAAGATGACGAAACAGAGGAACTCTCAATGAAAGCACCAATGTCGGTGTCAAAACCGGCGGATCTCGGGTAGGGGGTCCCGAACTGTGCGTCTAGGCGGATGGTAACAGGAGACAAGGGACACGATGTTTTTACCCAGGCTCGGGCCCTCTCGATGGAGGTAAAACCCTACTCCCGCTTGATTAATATTGATGATATGGGTAGTACAAGAATAGATCTACCACGAGATTAGAGAGGCTAAACCCTAGAAGCTAGCCTATGGTATGATTGTTGTTCGTCCTACGGACTAAAACCCTCCAGTTTATATAGGCACCAAAAGGGTTAGGGTTACACAGAGTTGGTTACAATGGTAGGAGATCTACATATCCGTATCGCCAAGCTTGCCTTCCACGCCAAGGAAAGTCCCATCCGGACACGGGACGAAGTCTTCAATCTTGTATCTTCATAGTCCAGGAGTCCGGCCAAAGGTGATAGTTCGGCTATCCGTACACCCCCTAATCCAGGACTCCCTCAGCCGGCTCAGTAAGATAATATTGAGCTGGGACTTGATATATACTTCAATGAAAATAACAGCATATGATATAACCCCCATCATGGGACTTGAATCCATGTCCACAAGGTTAAGAGCCTTGTGCTTTACCAACTGAGCAGTAGACCCTTCAATATAATGAATAAAAAGCTTTGTACCTTGAATTGTTGACAGGAGCAATTGGTAGCCCCCAAGGGCCGGCTCATTATGATGTGAAGAGTCGGGTCTTCAATAAGGCCAATAAAATGACTTTGCATTAGCCCCCAAGTGTCATGGTGCATGCTTGCAGCGACATGAGACTTGCATATTTGATATATCTCAACTTAAATAATGTAGCCCCCAAGTGCGGGGTCGTAAGCCTGCAGCGACTCAGGACTATTCCCTCCATTGTAGAATAAATCATATCCATTGATAAAATAAAAGCCATTGCGCTGAAGCGACTTTGAAAACCTCAATCATAATATTGGTTATTTGATAACCATAATAAAAATCCAGCCATGTTGGCTATTAAAGATTTGAATAATATACCCAATGATTTATAAGCGCATGATTCCAATGGCGCAATCCAAATATATACTGGCGACTTATAGTCCAAAGCCAGGCCGGGTTAATAAACACCGGTGATTTGTATTTATGCTTTATTCAACCTGTTTCTGCATACAACAAGTTTAAAGTGTCCTGGCAGTTTACCACCGGACGGGTCATAATGCCCAACATATAACCCGGGTTTATAACCAAGGCTGCACTTAAGAAAAATCAAATATGAAATATATCATACATGTGACATTGAATCACATTGTTGGTTTACAAACTTTTTGTAGTAAGGGTGATAATCCAAATCTTGAGTATTATAACTCCCCTCATATTTTGCCGGTTTGTAATAAAACCGTGTCGGGTTGTAATAAACACCGGATAATCATCCTGGTGACTTATAGTCGATGCCAGACCGGGCTAAGAAAACTCTGGTTTATAATTGAGTTTGTACTAACAATTGATAGTTGAAAGCTTGTGACGGGTTAAGAAACACCGGACTGATGAAATGACTTATAGTCAGGCCAGGTCAATGGACACCGGTTTACCTTAAAACCTTATCAAAGGAGAAAAAACTTTGACCAAAAGCAAATGAAAAAACTTATAGTCAAGGCTTTTCAAGGGCTGCCAGGCCCAAATTCGAGGCTTTTCATGGGCTGCCAGGCCACTGAGTTAAACCATTTGAGAAAGCCTTTTAAGATGGGCCTCCAACTAACCAATCATCGTTTTAACTTTGACAAGTTCAGGGTCTTGTATAAGAGCAACTTGTCAAACGTTCGGTGAGTCATGCCAGGATTAACTGGATGGGAGTGGCTTACTTGATGAAGGTAGGTTAACCCGGGGTTTTAGGTGAATACACCAGGCTTCCAAGCCGTGGGTCGATACCCAATTACAAGGGTCCTTTCAAACTCTTTGTTACTTTACACAAAGAGCCCCCAAGTAAATTTGTGAGCTGTGCTCAATGGGTGCCTATGTTTGAGTTGTTCTTTTAGCAACAATACTCTCTTTGGCCCCTTGGTGTGAAGCTCCCAAGCTGTATTGTGGCATGACAGCCGGTTTAATGGACAAAACAGGACGTCGCTTTGTAAGCAGAAGCCCCCACATGATAAATAATATGATAAGCCAATAAGGCAGGATACCCATGTTTGAACCGCGCATCATGGTAGCAGGTCCTCTTCGGCAACCTTTAACTTTTTGCAAGAGATAAATTCTTCTTGAACCGGGATTTTGAACCGGATATTGAGAGCTTCAAAGCTTTGTGAGAGACATCTTTCCCTTGAGGCGGATTTCAAACCGGAATCTTCATTTTCAGCTGGAAATTTTCTGACGGCCTTTAAACTCGAACTTGCGAGAAGTTAATTCCTTTTTGAACCGGACATTCTTAAACCGTATTTCAGAGCTTCATAGCTTTGTGGGAGCACAGATTTCCCTTGAACCAGATTGTAAACCGGATATTTGAGAGCTTCAGTGAGACTGACTTCCCTTGAACTGGATTTTAAACCGGAATCCTTTCTGATGACCCAGAACTTCTTCCTTAAGCCGGGATTTTGTAACTGTCATGTCCTTTCTAAGCCGGAAATTTTGTGACGGCCTTTAAACTTTCATAAATGTAACAATAGCCTCCGGGACCGGGTTATCTTTACCTCCATCGTCCTGGGGTTCTTAAATTTGCTAAAACTGGCAAGATTTGCTGAGTCATGTCATCGTAGCCCCCGAGCCTCAAAGGTGACTCGAGGATTTGGCTTCAAACTCTCCATATTTGACCGTGATATAAACCGGCATAAGTTGTATATCATTGGTGTTGATAGCATGATGTGAATCCACAGAAGGTTGAGGTGACTGCGGTGGGTTATAAATGATCCCGTATGAGCCGTGTCAGCAACTCGGCCAATGGTTCCTTCCAACTGGCGATTTGAAGTTAACCAAACTGTAGTGGAGGTGACTTGTGCGCCTGCCCATTGAGCCACCCAGTGTAGACGGCGGCTGATGATAATTTGCCTCCATTTTGTTGAAAGAAAACCATGCTACCCAAGCTGTGACTTGCTCATACTCAATAAACACCTCATGCAGACAGGTGTGGCCCGGTGTCTTGATGTAGACCAGGCCGCGAGAGGCGGACGGAAAAGATGACCTCCGCATCAGAGGTGGCTCAAACAGATGAACCGTCCGCGGTGTTGTAAACCGGCGCGGACGGGCGAGTTAACCACGTCGTTTTGATGTAGTGAACAATTGTCTGATGTGCCCGGCCGGAAATAATCCGCCATGAAATTGATGATCGCTATGTGAAGTTGAAGTCGCTCACGGGTGAACCGGCCGCGGCGTGGTAAACCGGTGCGAACGGGTGAGTCGGCCGCGATGTTTGTAAGCCAGCTCGGGCGGGAGAGTCGGCCACGATGTTCTAAACCGGTGCGGACGCGTGAACCGTCGCGAGGGCAGATGAGCGAGTCGTCCGTGCCATTGTAAGGCGGTGCAGACGGGTGAGTCGGCCTCAACATTGTAAACCGGTGCGGGAGTCTGTTGAGTAAGGACGACCACCTGTGCCCATTGATGTGGCACGCCTCCATCTCCGTGGTATAATGCCATTTTATAATGAATAATTCTCCTGCACATAAAATACAGTAGGGCAAAGTAGTTTTGCTTGGATGAATTAATATGTACTTAAAATAAATAGGGTAAATAGCACCTGATTCACTTTGACTATAGATGATCTGCACGCAGACTGCCAGCGTCAACATGATTCACTGGAAGTAGTGATCCGGGGAAACCTCCAAATTTATTGATGTGTGACCCCATGTCCAAACAGTACCCATCATCCATCAAGCTTGGAGGTGCATGCCCATCATCCATCATACTGTGATGCATACAGACGATTGTGTGGATTTCTTTCAATCCTTTTCGCTGTTTTAACTTATAGCAGCGGATCTGCTTCATCTTTAGATATCTATCTGAAAACAACTTTTTCTCCGCAAGAAGAGCTGCTGAACTTAAGAAGGAATTTGGAACATTTGCAGACAGCGTGGCTCGCCCAGCGTATGTTTATCATCCACCATGTTCTCATCAGTAGAGGCGGCTCCGCGTACTATTGGAAGTTTTGACAAGGTCGCAAGGCGACTTGGTGATAGCTATGAGGCAGGGCCACAGCTGTGGCGTGGCCGGCTCAGAGCGGAGACCAGTAGCCACGAGGGCGGCACTCGCAGGTGCGGAGGCGGGCCAGTGCCTAGCACGGCGGCTCAACACAGGACCAGAACAGAGGCGCAGGTGACGTGTAAGACCCAGACGGGGGCTCAATGCTACGATGAGGCCAGCTCGAAGTGGATGTGGGGTCGACGAGGCGCGGCCCGGCAGCAGAGATACGCTGGCCACGGTGGAACCGCGGCAGTAGAGCGACTCGGCGGGTCACGGACGCGGCGGCTAGCGGGATGGCGAAGGCAGCTCCAGGCGCGGACCACGGAGGCGGGTCTAGCGGCCGGCTGCGGCGAGTAACGACAGCACGGGGCCGTGAGCCCAGGCGGCTCGGAAGCGGCACGGTCGCTCAAGGTGAAGCAGCACGAGGCAGATTCGTAGAAGAAGAGACCCGTGCCCACTTTCGAGTCGTGGTTTTCCTTGCCTCAAACCTCTTTTTTTCACGGGTCACACTGCACTTCTACGAAAAAGTAGTGCTACTAAATCGATCTTGACTTCACGCCGGCTGATACACCTTTTGCCATAGTGTGTTAGATTAGTCTTCAGAGCCGCTTGCCACAAATAAAAAAATCGATCCAATATCTGCTTTATCAAAGGATGCCTTGACGTAATTGCTGCTTCAAATTGATGTGATTTGCTCACTGATTCTTTCGTCGACTAGTACTACCTCTTGCATGTATGTATATCCAGCTTGATCCATTGGGGGGAAATAAGGAGCTACGGTGATTTAACTATGGCGCAGGATTGCTTTGCGTCGGTTCCGGTGCACCCGCTCCGTAACCCGAGTAGGAAAACTGCAAAGAGAAAGTTTAATCTTGGTCTCGGCGATTCTTCTGGACGGCAGCGACAGTGCACGCAACCCTAATTTCTCGATCTTCAGACTTGCAATGTGAGCTTCTCGAACCCTAGAAGAGATCCCTCCAAGAACTCATCACCACCGTGCACGAGCCCCACGGTGGGTGCCAACTATCGTGGATTTGTCACGGCAGATGTCCTTAGTGTCAGGACTTAGTCGCGAGGCCAACACATCTATGTAGTAGCTTGAGAGGGGTTGATCGGGACGAGAGATGCAACACACAAGACAAGGATTTAGACAGCTTTGGGCCCCGGGAAACATCATCCGGAATAGCCCTACATGCTGTTTGTGGCTAGGTCTCATTATGCTCATGAGGGAGTCGCCGATAAACCGGCTTTTTGTGTCTAGCCCTAGAGATTGTTTCTTCTTGCTTGTCCCTCTTTGGGGAGCCCTGCCCCTCCTTATATATGTTGAAGGGGCGTGTTACATGACTAGTCCTAGTAGGATTAGGATTACTCTATTACAAGTGGAGTCCTAGTCTTGCTTCCTTTGTAGGAAAATATTCCTTGTGCTTTCCTTATAAACCGCCCCACCATAGCGTGATCCGGCCTTCCATAAACCGCCCGTTGGGCCACCGGGTCTTGTCGCTCCTCTGACCCGCCTGCCGGATTACCAATGAATCGTAAACCGCCAGGTCCAAGTGGGTCACCAGTGAATCGCCAAACTCTAGCCGGGTCATACATCCGGCGGTTTATACCGCGGGGTATATCCCCTACAGTGAGGTATACACGGATCATAAGATTTTGAAGTATATCTTCACGCAGAAGGAGTTGAACCTTAGGCAAAGGAGATGGTTGGACCTCATCAAGGATTATGATATGAAATTGCACTATCATCCCGGAAAGGCCAATTTCGTAGCAGACGCGTTGAGCCACAAGAGTTATTTTAGCACGCTCATAACCGGAGAATTACCTAAGGAGTTAGCAGATGATCTTCGAGAGTTATGTTTGGAGATAGTTCCAAGAGGTTATGCTGCAGCATTGGAAATTCAGTCCACTTTGATGGCTAAGATCAGAGAGGCACAGAAGACTGACAAGGAGATTGCCGAGATTAAGGAAAGGATGAGTAAAGGAAAGGCTAAAGGATTTCGTGAGGATGAGGACGACACTTTATGGTTTGAGGATCGCGTATATGTGCCTAATGACCTCGAGATCAGGAAGTTGATTCTACAGGATGCCCATGATTCGCCGTATTCGGTTCACCCAGGAAACACTAAGATGTATCTGGATTTGAAGGAAAGTTTCTGGTGGACAGGAATGAAGAAGGATATAGCTGAGTATGTAGCAGTATGTGATGTATGTCAGAGAGTTAAGACAGAGCATCAGAAGCCAGCTGGATTGCTACAGCCATTGTCGATACCCGAATGGAAGTGGGATAAACTTGGCATGGATTTTATCACTAGATTGCCCAGGACTCGTTCAGGCTATGACTCTATCTAGGTTGTAGTTGATTGGTTAACAAAAGTAGCTCATTTCATCCCGGTAAAGACCACCTATATGAGTGCTAAGTTGGCAAAGATATACATGACCAGGATCGTATGTCTGCACAGAGTTTCGAGGACCATTGTATCAGATAGAGGAACCCAGTTCACTTCAAAGTTTTGGAATCAGTTGCATGAAACTTTGGGTACCAGGCTAGAGTTCAGTACAGCCTTTCATCCACAGATAGATGGACAGAGAGAGAGTCAATCAGATTCTGGAAGACATGTTGAGAGCTTGTGCGCTAGATTATGGATCTAGTTGGGATGACTATTTGCCATATGCAGAGTTCTCTTATAACAACAGTTATCAAGCCAGTATGAAGATGTCCCCTTTCGAAGCTTTGTATGGAAGGAGGTGTAGGACACCATTATCATGGGATGAAGTTGGAGAACGACAGTTGTTCGGACCAGATTTAATCAAAGACTCTGAAGAGAAGGTTAAGTTGATTCGCGACAGACTCAAGGTAGCCCAGTCCAGGCAGAAGAGTTATGCAGATTCTAAATGCAAGGAGATAGTTTACGAAGTCGGAGACAGAGTATATTTTCATGTGTCCCCGCTTTGAGGAATTAAGAGTTTTGGAGTCAAGGGAAAGCTAGCACCACGTTTTATGGGACCATACAAAGTTCTAGAACGCATGGGAGAAGTTGCATACAAGCTAGAATTGCCATAAGGATTGTCAGGAGTTCACGATGTGTTTCATGTTTCCCAATTGAAGAAGTGTCACACAGAGATGGCCGATATTCCTCTCAGAGATACCGTGCCACTGGAAGCAATTTAGTTAGACAGTGATTTGACTTATGAAGAGAAGCCAGTCAAGATTCTCGAGTTTTCCAGCCGAGTAACTCGCAGCAAGGTTATCAAGTTTTGCAAAGTACAGTGGAGCCACCATACCAAGGAGGAAGCCAGCTGGGAGCGAGAAGAAGATCTTCGTAGAGAGCACCCAAACCTTTTTGCTGACCAACCCGAATCTCGAGGGCGAGATTCATCTTAAGGGGGGTAGGTTTGTAACATTCCAATTTTCAAATTGGATGTTACACATAGATCATCATATGCATATCATACTTATTCCTGCATTTTGGTTGTGATCCTGGAAATCTTAAGCAACTCAAGGACCCAAGGGTAGAGTTGGAGGTTTCACAAAAATCATATTTGAATTTATTTCAAATTTGAAGAATGGATCAATTTGACTTTATTATTTTCGCTCCAATTAATTCCCATATTAAAAATAAATGAGAGAAGATAATATGACTTCTTGAAACTAAGAGAAATATTGGAGAAAGAATATTAAAATCAAATTATGATTTTATTTGCTATTTTATTTGAATTAGAAAAATATGCATTTTTCAGAATTGCATTTTTAGGCCAGAAAAATGTTCACTTTGTTCTAAATATTTTATTTAGATGATGAGAATTGTTTTTTGGCATTTTTAGAATTTTTTTATATTTTATTAGGAATTTTCTTTTCTTTTGGGAGAATTTATTAAAAAAAGTTCCTGCACGACAGGGCCGAAGGCCCAGCCGAGCAGGTCGGCCCATGCGCGCGCCGCCTCCGCCCGTCCGCCCCGCGCACCGCAGCCGCCGCCGCCGGAGCTCGGGAGAGCCGAGCCGGACTCCCCTCGCCCCGACCCCTCCCCCAAGTCGACCGAGCCCCCCCCCTTAAATAGCATGTCGCCCCGCTGCTTCCTCCCAACCCCGCCGCTGCCTCCTCTCATCGCCGCAAGCAGCAGCAGTGCCGTCACTGCTCTGCCGTGTCGCGCCACCCGCCGTCGCCCCACGCCACCCGACGCCATCGTCCGTCACTGATCTGCCGCCGAGTCGCCGCCATTGACCGGCCGGTTTTCTTCGGCTATCGCCCGCTTTTTTTAGTTAGCCGATTCGGTTTTTTATTATTAGATCAGTTTCGTTCGGTTTATTTATTTGGCGGACGTTCATTCGTTCATTCGTTTTAACGAACGCTATTCGCCAGATTAGTTCAGACAGCGAACGTTCGTTCGTTAGCCTTTTTCTTTTTAGTTTATTTTCGGCCAGGGACTTATCCATGATTATTTCTATCGCAATTTAGCCCCTGATATTTAAACTAGTATAACTTTTTACTCGTTTATCCAAATTAGATGAAACCAGCGCCACAATCTTCATCTCGAACCCCTCTTTCCAGTTAACCAACTTGAACATGATTTTGGTACTGTAAAATTTGACCTTAGTCCAGATTAGTAAATGATCTTGTTTTGTTCGTATTTTGAGTTTCGTTGCTCCGCTTGAGTTGAATCTTTTTGCGAATCATAGCTAATCACATGTACCTACTGTTAAGATTTAATTCACATGATAATATTGCTGTTAGGTTTTGACCCTTGTTAGTTTAAGTCGTTTGCTTTTTTCGTGTTCGATTTGGATCTTTTCTCGGGTTTTCTCGTGTTTCATTTGAGTGATTGCTTATGTATGCTATTGATTGTTTACGCTAGATTACCCGGAGTGCGAAGCTAGTTACTACGAACCTCTAGAGTTTGCAGATCGTCAGCAAGGCAAGTTATACTTTGATCATACTCTTTCATACCCAGTTTTTACTATGCATTAGTATTGCCCCACAAATATTTGTATTAGTTGGATTGGGAACATGTGGTTTTGGTTGTAGTGCTTGAGGTAGGAACCTAATACCTTTTGATCACCCCGGGAATATACCTTATGCTTATTATTGCTTAGCCATGCTCATAGACGGGGATTGGATCGTGATTCACACATGGAAGTTTGAGAGTTATTTAATCATGGATAACATTAAGGTGGCAACTTTAATATACATCTGGGTGGATTGGTTGAGGCACCTGGGGAATCCAGTGTTGTCTGTTTTTGGAAATCTCTGGGTATCCGTGTGATTATCCTATGGAATGCCACCCAGGCTCAAAGGGATCATAAGATTATTCATGCTAGAAACTTCTGTGTGCAGCCACAAGCCATTATGGGCTCTGTCATAGTTGAGTAAATTGCGTGAGCTCTTGAAGAGGTAGACTAGCAGATGTAGAGGGTTGTAGGTGGTACTGTCTATCCAGAGTAGAGAGTTAATGCTTCAGAAAGGCTATGTCTCGATCATCCGATCATGGATGCGGTCGAGTCTTGTGGGGAAAAGTGTGCAAACCTCTACAGAGTGTATAAACTAGTCATGGTTAGCCGTGTCCCCGGTTATGGACATCTTGAGTATCTAGTACTTGAATCTATTGATGTGATCTCAACATGATACTTTAATTTAATTGAGTTGGGTTAATGATGATACTTTTAATTGGGATTTGAGTTGGGGTTACCTTCTCAAATAATGGGCAACATGGGAGTAGTTAAATAAATTTATTCCTTTGTTGTAGGGAAAAACTAGCTTTATGCAAAATCATGAACTTACAGCCTCCACCAGCCAAATATTGCATGTAGATATAGTTCTTGCATTATCATTGCTTTACAATGTAACTATGCCAGCATATTCCATGTGCTGACCCGTTTCGGGCTGCAACGTCTTATGTTGCAGACTACTCAGACGATAAATAAGGTGTGATAGGTCATTGTTTTACAATCAGCTATGCCGGTGGAGTTGATGGACTCATTTACCTTCGAAGCTTCCGTAGTTATCTAGTTTAGATGGCCTTTGGCCATTATATTTTTGTAATCATACTCTTTATGATGACTAGATGTAATAAGTGTGTGATTGAAACTCTGTTATAATTCCTCGAGTACTGTGTGTGTCAGCATTACCGATCCATGTATGACACTGATGCATAGAGACTTGACCGTTTAAGGTCTGGTCGCTATAGAGGTGCTTGGCCCTGGGCGGCTATAGTGCCGGAGCATACTGTAGCTCGTTCCAGAGCACGCAAATGGCCGGCATTGGCATTGTTTATGCCATGTGGGCGTGCCCTCTGGTGTTTGGTAGCTAAGGGAGGTAGTAGAGAAAAGGGGGTATGCCTTGGATGCCATGTGTGGCCACTGGATTGAGGAGGAAGGTGAGGAAGAGGGGTGCAAGGGCTGTCCAGAGAGGTAAAAGAGGTGGTTTCACCCTTCAATCACTGATCAAAATCCAGGGGAGAGCTACTGGAGGCAGAAGAGGTCTAGGAGGAGCTGTGGTAAAAAGTTGAACTCGTGGAGATTAGTGGGAGAGGTCAAAGTGGTGTTTTTAGAAAAAAAGGCAGAAGGTGTTTGTTGCTGGTTTGGGCAAGAAGATGAATTCCTCTTGTCATGAGGCCTAACAGGGTCAAATTTCATGAGAAAATAAGAGGTTCCACCAAGATTGGGTTTATTTGGGCAAAGTTGCCAATGCAGCTTTTGTAAACCCTAGAAATCAACAAAAATGAGTTTTCCAAGATCTAGTCATGCAAAACTATTCTCCTTGATGCACCACTTGGTGTAGTGTCATCATTTATGGTTTAGAGCACGCCCACAAAGTTTGAGAGCAAAATAAGAAAGTTGACAATGTAAAGTTGTTCAAATTTGATTCTGGACAGAGAGGGTTTTGAGGCACTTTGATCAAGATATAATTTTTTCCAACTTGTGCCATTTGGTCTAGATGCATAATTAGACCATTGGAGCATGTGCACCAAGTTTGAGATTATTTGGGCATGATTGGCAATGTAAAGTTGCTCAAACTTCAAAATGGACAGAAATGGTTTTGAGGGGATTTTGTGATGTTATCTTGCTCTCCAAGAGATTAGGCTTTGCAAGATCATCCAATATGTCATATGTGACATGCTAGAATTTTCTTGGAATTTTTAAAGAATATTTCCTTTGTAAATATTTCAAAAGCTTGACATATCCAAAAAGGGTTTTTGAGGGGTTTGACCAATATTTTGAACATGGACATGTGTTAAAACTCTTATATGTGGAAAATATATGTCCACTGAGTTTCCCTAATTTTTCACAAATATTTTTAAAGCATTAAAATAGTTTTAACCTATTAAAGACCATTTCTGGCCTAAAGAAAAAGCCTTTAAATAAAATAGCAGAATAAATTTTAAAATTATATTTTTGTGGTTTATGGGAGTCCTATACCTAATAGGAGTCAAACATACTCTTTGAAAGATTTTTCATACCCAAATCAAGTACTTGTAGTGCAAACCTCAATTCAGGGGTTTTTGGAAAACTAAGTTTAGAAAATACTTTTTGGCAAAATTATTTTTGTAAGAAAATTCTATGGTGTACTATACACATGGCATGATCATTGGGGCTAAAGTTTGGAGCAAGGAGATGAAGTAAAGAAGGTGGAGCTATAATACGGCTTTCATGAGCACTTGAAACCACAGACAAAATCCAATTCAAATAAAAGCCAAAAAATGCAAAAGGTTTTGTTAACCCATATTTTATCATGATATATTAACTTAAGTGTTGTGGCATGAAAATCAGGGTGTGACATAGACCTGGCTCATGATGCCACTTTTGGGAAACGTTGCATGGAAAACAAATAAATTCCTACACACACACAAGATCTATCCATGAAGATGCATAGCAACGACAGGGGAGAGTGCGTCTATGTACCTTTGTAGACCGTAAGCGGAAGCGTTTGACAACGTGGTTGATGTGGTCGAACTTCTTCGCATTCCAACTGATCTAGCACCGAACGTACTACACCTCCGCTTTCAGCACATGTTCAGCTCGATGACATCCTCCGCCTTCTTGATCCAGCAAGACGGCGAGGTAGTAGATGAGTTTCGGAAGCACGACGGCGTGGTGACGGTGATGGTGATGTGATATCTGCAGGGCTTCTCCTAAGCACTATGAAAATATGAACGGGGGTGTAAACAGTGGAGGGGGGCGCCGCACACGGCTAAGACAATGTTGTGTTGTGCTAGGCACCCCCTCCCTCATATGTATAGGTGGGTTGGAGAGGGGAGAGGCCAAGGGGCACCCCAAGTAGGCCCAAATCCTACTTGAGCTTACCCTAGGCCGGCCCCCTTTCCTTCTTTTGGTGCCAAGGGGAAAGAAGGTGGAGGTGGCGTCCCCCTTTCCTTTCTCTCACAAGGGGGGAAGACAGGACAAGGTGGCGCCCCATTTACTTCTTCCAGGGCCGGCGGCCAGGGAGAGGGGGAGCCAGCCCCTCTATGGGCTGGTGTGTTCCTCTCCTTGGCCCATTAGGCCCATAGACCCGTCGAGGCCTCCCGGAACCCCTTTCGGTGATCCGATGACTACCCGGTGCACTCCGAAATTCCGGTGTCTAAATACCATTGTCCTATATATCAATCTTTACCTCTCGACCATTTCTAGACTACTCGTCATGTCTGAGATATCATCTGGGACTCGGAACAACATTCGGTCACCAAATCATATAACTCATATAACACTATATCGTCAATGAATATTTAAGCGTGCGGACCCTATGGGTTCGAGAACTATGTAGACATGACCGAGACACCTCTCCGGTCAATAACCGATAGCGGAACCTAGATACCCATATTGGATCCTACATATTCTACGAAGATCTTTATCGGTCGAATCATTATGACAATATACGTAATTCCCTTTGTCCATCGGTATGTTACTTGCCTGAGATTCGATCGTCGGTATCTTCATACCTAGTTCAATCTCGTTACCGGTAAGCCTCTTTACTCGTTCCGTAATACATCATCCTCTAACTAACTCATTAGTCACTTTGCTTGCAAGGCTTCTTATGATGTGTATTACCGAGAGGGCCTAGAGATACCTCTCCGATACTCGAAGTAACAAATCCAAATCTCGATCTATGTCAACTCAACAAACACCTTTGGAGATACATGTAGGGAATATTTATGATCACCCAGTTACTTTGTGACATTTTATAGCACACAAGGTATTCCTTCGGTATCCGGGAGTTGCACAATCTCATAGTTGAAGGAATATGTATTTTGCATGAAAAGCAATAGCAATAAACTGAACGATCATTATGCTAAGATAACGGATGGGTCTTGTCCATCACATCATTCTCCTAATGATGTGATCCCGTTATCAAATGACAACACATGTCTATGGTCAGGAAACCTTAACCATCTTTGATCAATGAGTTAGTCTAGTAGAGGCTTACTAGGGACACGGTATTTGTTTATGTATTCACACATATATTTAAGTTTCCGATCAATACAATTCTAGCATGAATTATAAACCTTTATCATAGGAAATATAAAATAACAACTTTATTATTGCATGTATGAAATATTTCCTTCAGTAGCATGTGTGCACGCTCTAGACCGCGAATCTGAGGTGAGGTTCATCCAGTTGTTGCATCCAGGCCTCGTGCCAGGATACGGGACATGTTCTGTAGGCATCCTGCTTCATCTTTTCGTAGCAGGGGTCGATGATGGCTAAGGCGAGTTCAACCAAGGAGTCCTTCTTCGTGCTGCCCCAGACCCTGTAGTGGTCACAAATTTCGACAAGGTCCTTGTTGGCCAAGCCCGTAACCTTGAGCGCTTTTACATCCTCGGAGGTTTCTACCATAGCTAACTTGTAGTCGGTGTTGTTGACAAACCTAACGAAACATTAGCGAACTTGTAGTCTATGGAAATGCAGTAGTGGTAGATGAGGACATGATGGCGCACACACAATTGGGCTATGGCAACCTTTTGATCTTTGATGGGATCACCGATGGTGTACTAGAAGTCGATACCAACCACCTTGTACTTGTCGCAAGCAAGCAACTACTCCACGGTGTTGATGTAGTCCTCCACCACGGTCGGGTCGATGGTGTACACCACCGATAAAGACGTCTCCCTCGCGTGGGTCTCCACTTTATGCTCGCCGAACTCCATTGAACCGCCGCAAGATATTCTCTGTGTATGTGTCGTCGTGGGTGTGCTTGTTGTCTTGTGGGGCACAATCAAAACATTGAAAAGACTAAGGTTATAATGGCCGCGGGAATTAATGGGGAAGCCGTACGGCCTGGAATATACGCACTCCAAGATGGTAGTTCTAATTTTAGCACGTGACTCCATCGTGCCGCGCGTAACTACATCATGGCAACGTGCCCGGCGTAACCACATGCATATGGGGCTCCCGACGTGATCGTGTGCAGGCCCCAACAGCGGGCAGAGCGCTCGCGCAGGGACACGAGGAGAGTGCTCCACGGCCGCCTCAACGGCAAGCAACCATGTATATGCATATAGCAGTTGAACATGCAAGGAAAATCTGTCCACAAGCCGAGCGCATGGAGGTACATGAGCAAAGCATGCCGCGGTGCCTAACAGTGTGCAAAGCACGTCAAGGGACACGAGCAGAGCGCGCTGCAGTGCCTAACGATGAGTAGAGCGCGTGGAGGTACGCGAGCAGAGGCCTGCACAGTGATACATGGCGAATAAGACGAATTGTGTGAGCGATGGTAGAGACAACAAGCACGAATCAGATTAGAGTTGAGTGTGCGATACGTGGCATACAGTTGATCAATCCAAGCTGTTTGTGATGGAATAAGCCATGTGTGTTGTGGACAAATGCTTGCTAGTATACAACCGTCTGCGATTGATAAATTCATCACCGACGGGTTCCCTAGTGTGGTCGTGTGAGATGTGATATGCTCTGTCGGCACAACATCTATGCTCTGTGTACAAAAGAACAACATATATACTTATAACAGGACATGATTGCAAAACCAAATTAAATATCACAAATACCATAAATATTGCAAGGTTCAAATTCCAGCATTACAAGGCCCAAATTCAAAGATTACAAGGTTCAAACTATTCTTACACATAAAAATCATCTTCTTCAGAATCTTTTTCATGCATTATTACTGCGAAAGGATCAGCCACCGAGAAGTCATATAGCGGCTCAATACAGTGAATTCCTATTAATCTGTCATATGAAGTTACAAACTGAAATTCAGCTTCTGTAGAGCCTTTTCCATTCAGCTGTAGAAGCCTGCACTCTTTAGCAATCCATTCACTTCTACATAGTAAATATAGAGCAAACCTCATTACCTTGAGCAACCTTTCTTTCTCAACAAAGAACCTGGTGAATTTAATTTCTAGTGTGGTGCCTCAGTTCTCGTTAAAAGTAATTTCTGTGAGATGAAGATCAAGGCATTCAATGGGATTGTTATATTCCCCAACATTTTCTACTTTGGGGCCTGCTAGTACCTGCAAACGAAATATTAGTGCCTAGCTGTAGATTTGAACACTTCGGGCCTCTTAGATTTGCAGGATTTCTAAAATAAGTGAAAAGGGTAAAATGCCACCTTCAATCTTTCATGATTAACATCTAAAAAAAATATTGAAATCCTCCAAATTTCCTTTAGAAATCATTCTACATTTGTCATTGTAATCATGGGTAAAAGTAACAAAAAACTACGCTCCATTGTGGTTAACAATTATCAGGGAAGGAGCATCACCTTGATGTATAGCTTCTTCGTGCAAGGAAAGCATCTACGGAATCTAACAACTTCATCCAGATCGGGGCCGACAGATTGTAGTGCCAAGATCTTCACTATGCGCAGAGGCCGGGTCAAGCTTGTGGGAATCATTTTCTAGATGACAGGCAAATTAGATAAAATGTGTTGTCCAATAATATATAAGAATAAGAAGACTGTTGTACCTGAACGGATAATGATCCTGTAACATGTTCGTTGAATTCAGCACACGAATAGCCCAACACTGTCAATTTCCGCGCGTGAATGACCATTATTCTTGCTGGAACTAATTTATCAAGTACATACAATTTCTCGAAGAAGGGCGCATTCTCAATGACCATATCTTGAAACACCTCAACTGACAGCCTTGGGCGGTGCCAGCAATGCATATAAATCGCACGGACATTCGTCAAGGTGATGTGCAGGCTATTAAACCCATCCATCACATGAAGACGAAGGTACTCGAGCACTGTACAGCCGACGAGCAGGTGCTCCAAATCCTCCTTTGAGATGCGGACGACAATGTGCTCAAGGTACTTAAGTTTAGGGAGATGAAGAGCACGCGTGACATCAATCTGGGGGAAATGCAGTACCTGAATGTAGCGCGACGTAGCATGGGCATGAGGTGGAGCGCAGACGATGACAATGAGTGTGGACGCCCAGCATGAAAGCTGAGCTCCTCTAGCCGATCTAGGGCTGGGGATACAAACCAGTAGTGAAACTTCATTTCGGCCTTATAGTGGGAACTGAACCTGCCAATAACAAGGCGTCTGACCGGCCCAAGGTGCATGGCAAGGGAGTGGGACAATGCGTCCAGGCATTGCTGCTCCCCGCTGCAGAACTCGTCGTCAACGATGAGGTCCAGGGGGTGGAGTAGGGGTGTCATGCCACCACAGCGAGAGGACAGTGGTCCGCACGCCAGATTTGATGGGGAAGTGGGATATGATGGTTACCAACATCTCCTCGGGGAGGCTGCTGATGAAGTCCACGTTTGCCAGAGGCTCGGGCGGTTCTGTCTCGACCCGCCCCGCTTGTTGGCCGGCTCGTCCTCCATCTCACAGTAGGTGCTGGTCCTCGATGGCGGTTCTTGTAGATGAGAATGGAGGACTATTCTACATACCTTCCCGAGGCGGCCAAAACAAAAAGTCTAGAACCAGCAATAAATTGCAGCGCTCGCGGATCGCTTCTCGGAACGGTGAGCGTGCGCGGCGGATTGTTCGCAGTCGTCCCGTCGAATCAAACAGCCGCCCGTGGTAGTAAATTGTTAGTTGAACGCCCACGGTTGGACTAATGCGACCGTTTGCGATAATAACAACCCTATTTGGATACTTTAACTTAGCTAGAGGTTAGAGTTAGTTTCTAGGTCATGACTAATCCTAAATTAACTCTAGCCAAAGAGGTGTTTGGATGACAAGGTTAGATTGACAATAAATGCACTTGATGGAGAGAGAAAAGCAATTTTTTCAGTGGGCCCCATGAGAACTAGCTCCAATTAGCACCTCTTGGCTCGCGGGGTAGAGAGAGAAAAGTGATACTTCAGTGGGCCCATGAGAACTAGCTCTAATTAGCACCTCTTGGGTGGGATAGTATTTTTGGGTGGGTTAGATGCAACTAGCTCCAATCTAGCCCTCAGATTTGGATACTTTAGGGCTATTTGAGCTCCAACTAGCTCAAACTAACTCTAACCCATGGATCCGAACATGCCCAACGTGGTGGCTATTTGTTAAAAAATGCCTAGGAAAATCAATGTATAAAAAGGCAAAATGAATCCCAAGTAATTTCATATTTTTAGCACAGTTGCATGTTGCCTCTATAAAATAAATCAAGGCAGGAAGAGACAACATATGTCATTTCGCACACAGATCGGGTGACCAAGTTCCCTCTTGGAACCATGAGGCTTCTTGATAGAAGCTCCGGTTTGTATGAAAGAAAATATGGGTCAAAGTCGAGTTGAAAAAGTCAGCAATATCTAACTCCAACTTACAAAGGGTACAAAAGCACGATGATTAATTGTTCAACAGGTTTACACAAAATCCAGATTGAACAGGACAATAACATCTAACTCAACCAAAGTTTTCGGCAGTCACAATGAAATGGATTGGTATGATCCATAAAATCAAGATCTTGGGCCAAAAACTCTACTACTACACGAAGACAAGTTGTTATAAATAGAAGCCGAGCACGTTTAGAAGCCCTTTTGTCCACCTAAAACTTCTTTTTATGCTGTTCAACGTGTCCATCAGTGAGAAAGGGGGAGACTTTATTTGGAGAAAACGATTACGGATTTCTTTTCCAAAAACAAGAAGCAAGTGCTCCAGGGCAGGGCAGCAGGAGTGGATGTTGCTGCTGCAGTGAGGCCACCGACAGATCAACCACCACAAGCGCGAATTTTTTTAGTAGTGGGATTCAAAGGATTTGTACCAGATTGTCTGGTAGATGAACCGGGCCAAGGTGGCGGTGTGGAGAGAGGAGGAAAACAATAAGATGGACATCAGTGGTGAGGGCAGAGCTATAACGCTTGGTGGAAAGCTATTTGCATAGTAATGGTAGAACTCATGATGCTGGAGTTTTTCGAATTGATGGGATGTCAGCCAGACATCCACCGTGCAGGGTATGTGCAGCAGGCAGCATGCAGGGATGCATAGGCATTGAAAGGAGCCCTGATGGGAGGAGATGATGGCTCTGTGGAGTTCAAATCATGAATGACATATAGCCGGCGACAGTCAACACTAAGAGGCGTGGCGCACCACAAAGTGCACCACCGAGATGCAAGGACCTGTGTGCAGCAGCCATCCTTGGAGGGGAGAAGGAAGATGATCTCCCCAAGGATGGTGTCCGGGAGATCGCTAATGCGGTCCGGCTAATATTCCAAGGATTCCTCGGATCCAGGGGTGGTCGCTTCTGCCCGCGCTGCCGGGTGCAAGATCTACAGCCTGCAACATCGCTAGTCAGAGCCTCATCTTGTACATACCAATCTGAAAAATGGCAGAAACATACATGTAGGACATTCAAAATCAATTCTCAAGATATGGAAGAAAAAGGCACAAACATATATGGAGGACACTCAAAATCAATTCTCAAGATCTGACTACGAATTATTAGCACGAACGCTAACCATAGTTGGACTATTAGCAAAAAAAGTCATTTGTATGGAACAAACACTTAAGCACTCACCATAGATACCATTTAAACACTACACAGATCTAACGAATCTTACTTTGATTTCATAGACTGGGTGAACATAACTATAGGATTCCTATTCCCAAAAAAAGGGGGGACTAACCAGTTTTCCGTTGGAGTCAGAGTCGTTGCCGGAGTAGCTATGGACCTCTAGTGCCGGCTGGGGAGGCACGACATTGGAAACGAAGTCAAGGTTGCGCTACTGCCCGCATGAGACCTCGTCGGCGGCGACTGCAACCTCTGTGCCCATCGTCATGCGTTGCGCGGGTGCTTTACCAACCCCGGTGTCGCCACTCCCTCCAATGGTGCGCTTCGGCAACATCCTAATACACTCCATGCGGCGGTGACAACTGTGGACGGGGGGTGCGGCCACCTATTATGACCAGCGGATCGGGCGCGCCATTAAGATGGAGGAGTGGGAGCGAGGTGGGCAATGGTCAAAGGGCTGGCTCGCCTCCCGATGAGCCTACGTTGCGGACTGCTGGCATGCCTATCGTCATTTCACACAGCTACTAGCACGCCCCACGGTGACACTACGTAGTGAGCATGTGCATGCCTCGGCCTCCCAGTCTGCCTACGCGGCGGGCTGCTAGCATGCATCTTGTCAATTAACGCATGCTCATACGGCATACGGGACGCGTGGCAACACGTATTATATTGATTTTCCTTTTTGATGATTAATTCTGCCACTTTATTGCTTAACCAAAGCACGACACCTACATTGTTGGTCCAATGCACACGGTTCGAATAAAGAGTCCGTTTGCGATATTGGTTGCTAATTATTGATAATTTTCTGTCTATAAGAAGATTATATGAAAACTTGTCTCAAATTTGATTTTTTTAATATCACAGTCTATTGGTATCCATATGACACCACGATAAGTTTCATGAATTTCAACTTAGTTTTCGATTTACTGGATTTTAAAATTAAGATTCTCAATGTTAGAGATTTCTTGCATGGGGACTAAACAGGCACCCACGGACACGTACATACGATTTTCCAATCCATTTTGGTGCACTATCATGAGTCTCATGTAGCTCAAATTTGAATTTTGCACATTAAATTGCTAGGAAATCAATCAATGTATAAAAACGAACAAATGTTATCTATTTTTCTTCTTCAATTTTTAACACTAAACTCCTTTCGTCGCATGTTCAGTGCAGAAAGAATTTGACATGCATCTTTGGGCTACATGCACGCGGTGGTCCTCGGACACTCACTCTCCTGTGACTCTCTCTATGGGCCCGTGAGGTCGTCGTCCATCACTATGACATGCGGTGAGAGGTTAATTTAACCAACAAGCATGGTAATTTTTCGGTTTATGTTACGTACGGTAGGACTATAAATATAGTACGCGAGAAGAGAGTGGGGGCAACATATACTGCGCGTCATATAGGACAGTCACTCGCATGCGATGCTTCCATCTGTGGGCCCGTGATGTTGTCTTCCATCACTTTGACCCAACGAGAGAGGTTAATTTGACCAGCAAGGAGGTTTCTTTTTGGGTTGTGTTGTGGTAGGAGTATATAGTGCGCGTCGAAGAGGGGAGGAGGGGCAGCACATACTACACACACATCACGAACGATCTCGCTGTGGTGGGAACTTTTCAGTAGGCCGGTGCCACAAAGAAGTTGTGCATATTGGGTACTAAAAACATCACCAATTCCTCTTTGGGCCACGTGCAGACGATGGTTGTGACTCACTCGCCTATGATGCTTCCCTCCATGGGCCCGCGAGGTCGTCGTCCATCTAATATGACACAACGAGAAAGGTAATTTGACAAATAAGGAGGATTATTTTTGGGTTGTGTTACAGGAGGAGTACATATTACGCGTCGGACAGGGGAGGGGGGGCAGCATATACTGCGCGTCATGAACCTCGCTTCGTGTGCGGGACTTAAAGGTTTCTGAGGTAGGTGCCACATCAAAGTTATGCATAAACATTATTCTGATCACGAGATCAGAATAATATTCTGATCACAACATGAACTTCCCGAGTAACGCGTCTGACCTTTCCCGAGTACTAGGTTGAACTTCAGCTAAAAGATGTCCAAATGGGGCTTGCGATATACTGTTGGAAAGATATGGCACCAGTATCAGGACCCAAGTTAAATTTTTGGTGAAATGTAAGCGGTTTAAGAGCAGTTTTGAAAACCATTTTTTCTTCATACAAAAAACATGAATCATATTTTCGATCGCACTTCTAAACCATTTATCGGAATGAGGTAAATAATATGGCGTTGGAAAGCTGCTGCAAAACTGCTCCTTCGACATGTTGAAAGTTTTCTCTAATTCCCTATGGATAAAGAGTAATTTGGGAAATCGTAAAATTTTGCAAACCGAACAGCCGAGTTCGTATTTTCAATGTAATTTCTAAACAGCTAATCCAATTGAGGCAAATGATATGGCATTGGAACGCTTGTGAAAATGCGCTACTTTTTCATGTTGAAAGGTTTTTTCTAATTTTGAACGGTTTAAAAGTAATTTAGAAAACGGTACAAGTTCCACCGAGTTTGTATTTTCAAGCTAATTTTTTTGCTGTATGTCTGAATGCAACAAATGATACGGCGTTGGAAAGCTTGAGGAAATGCAAAACTTTTTTGTATATATTGTTTTTCTCAATTCTTTACTGTTTTAAGTCAATTTCGAAAATGGCTAAAAACTTATTTTTTTCTTAATTTCTACAAACTTTATTGGAATGGGGCAAATAATATACCGCTGAAAAGCTACGGAAAATGCGAAACTTTTTCATGTTGATGGTTTTCTCCGATTCCCAGCCGTTTTTAAGTAATTTCAAAAACAACGAGATCATGCGTTCTGCCTTTATCGCGAAACAAATTCTTCGAAAATGCACCGTGTGAAGAACTTGAACTTCTCGGCATGTCTACCTGAACTTCACTCTGTTTTTCTTATGTTTTTTTTGCTCGTAGATCTCCATCCACTGCTCGTAGCTCTCCATCCATTCACCGGAATTGAGCACGTGATATACCGATGGAAAGCTGCTATAAAGACGCAACTTTCCTGTGTTGATCTTTTTTTCATACTCGTGACGATTTTAAAAGTTTTTCTGAAATTCATTCAGCGTAGTAGTTGAACTTCCTACTGTTTTCACGTTGAACTTTTGTGACGTATTTTTGTTTGTAATTTTCTCATCCATTCGTCGGTGTTGTACAAATGATATTCCTTTTGTACAAACGTCTCTCACAATAATTTTTTTAACTTTCTCCGACCGAGGACTTGAACTTACACAAATGACATTCATGTCGTTTTGAAGCAAATTAGAAAATGGCGAGATCATGATTTCTGCGTTCATCGTGAACGAAAATGCACTACATGAAGTAGTTGAACTTCTAGGGCATGTCTGTTTGAACTTCACTCTGTTTCACTGTATTTTTGTTATGTGAAATACACACCATGTAGTACGAAATACACACCATGTAGTACGTGAACTTCCGGTTGTTATCACTTTGAACTTCTCTCTGATTTGAGAGAATTGTTTTAAAACACAAAAAACAACATATTTTTAATGTATTTTGGACATCTAAATACACGGTGAACCTCTCTCACAAGAATTTTTTAAACCTTTCCTCACCGAGCAGTTGAACGTCTAGCAAGCATTTTTTCGTTTATGAGTTGTTTTTAAAAGTGCAAAAATGGTGTTATGTTTTTTATTTTTTGAACAGGCAAATCTTAGGTTTTAATAAACTCTGAACTTCTCTGTTATTTCAATTTGAACTTCACCTTTTTATATTTTGAGTAGAGAATAGTATTCGATTTTTATACGGAAAAAATTGAATATGGAAATACAAGGTGAACCTCTCTCGCGAGAAGTTTTGAACTTCCCCGGACATACCACTTGAACTTCTAGCAACAAACTTTTTAGCCTTTGCTTTCTTTTTTTAATACAAAATGCACACCGTGTAGTACGTGAACTTCTGGTGGTTATCAATCTGAACTTCTCTCGGTTACATGAAAATATCTGAGTTTTTTCAATTTTTTGGTTTATCATTTAGTAACGCGAAAAATCTGGGTTCTTCATACATTGAACTATTCTATTTTTAAAAATTGAACTTCTTGGTTTTACAATTTGGACTTCTTGGTGTTATTCATTTGTAACGGAAAAAATTGGGTAATATGTATTTTATAGAGTTTTTCAAGTGCTATGTTATTTTAATATGACCTTTGATTTTTTTTTAACGTGTAAAGTATGTTTTTGTTACATTTTTTGATTTTATTTGTGATATAATTTTAAAAAAAACATCGCTTTTCAATAATGGGAAAATCCATGGGAGAAATTTTTTGAACACCCATAACATTTTCTTCGAACTCTCCAATATATTAAATTTGAACTTCAAGAGTTAACAATTTTTCTTTGTTACACTTTGATTTCTTCCTTGGTATAACATCGAACCACTCTATTTTTTTTAATATGAACTTCCCGATTTGTTCTTTAGTGATGGAGAAATTTATATTCGAAATGCTTCTTGATATTCACACCTCAAAGATGTATATTTTTTCGAAAACAAACATTTTGAACTTTGTGCGGCACAAACTATGAATTTCTCATCCCCTGTTTTTTGTGTGTATCCACATATTTTTCAAGAGAACACATATACTAGGATTTCTAATTTATATTTACAAGAAGCATTTCGATCTCCGTCAAGCACAACACACAACACACAGAAGCAATGTTCATGCCAAAGTGGTAACTAACAACCACTAGACACCAACTGCTAACATATATACATATTGGTGCTCAGTGACCTTCATGCAAACACAATGCCCAATGTGCATTCCCATACATACACATTGAACCTTTACAAAGGATAAGGCTAAACTTCCTCATGCAGACCGGAACAGGAGCACAAAACACAAGCTCCCACAAGGTGAGCGTGCACACACACGAGACACCAGACCCAACACACATGCCCTAGGACATGATGCTCTTTTATAGATTTGGGGTCTTCCTTTTTTTAATAAACACATGGAGAGAGAACCAGCTGCAGCTTACAAGTGTGGTTAGAGCAGCGGCGATGCACAGGAAGAGCGTGCTGGCCAGCATCCAGCATGGCAAACATGCATCTTGCAAGGCACACGTGAACCAAGCACACCATACTGGCGCCCGCACACACGAGCCCACAGTGTCGCACAACAGTAGAACTTCACAGAACATCTCCGAAGAACATGACATATAGATGTAGTGGGACTTCGTGGAACGTCTCCGAAGCCAAGCACAAATTTGACTGTTAAAAACAATAGTTATGCACAAAGTTGAACTGAACTTTTAACACCCGAATTGAAGCCATGAACAAACTTTAATAGAATTTTTTATCTGTTCCCAGCAGCAGCAAGGGCAAGCCACGGTGCGAGACACATAGCTGCACATAGATAAAAGCAGAGGACAGGAGGGCACGCTGGTCCTGTGGCGGCACCAAGCGAAGGTGCGTCACAATTTCCCATGTAGCATCGTATTTGCCACAGCCACCAGTAGACAAAGAAACAAATTGTATGAACTATGTACAAGTAGAACTACCAAAACTGTGCATTTGTAGTGCCAAAATGGGCTAAATCTATGTTTGTACATACAAGCTGTATACGAACACTAATTTTTGCAGAAACATTAGCTAGCTGATACACACATGAGGCACTGCACATATGGTATTCTGTCTTTGAAGTGAACATGAAGTGCAACCCATGTGCAACAAGTCAAGGTTCTGCTATAGGTAGCAGTAGCCTAGTCGTTGAGTACATCTGAACCCACAGTTGCGGTCATAACTGAACCTTTTAAACAACTATACTTGAACGCTCAGAGAAACAACAAGGTAAACTTCGATCAGATGTACTCACGCGCATGGGATGAGCAAAAGGTTGGGATCTAGCTGCGCGGTTAATTTCATTGTTCCAGCAGCGGAGAGTTCCAATTAGCTGCACATAGAAGAACGCCACATCCAAGAGACATCTGCAGAGCTTGGGAGTCTCAAGTTGCTGCTCACAGAAGAACAAAATTAAATTTTCCACCGCACAACAGAGCAAAAAAAATTATGATGAATGTCAACATCATGAACTAATGCACCTGACCTTCTCAACATCAGACCTTCATGTTCGGCCCTGTGACAATGGCTTTTTCAGTTTTCTTCTTAAAATGGAGCTATTTTTTCCTTTTCATTCAAACTTTGAACTTATGTTAATTTTTTTTACATAATCATCAACATCAATATCTCTAAATTACAGGAGTGGAACCACTTGAACTTCTGTCCAAAACTTTTCTGGACTACAACCTAGACAATCAACAGCAGCGCCACATTACCCAACTTCTTCTACGACGAGGGAAAGTTTGAGGCTACGGCAGGGAGAGGAGGGTGGCCTCACCAGAGCAGTAGAGATAATTGGGAGTACCTCACCGGAGCATCGGAGAGCCATGGCGGCTTGCTCCCACTGGCCCTAGGTGGACGGCATCCTGTCGAGGAGGAGGGCCTCCAGCAGGTCTCCACGCAGAGGAGGGGACGAGATCCAGCAGCCCACCATGGATCCACCATCGGGGCTAGTGGAGGCAGAGCTGTCGGCCAGTGGAGGCGCTTTGGGTAGGCGGCGACGACGGCGTGTGGGATACAGGGCCGTCCGGTAGCGCACGGGAATCCATGGCCCCGTGGCGCGCCGGGATCCTGGACCGGCGACGGCATCTGGGGTTCCAGGCCCCGGTGGCGGCGCGAGGATGCGCGTAGGATTTTGGGCGCTGCTGCGCCGATGAGAGGGTGAGGAGAAGGAAGAAGGAGAGCTTAGGCGTGCGGAGGCGGAGGTCCGGCGGTCGCCGGCGAAGGATGATGGGAGGTCGGTCGAGCTAGGGCGAGGTCGGCGGCGCGCCGGAAGGAGGCGACGTCGGTAGGGCGGGGCGAGGTCGGCGGCGCGCCGGAAGGAGGCGATGTCGGTAGGGCGGGGCGAGGTCGTCGGCGCGCCGGAAGGAGGCAGGTCGGTGGTGCTGGTTCCAGGAGGAGGCAGGGGAGGCCGCGCCAGAAGGTCGCGCGACGGCGACATCTGGGAGATCGCCGCGGCAGCAGGGCATCAGGGGGAAGGGGGTCGGGTGGGAGAGTGGACAGTTCGTGGCCTGGTGTGTTGGTTTTTTTCTTTTTTTAGTTGTTGGTTTTGCAAGTTCAGGAATATCCGATCGCTCTCTATATAGAGCTGACCCTATCCAAATAACTATTCTGATCCCAAGATCAGAATAGTGTCACCTATATATATAGAGGACTATTCTAAAACAGATTTTATTATTCTCGATTCTATAGGAGTGATCGAACAGGTACTGAAAGAATGAAAAACGCAGCAGCCCACCTTCGGTCCATCGTCGTCCCCGCCCGGACCAAACCCTCGGCCGCCGCGCAATATCGACGGCGGTGCGCCTCATTTCATCGCTCCATGGCTCGTTGCTCACCTCGACGGTGTCGTGGACGCAGTGGTGCTACTGCATCGCCTCCTTCCCGTGCTTACAGGTTGGCCTCCTCCTTAGCCCCTTCTGTCCCGAGTAGGACAGCATCCTGCACAGACCGTTCACCGCCACTATCCCGGGCAGTTCACCATGGTCACCCTTGGCCATTCACCCCTGATCCCGACTTCCCTTCCATTCCTCAGGTACGTGCGCCACACCCAGTCCGCCCAATTCGGCCGTCTGCTATGTCGCTTAGCATTTCTTTATTGTCTGTCGTCAAAATTTCGCTAGCGGTCTGGCTGGCGAGAGGCTGCTTGCTTTCAAGGCTTGTCTCTATGCTGCTGCTTGCTGAATTTCGAGGGCGATTAATGATCTCGGCAGGGGGAGAATTGGTGTTTTGTTTAGCCCAGTTCAGTTTAAGGAGGAGTGTGTATGTAGGAGATCTTCAGTGCTTTGTCTTGTATCACCATTCACGTGGGTGAAGCATAATCTAGTCTGTAAAAAGGTCAATTTTGCCGCCGCTGGTTGGATTTTGGGGCCTGCAACAGTTCACATCTAGATATTTTTCTCCATTTTTGCATTTTAGTTTTGCACCATCTCCGTTTGCCTGTGTATATATACCTAGATGTGCTAATAATCAGTTTGACTGTATCATTTCAACTAGTTAAAATTGTCTCAGTTCATCTATTTAAATTGTCTTAGTTCCACTATATTTATTGTGCCAAAAAAGTAAAAATATTAGTTAATCATGCTTCCATTTCCTCCAAACAAAAAATGATCTCTTAAGATTATGTCTTTCACTTTCCCCTCGCCTCCCGGGTCGCACGCGCGTGCGGCTCCGGAGGCTCCCCCAACCCTAGAACAGCCAAGCCTCAGATCGCCTCCCCCGGCCCCTGTCGGTGGCGGCCGCGCCCGGCTGCCGAAGGCGTCGGGTGCGGGCGGTGCCCCCCAACGGATCCCCTTAGCGCGGAGCGGGACGTCTCCGGGGCGGCCATGGTGGTAGGGTGGCCGGCGGCCTGATTCGCGACTATGATCGTCGGCGCACGGCGGAGAGCGCGATGGAGAGGCGGGTCCAGGCGAGCTGCTGCAGAGTGGTGGAGGTTGGTGGTGCGCGGGCGCTGATGGTGGCGGTGGCCCCGAGGAGGCCCAGCCAGGAAGGAGATCCTGCGGGCAGCGAGCGGCCGGCTGCCTCCTCATGAGGGGCTTGCGGTGGTGCTCTCGGAGGCGCGAGCGCTGGATTGTGGATGGAGGTGCAGGCCGGATCTGAATCATCTCAGATTCGATCTGGGTCTTTGGTGTTGTCTCTATCGCCTGGCAGTCCCTGGTGCGGGTGAAGGCCGACATGGTGGAGTAGGCCCTTGCACGGCATGGCAGGATGCGGCGGCTCCTCATCTGGATTGTTGGTGGCGTGTTCTCTCGGCAGTGCTGGTGTTGGAGGATCTCGACTGTGCAACTTCGTCGGTAATTTGCTGCGGTGACGGCAGTGCGAGGATTCATGGACAGTGCCTCCCCAAACCTTGAGGTGTGGAGATGAGTGACATTACGGATGAAAATCCTGTCCAGTTCTGGCCGGGCAGGCGGCAATGGCACCTGCGGGTGTTGTTCCCCTCCCTGGAGGCGTCGCCGAGTGTGTCGCTATTTTCCCTGTCTTCTTGGTGTTGGCCATTGTCTCCGGGCGAAAGCCTTGATTCGGTGTGGGATCGGCACGATGGCAGCGTCTTCGATGTCGTCTCTCTGTTGAGAGCATTGTGCCAAGAGACATGGTTTGGAGGTACTATGTTGCGCTCCATCGGTGTTCGCCGCTGCCCTAGTTCGTTCTCTCTGGCGCAATGTATGGTCGTCGGTGGTGAATCCAAGACGGTGCCTTTCTCAGGTCGGATCGAGTCCTGCCATCCTGTTGCCACCTCCTTTAGGCATCAAGGGGGGATGGTGCGGTGTCGAGGGAAGCTTGGCGAGAGCTGCTGTTCTTTGGAGGTGACTGACGTCGGTCGAGACGCGGCGAGGTTTCGAATTAAGGTAGGGCCTTTTGCGTCGTAGTTGTGTTGTCGTTGCTGGCTGTCCTTGGACTAGCCGGTTGTGGAGTGGGTGCTACGCTCGTTGTTCGCAGCGAGTGGTAGTCATTTTGTACTTGCAATTCTCTTCTTCTATAAAGCTATGGTACGTAATTTGCGTACTCTCAAAAAAAGATTATATCTTTCCCTTGCATAACAACACATGGAATTACTTCTACAGACCCGGCTAGTGTGAGCGACAAAATGAAAATCACACTACATAAGGAAAATAATTCTATACCGTGTATCAACCCCCAAGCCACTCACATTTGTTAAAGCTGGACTTTTGTCGCATAAACAACAATATCAGGCATTCAGGATGTTGTCCATCATCCTTAAAAAGTGAGTTTATTCCTTACATATATGTACTAGTGACACTACTCTTGCATAAAATTTCTCCTTTTGCAAAAAGTAGTTTGTGCAAAAAGAAGCAAAAGTCATGTTTACCTGGTCTGCAAAAATGATGCTTGCTAGGTGTTTGTTCTAATGCCTATGTGAACAGAACACTTTTATTTCTTGTTTTCTTTATACTGAGAAGAAACCTTGTGAAGGTTTAGGGAAACAGAAGGGCTCACCAACAAAACCCACTAAAAAAGTTTAGAATAATATTGGGGAGGATCAAGTGCAAGAATACAAAAAGTTCAGAGTTGGGATAGCGGAATAGTTCATAGGCCTCTCCCGTTCACAAACGCATGCCACTGGCCACTTGAGATGTGCTGCCACCATCACCCATCTAAAATCACAGTGACTATCAAGTTTCTTTGTCAAAAGCTTGCATCGATGGCTAACTCCGTACTATTATTTTACCTACTATTATGCTAATGTTGTATTGGTGCTCTTGCTTATTAAGGCATGCATAAATAGTTAATCTTGAACTGGATGTGCTATTCTATGTTCGGTGACTGGAGCATTTCTTTAATGGATGTGTGCTTTGGCTGAGGACGTCAACGTTGTGTTGTTTTCATACTTTCGACGAAAAATATCTATAAGTTCAAAATGTATAACCCTATAAGTTCACTGAAAAACAAAAAACAAAGAAAATAGTGCATGAGCAAGTAGCCGCCCCTGGACGTCAGCGTTATGTTGTTTTTATACTTTCAGCTCACATTGTAGCTTTTTTCAGTTCAATGGATTCCAAAAAGGGAAAAACTATGGATGGGTGATGAATCAACTTCCTGTACTGTTGTGCCATCAGCATTGGACGAGCCCGACCACCGGCACCACCGCTTCCCGACCTCCTGCTTTCATCGCCATCTCCCAGTGGGGCTCTGCCGCCGGAGCACCCTGGCCGTTCACAGCCACCACTCCAGGTTGTTCAACGCCACCACCCCAGGTCGTTCATTGCCAGCAGCACCCTGGATCCCACCCCTCACCCTAGGAGTTCCAGTTATCGAGTGAGTTTCAGTCCAACTTGAGCTCCTTGCGATGATCATATAATTAACTTCAAAATTACTACATGGTCTATGTATTTTATAGCAAGTCCATATAGTACTACATGCGAAGTACAAAAATTACTGCTAGTGAGAGTTCGGTTAAATCCTGATCAGTTCATCTCCTCAAAACATATTTACTTCTGCTCTGCTCTGATCTTTCTCTTGAATTGTTGATGCTGCATCCTCTCTCTCATGATGTGATGTTGTTGCTCTCTCGTAGCTAAAACATGGTCACAGAAACATCCTATAGCTGACCACAATCTGTAATTCTGAAACTACATGTTGTCCTGGTCCTTGATCATCTTGCAGACTGACAAAAAAAAGTGCACTATCATTATGATCTTACTTTGACAATTATAACATGGATGATGGATGCAGTAGCAAACTAGATGAAAGTAAACACCAAGTGTACAGCAACCGAAACTAAACCTCGGTTTATTGTTACTTAAACGCATTTGTTCTCTGAACTTAAACACAAACATATTCTTGCACTGCGTGTAGGTAGCTGTCGAGGATGTCACCCCACTCCTATGGCTTCACCCCTTCTCAATAGACCAAGCTACTTCATTTTTTATATCAAATTCTAGAACTTTCACATATCTGTACTGCTGCTGCTCCGCACTCGTATTTGCTATTTCTTCTTATGTGTGCACTAAACTTCTAATACTGTTCGCGATCAAGCTTCTAGTTTTTGCTCTATTATGTGCTTCACTTCTACAAAAAAAGGTTGGGATATGTAAATAGGATAAAGACATTTGCTTGCTTTCCAGAAATGAAATGGTTGGACATGTATCGACGATGTAAATAAAGCTCTTGTCTTGTATTGTTTGAAAATAAAATCACACAAGTACATGGTGGAAATTGCTACCAGTTCGAAGAAAAAAGAAACAAAGTTCAAAAAGAAAAATTATGAGTTCACCTTCCATAAAGTTTGTAAGTACAAAGATATCACCTTGATGTAGTATGTAACTATGTATTACAAATTTGCAATTGAGGAATGGGTGTGTGTTGTAGTCTCTGCCTACAGAGTCGATATGTGTTTTTGTAGTGCTAGTAGTTGTGGTCATTTTTTCATGATATATTTGTGTCTTTGCAGTGTCAGTACTTATAAGAAAAAAAGTTCAATTTTGGAAAACTATGACAATTCAAGTGCATAAAAAACATAACTCCTTTCTGCAAAAACAATAGTAGACGCAAAAAGGGTTCAGTTTTGAGAAAATTATCCCTCGGCTAAGTTCGAAGGTGTTATCCCGTGAAGCTCAGCTGTTCAGTTCATGTCCAGGTTGCCGGGTTTCAAAAACAGCGATATGAACTCTAGCAGTCAGGCCCATCAAATTTGCAGGTAGGAGGTCTCCACGTTCCACCGTGTCCAGTTCTAACCCGGCACTCTAAGTACACTACACTCTGTACATATCATAGTTGTACTGCTGACTGATGTAGTCAGCAGCATTATTAGTTGGAAACTTAAATTCAATTCAATTTCAGATTTTGAATTAGCCTTGAGATTATACAGATGCACCTCAAGTTCAGATTTTGTTCTCTTATCTTGGTTCCATATCTTTTGGTGCATATTTTTGTCTGTATAAAACTTATATGTTACATTTTCTTGAGAAAAATGGATGCAACATTCACAACCGTTTTGGATAACTAAGTAGAACTAATATAGATTCAACCAATATAGATTCAACAGAAACACAAGGCATGGCAGTTGATAATATTATTATACCTAGTCTTTTCCACACAGTAGAATGATTGTCGAGTAGCATAGACAAAACATTCGTGGGTACAAAATTTTCAATATTCATATTACATAGAAGATGTAAAAGTAGGTTAAACCATCAACGTTGTTTAAACATTCTAATAAATCTGAATTTTAGCCTCTTACGAATTAATACCAACCTTGAAATTGTGCTAACCCAGAATAAGAAAACTTTGCTATTTGCTAACTTGAAGCAGTGCAAGATCTGAATCATTTTCTTGCCTTTGGCAAAACTTAGACACAAAAGAAACTCGGTTCTGTAATAACCATTTTCACATCCGCAAAAAATACCAATTCCAAGCATGCACATGTAGGCCAAAGGGAAGATATCAAATACAAGGTCTCAAAGATTTGCAAACGTGCAATAATGAATATTAGTATCCCATTTTTACCTTGGTATACATAAATTTATTCACACAATTTGCATATAAATGCAAACTATCTAATCACTGGGAATGAGGGTGGGCCGAGTACACGTTCCTCAATCTGAATAGGAAACAATCAGAACCATGAGCAATCTCCAAGGACGCAGCGTTGCTCCTCCACACTCTAGAACTTACCCCTACTTGTGCTCCAAAATGTTCTTCAACCTGCCGTTGCGAGTTCTCAATGAAATTATTCCTACAATGGACTGAAACGCACAACGTGAAGCAAACACATGTGTGATATGGCTAGTTGCCAACTGAATTCATTCTGCACACCTTTATTCGTAGTGATCATAAAAAAAGAACATCTCTTCAAGCTGACATGGTCCAAACCGAAAAGGAGAAAGTATTGACGGGGACTGACTTTAAAAGGCAAACAGAGCACCTTACCGAAATAAACACTATCAAGTGACACCTTACTAAATACAAAATGCTTAAGGTAGTGAAATGAATAATACCTCAAGTGTTCTTTTCCTTGTCAATCTCACATATCGCTTGGTCCCTACAGAGGGGAAATACCATAGGTCCATATCATCATACTTCATCATACAACAAAAGAACCATCTACGGATTAAGCTATAGTTTTGATAACAACAACTCAAAAGAACCAAACACCTTGTAAAGCAAAGAGTTTTTTTTACAGTGAAAAGCAAACAAACATCACTCTGCAATGAGAACTACAACTATCCATTTCAATTAAGACCTTTGTAGTGTACCATTTTATCTCGCTACAAAAAAAGTGCACCAATTGAAGGCACATAATCCAAACAAGAAACTGAAAACATTCTGCACTTTTACATATTTATACACGATTCTTTTAACATCAAGAATATAACTAAATGCAGAATATGCAGAGTAATAGTCTTCAAGATCTACATGCAGAAATATTATGCTATATACACAATCTATTTTGTATTTTCATAATACTATCAAGAGATGGACTGTACAGAAGTATCGCTAACAACACTTCCCTAATGAAATCATAAATTAGTAGGATCCCTTACCAATCATAATTGATGAAAAGCAATACAAAGAAATATACATCAATTGGGGGCCTAGAATAGCCAAATGCACGTCTAAAGTGCTGCATTACAGAAATCTGCAAAATAAAAACCATGTTGTTTACCTGACTTGAGTTAATCTTCTATATCCTCATAATTGTAAAGACAGCTGGAACAACATGGAGAAACGACTTCATTATATATTCTTAATAGTAAATTAAGCACCAGATATAACAATGTAAACATTAATCCATGTTGTTTATCTGATTCGAGCAAATCTTTCTATCAACCCTATATCTAGAGATTGTAGTACTGCGGGAACAGCATGTACAAAAGCTATGATACATTTAGTACAGAAGATATGTAACCTGGTCGATTGTTGCCTTGTTGGGGACATGAGTATAATATATAACTGACTAATTATGTGTTGAATGATTGTATTCTGATATGCTTAAGGGCTAACATGCATATCTCTGACATACTTCCTTTTCTAGTCCATCATCAAGTTCAACTTCCTGCAAAAAGGAGTTGGGTTTGGAAAAGCAGCTAGATATTTAATTTGAACGAAGAGAAGATATCAACAAGGCTACAAAAATGAATAAATCAATTTGACAGATTAGAAGGAGCAGAAGGAGTGATCTCACATTGTTGCCAAAATCATTGTTGAATCCATCAGCAGCATCTTGCGCTCCCCCCTTGCAATCACCATCTCCTTGAGAGAAAGAAGACCATAACCTGAAGGGAAAGTCCATCCCTTGAATGACGGCCCCACCCCACAAAGAAAACTTTCCACAATTATGAATCACACCAGAAGCACATTAGTTCCTCTATTGAACAGTAATATCATAAGAACATTCCGATCTGGGTCACTTGTTGTACATTATGGTCAGACTACAATTATGACAAGATGATGAATAACGTGTAACAAAATTCTCTCTTGAATAAACAGGATGAAAATAGGTTGTGTGTGTGTATGCTGCTGTATGGTCCGTTACGGAGGAGGACGATGACAGCTTTGGCGGGGTCGGTGGCGACAACATGTAAAAAGGGAAAAATATATCAAATTCAGATATAAGATGCACTTTGCATTGCAATAACAAAGAGTTTTTTCTGCTATCCCCATCTGCATGTGATTTAAAATGTCAGGGTTATATATCAACATATGTACAGATTGCCCGTCTTCAGTAGCAGTTGACAAGAGGCGTACCACATCAGCGATGACGATGTCAATTTCTTTGACGAAGTTCTCCCGTCTATTCTCGTACTCGGCAGCGGTCTGAAACAAACAGAGCAGGAACAAAAAAGGGTCAGACAAATTAAAACGCGATTTCATTTTTTCTTCTGAAAATCAAAGGAGGATAAGATAAGAATAAGTTGAAATCATTCATGATTCAACCATGTCGATCCCACGGACCTTGGCGATCATGCCGACGCCCATCTCCATGGCAAGCTTGGCGAGGAAGAGGTCGTTGGCGAGGAGGCGCTCCCTGAAACCTCGGAAGCCCGGCAGCCAATGGAGCAGTGGCGAGCGCTCCATCTCCGCGAAGCACTGCACGATGTCGTCCGTGACGCGGCCGCCCTCCACGGCTGCGGTGAGGTCCGCAGGCAGGCTGGAGAGCTTCCTCTTGCCTGCGCCAGCACGAACAGCGCCTCCCCCCGGTGAACGCCCCACTCGCCACCGCCGTCCCCTGTTTCATCATCCCCGCCGTCGCTGCCGTTGTTGCCACCGCCGCCGTCGTTGCCGTTGTTGCTGGGGAGGGCGAGGGGGAGGAGGGTGGGGAGGCGGGGGCGGGGAATGGCAAGGCGGAGGCGGAGCGGGAGTGAGCGGAGGAGGGAGAGGCGGGAGGCGGGAGGAGGAGGGGGCGAGAGGTCGTGCGGGAGGAGGATAGGAGCAACCGACGCGAGAGCGTGGATTTATTTTTTCTTCGAGCCTGGGGACGGATGACGGGGTCGATCGTGGGATTAGTGGGCCGAGCTAACCGTGGTTTGACGTTAAACATTTGGATGATTTGGATTGTTAGATGCTTTGATCGAATGGTTGAGATGAATTGGTTCTTCGTCCTCGCTTTTATAGGGATAGTAGATGACTAATACTCAGAGCAAGTGTTCTATAAATGTTAATATGATTTTATTAATGGATAAAGATATGAAATCATATCTTACTTCAAGTTTGAGCACACGATTATTTTGTATCTTTACTGTTTCTAATAGCAAGTTCTGCAATTGATCCGTCCAGATGGGAGAAGGAAATCAGTCCAACAGGCGCATCTAAAGTGACATGTCATGCACCGCCCACTCGTCCTCAAGTTGCTCGTTGTGTCGTGTCGGCTTGCCATCAACCACAGTTGTGGCTCAACCCCCACAATGAGCTGGCTAATTGGTTGCTGCTCCTGCGTGCTGCAGTACGCCGCCGAGCTGGTCACATTTATATTTTTGTTTTATGTTCATTTGTGTTCTTGTTGTCAGCTCACCTGCAAATTTGTTATCGTTGTTAGTTCATGTGTGTTCTTGTTGTCAGGTCTTATGCAAGTTTGTTATCAGTTCATGTGTATTGTGTTTCTTTTGTGGCTTCATTAGTACATATCCACCTACAGCCCGTTCAATGATGTAAGCCACACAAGTTCGAAAAGAATTGTTCCAGGAAGTTCATGTCTTAAAACTAGATAAGTTCTTCATAAAAAAACTAGATAAGTTCGAAAAACAAACCATGACCAGTTCGAAAAAGAACCGCCCCTCACCCTAGGAGTTCAGTTATCCAATGAGTTTCAGTCCAACTAGAGGTCCTTGAGATGATGGTATAGTTGAGTTCAGTCATTAACATGTCATTAAGGTTTGCATGGAATAAAAAAGAGAATTGTTTGTGGCAATCAGTTGCTTAAGTTGTTTCTCTTATGCCAAATGCAGTCATTCTTTGTTTGGATGTTACTACCTATACACATGTAAACCCAGCTATTAGAGTAAATAAAGGATACAATTTGCTGTTTTGGAAGTGTTTTATAGCTTGCTCACCAAATATATAAGGGGTCAATCAAGATACGTGCTACAGATTACTAATTTGTTGTATTCTGAATATATCTTCTTTGCCTATGATGTGAATGTTGCTGATGAACATCTTTGTGCAGAAAAAGCTAAAAAAAGTCACTTTTCTAGTTTCAAAATTTGAGATGATGATTCAGTTCAGAAAAATGGATATTTGCCAAAAACAATTAAGGTAATTGCTCGATGTTAGCTTTAACTCTATCCTGCTAGTCTGTTGTGGTGCTAGTGGCCTTGTGCTCAATTAAAGCAATTTGGAGCAACTTGTCGCTCTAAATCTAACTCTGCATTTTGTGTGTGTTCATATTCAGAAGTTCAGGTCATCCCTACAACAGCGTCGAGCTCGCACTCCGCGACCGCTGGCGCCCCCAACCTAACGCCGTTCGTGACCCTCCACTACACTCCTCTGCTGGAGGAGCATGTCAATTCGTGTGGAGCATAACGGTTTGTTAGTTTCAATAGTTTGTCAATTCACCGGTGGGATCCGCAGGTCAGACCCTCATTCTCTGGCCGCCGCGCTGCCTGGATCCAACGAGGTTGCGTCGCACCGGCCTCGGATCCACCTGCCTCCATGCCATCACCTGCCTGCGTCAGCCCCGGCCCCGGATCCCCCTCCAACACAATTCGTGCCATGGACAAGGTCAGCTCAACTTGTGCACTTACTACAACGATTGCCACTAAACTCTGAACTCTGATTATTGCTACTGATTTCATGTACTGCCCTCCATGAAATAACCTAACAAAAGAATACTTGATATTGTGCACTAAGCTGAACAAGTGTTGTCAGTACATGTTTTTTTGTAAAAAATATCGTCAATTAATTAAAAAGGCAAAACACAAAATAGAAATTGTTCTCTTTTCTATACTAAACTCAAATATTAGTTCAGTATGTATTCTATCATCAGTTCAAAGAGAAGAAATTCTTTTTTCTTCGATGTGTATTCTATCGTCAGTTTGGTGTGTATTTTTGTTCTTTGTTCTCTAGTACACAGAGAAGAAAATATCGTTAGTGCATGAAAAGAGAATTTCTATACTAAACTCAGTATTAGTTCGTTGTGTGTTCTATTGTCAGTTTGGTGTGTAAATTTATTCATTCTCATGATTTTATAAAACCGCATGCACTCTCTGTACAACTAAGTTCAGTCAAAAAGGTTCATTTTGTAAAGTGAGTATACCTGGCGCATGGGACATGCGCGAGGATCCCTCAGTTCATGAACATGATTGACTGACTGGCACCTCACTTCTCCAACACATGCACACATACTGTTTTGAGGGAAAAAATGGTTTGAATTAAAAACATCGACCAGTACGAATTAAAAACAATGATCAGTTCAAAATAAAAGAAATGATTGGTTTGAAATAAAAGAAATGATTAGTTCAAATTAAAAAATGCCACCACATCGTAACACTGGCACACGGTCTCCGTCTTCGCAGTGTGGCGTCGTCCATGGTGGCCTGCGCCCCAACCGTGGCCACCCGTCCTCAAACGCCCTCACCGATGCCTTCAGTTCAATCCACCTCCCATTTCTAAAAATCGATTCCTTCAGTTCCACCGTACCTAGAAAATCAGTTCAATCCATCTCTATATTTTTGAAAACACGTACACCCTGATTTCCATCTAGGAGAACAACCATTTTCTGGAGGATTTTTTTTCAGTAGTGTCCTATTTTTGCTGTTGATGCTATCTAATTTCAGTAGTGTCTTGTTTTGCTGTGGATCCCGTCCTCGGCATTCACGAGCGCGAGCACCCCATGTTCGGCGGCGAGATGAAGGCCACCCGTGATGCCCAGAACAAGCACGACCACCTACAGTTCCCAGTGGTCGCCTTGGCCACCCTCGGCCACGAGCTCGTCCACCATGGTTACTTGCAGCTGTCCAAGTGGAGCGCGGACATCAGTCCAAGTAGAATCACGGCTACCATCTTCACCAAGTGCTACACAACCGTCCAAGTCGAGCACACACAACAGTCCAAGGTGATGCATCATCACTGATGGATTCAGCATCTTTTTATTAGTTTGAATTCTGCAAGTCTCAATTCTATGGAAGCTTGCCGATGATGCGGCCAACATGCTTACATCAGTTCAATCGCAGAAAGAGAACAAGTCCGTGAGATGGTCATATAATTAAGTTCAAATTACTACTTGGTCCATGTGTTTAACTCCAAAGTCCATGTATTACTACATGACAAGTACAAAAATTGCTCTGCAGACATATATGTTACGATGTGTCGGAAAAGTTCAATTCATCCATGCACTTCAGTTCAAAACAGAATAGAATACAAAACTATCAACTTATCCTCCGACATCCGATGATGCTCCCCCACCACCACTCTGCCTTCTCCCCAATGGTGCTACACCGCCACCGTGTACAGGAAGTTCGCTACCACCACCCTGTCCGTTCAATGTTGCCGCCGTGGGCGCATCCCACTCCAACGCCATTGCTTATGCTTCAGCAGCAAACAGTGTAGCCTGCTAGAGGAGTTGCGGGGTCGAGGACCTCCAACTCAACAGTACAACTTCTTGCTCTGTGGCAGGTCGCTCAAGGAGCTGCCTGCCGACCACTCCTTGCTACAAGCTGCTACACCTACGACTGTCCGGCACAGCCGCTGCTGATGCATGCCCTCTACTATGCGGCTACCAATTGTTGCTATTGTTACCTCTATTTTCTATCTGAAGTTCAGTTCTAGTGCGGTGATAGAGAATGTTGAACATTTTGTCATGTTGAATAATAATACCGCTGAGCACCCTACAATTTTTTTGCTTGAGTGCGATTTACAGCCAGTTATGCCTTCCTGTCATGCTGCACACGCGAACTAAAAAACTGTAGAAATGAGAATTTAGTAATGTTTTGGAGAGCATAATTTCCCAAGTGGCAAATTTGATCTGTACCTGTAAATACATGATTAATATTTTAGGATGTGTGGTTCCAGTAAGTACATGAGTACTATTTAGCAAGTTTGATTGCTTCTCAAAACTGAAAAAGTCAGTGTGTACTGATGCATTCAAATTGTGTTGTGTTTTTTCAGGAAAAACTTTTGTCAGGTTTTTGGTGGCCAGGTATTATTGATATGGAGATGAATGACTATGCGCTTCGGTTGTTCTTCTTGAAAAGACAAGTTGCCATGCTTTACTTTATGAGCTTTCTAATTTGCATACTTCTAAGTTATTGCTTACTGCCACTAGTGAATTGCGCAAGTTCAATGGGTGTCATCGAGCATGTTCAGAAGTATGCCCTTCGTGCGGAAGTGTGATTTTTTTCAGTATTTTGTATATTTCAATTGGCAGAGGCTTCATGCCATTTTGTGGAGCTTTATAAATGTACTGTAATTACACTTTTAAGGCCCTAAGAGTGCATTATATCATACATGTGTGGCCGTTCAGTATTTCTACTTCTTTACTTTTTTTGTATATTTCATTTGGCAGATGCTTCATGTGATCTTGTGGAGCTTTATAGATGTACCGTCATTTCACTTTTAAGGCACTACAAGATCATTATATCATACATGTGTGGCTGCTCAGTATGTACTACATGATCAGTTCTTGAAAAAAAGAACACATACATAGTTTGGTCAAAAACAATGATCAGTTTGATACTGTTCTCTCTTGCCTATTTTGGCTGATGTCTAGAACATCGTTGCAAAACAATGTTGAGTTAAAAAAAGCACAAATAATATTCTCTTTATGTAAAAAAATATCATTCAGTTCAACAATAATAAACCATGCAAGTTTAGGGACGATGATAATAGCAAAACGTACCAAAAAACAAAGTAAAGTCTAATATGTGATAACAGGCTCAGTACAAAACCATACGAACATTAGTGCAAGTACTCTTCTCTTGGAGCCATTCAAAATTACTCTATGAGAACTTCATTAGTACAAAAACATTACATAGATCAGTACAAGTACTCTTAGTGCAAGTACTCTTCTCTTGGAGCCATTCAAAATTACTCTATGAAAACTTCATTAGTACAAACACATTACATAGATCAGTACAAGTACTCTGTTTTTTCTGACGGAAAAACAACACGGTGGATCTCACCGAATCCAAATTACTCTTCAACTGTTGCGAATTTGAGAAAACGTTCAAACATGACTAAGTTTTGTATTTTCGATATCTTTCCAACGATATATTATTTGCCTCATTTCGACAAACTTTTAAAAAAAATTGCGTTCAAAATCAAACTTAACCGTATTCGAATTCATTTTTAAACCGTAAGGAATTAGAAAAACATTTCAATACAAAAGAGTTGTGCATTTTCCATAGCTTTCCAATGCCGTATCATTTGCGTCAATCCGACAAACCATTTGCAAAAATTCCCAAAAATATGTTTCGTCCAGAATTTCACCGTTTTTCAAATATACTTTTAAATCGTATAGAATTAGAAACAAAAATAGATATATGGAAGATGCGTATTTTCAACTGCTTTCCAACGCCATCTTATTTGCTCAATTCCGATAAACCGTTTGAAAACTGAGTCCAAAATAGGATTCACGTTTTCACTTTTGAAAAAAATGGTTTTTTCAAAACTGCTCTTAAACCATAATGATTTTGCAAAAACGTTCAATATACTTGAAATATAGTTGTCAAGAGCTTTCCAACGATATATTACACGCCCATTCTGAGAAAAAAATTGTAAAAAAAATTTAAACTAAAGAAGACGATCTGTTAAACAAAATTGAAAGCACACGGATCGAAACCACACACACTAAAAAAAGAAATCACCCACCAACCCACCTCACCCACTCCTCCCCAGATCCCCTCCACCTTCTTCCTCCCATGCACCATGCACCACTCCCCGATCCACCAACCCACCGCCGCCCCGAGGCCGGCCAACTACCACCGCGCCCCCTCCCCCCACCGGTGCTCCTCCCAACCGCCCCACCTTCATTGGTGCGCCCTTCCCCGCCCGAGACCGGTGATCTGGACAGAGTGCCCCGCCACCCAATTGCCGGCGTGGATCCTTGCGCACCACCCACCTCGCGTGGCTGTCGCGGCGCATCCGGTTGCGGCGTCCACCGTCGTCCTCATCTCCCTTCCATTCCCCAGCTACCAGGTCGAGCTGGTGTTGGCCGCCCGCGACTCCCAGCGGACGAATCCAGGCCGCGCCGGCCCTCTCGCGCCGCCCATCAGCTGGATCCAGGTGCATCGGCGCTCCCGCGGCGCGCTGCCGCCGGATCCAGGTCCCTGGCTCAACACCGAGGACCCCAGGGCAGAGGGCCCCTTGCCATGACCCTTCCAGCAACCGGAGGTGCTCGAATCGCCCGCAGATCGAGGAGCATCGGGGCGAGAAGTAATCCTCGCCGCCACCACTCCCCAGCAACCGAAGCAATGCACCGGCGCCACCCTCGCAGCCTAATCCCTAAGCTGTGGTCGGTGCGGATCCTGGCGAGCAGCAGTTCCTATGCTCCACCTTGCAGTTCGCTACCCCCTCCTTTGACCTCGCACATCACCGCCGGATCCAGCTCCTCTCCTTGCAACGTCGATGAGTTCCATCTTGGCCGCTCGCTGCCCAGGTTTTTTTGTCAACTCAGTGCAAATTGGTGTGTTTGTCAAAAGGCGCGAAGAAGGTCAACGACGGTGACGGCATCCCGGGTACGTGACTTGCCGCCGGTGCAGTTTACAGAAGGCATTTTTTGCATTTGCAGATTTCGGATGTGCACTTCATCTTGTGTGGTTGGCCAGTGCAGTGCGCTTCCGGTGTTCGCTCATTTTTCCGCTCATTTTTCCGTTTCTTATAGCTTGGGTCAGGCGGTCCGCAGCATGTGCGTGTAGTGCGGCATGTGGGTGTGTGCAGTGCTCAACAACGGTCGTGTGTGTCTTTAATAAAATTGTTTGTTGACAAAAAAAGTAGCTCGCTAAACTTGTGTGTAGCAGCTCATTACCCCTTTGTATGAAGTGCAATTTATTTCATGTGTTTCAAAACTCACTCGACTAAAATCAACACCTGCAGTGCGTTTGGTTTTCGGATGTGGTTCACTTTTGAGAGTGATGTTGTTCATTTATGCACAATGTGGAAGTGTGATGTTTTTTTTAGCAAAACAACTAAAAAGTAATGTGATTCACTTTGATATATGTTGTGGTTTACTTGCCCTCATCTATGCGGTCCACTCGCATTCATAGAAAAAGTTGAAAAAAGATAACAAAAACTCATGTGAGAAAAATTACGTCCGACAAAAGAAATTATGTACCTCGCTTGCTCGTTCGATGCAGTGCAGTTTTCATTCTGAAGCAGTGCAGTCACCCGTATGATGTTGCTCATCCCGTAAGTGCAAAAAAATTGTTACGGGAGCGAAGAAAAGTAATGCGGCTCACTTCTTGATAGTGTTGTGGTTCATTTACACCCGATGCAAAGTGCACTCTACTTTCTCGTCCTTGAAAAAATTGCGTTTGAATAAAAGAAACCATGCAATTCTCTTACTCGTCCGATGAAGTGTGGTTTTTCGTCTGGTGCAGTGCGGTTTTCAGTTGGATGAAGTACGCATATCGATTTGGGTGTCATGAAAAACAGTGTCCGCATTTTGGTAAATTTGAAATTTCTCTTAAACCGTAAAGAATTAGAGAGAGTGTTCTACATGAAAAAGTTGCGCCTCGTCGATATCTTTCCAACGGCATATCGTTTAAATCATTCTGACAAGCAGTTTGTAAAAAAATTGCAAAAAACTTCCACTGCCACTCATCGTCCGCTGCACGATTTCCAAAATTAACTTAAAACCGTAAGGAATCTCAAAAACAGTTCAACATATTAAAGTTGCGCCTCGTCCCTAGCTTTCCAATGGCGTATCACACGTCTCGTTTAGACAAACGGTTCAAAAACTGGAGCAAAAATAGTACCGAAAATTTGATTTTTTTTTAAAACAGAATTCCGCGATTTAGTAAATTTGAAACTGCTCTTAAACCGTAACGAATTAGAGAAAATAATAGATATGTAAAAGATGCACCACGACGATATCTTTCCAACCGTGTATCATTTGCTTCATTCCAACGAGCGGTTTGAAAAAAGAAACGCGAAAAAATAATCGCTGCCACTTGTTGTGGATCGCACAATTTTCAAAATTGCTCTTAACCCGTGAGGAATCTCGAGAAGTGTTCAACATAGAGAAGTTGCGCCTAATCCATAGCTTTTCAACGGTATATTACACGCCTCATTCCGATAAACGGTTAAAAAACTAGAGCAAAACAGGTATGAAAAAACACAAGCGTGCAGTTTTTTCCGTCGCGAAGTTCACTCGCGTGAGTACTGCACCGCACTTGGTTCGAACAATGACGTGTACTTGCATTGAGAATGCAGTGCGAAAGTGTTATCAGAATAGTTATTCTACTAATATTAGCAGAATAGACCGGTTGTATATATATATATATATGGTATTCAAAGATCACAACCACATGTCTCCATACATTCGTTTCGCCCACATGCATGCGATGTTAATTGTCCTCTAGCACTCACTCATGGGGTTATGGGCGAGATGCTTCGTCCATCTGCGTGTCCGCTTGGTCTATCACTTTGACCAACAGCGATAGAGGTTAATTTGGCATATAATTAGGAGGGGATTAAATTTAGGTTTGTCTTATATGGTACGGTACATGCATGTCATGATGTGACATAACATAATATACTTTGAGTGCATGCATACGCATGAATCCCTCCCACCGGATCAAAGTGGGGGGAGGAGGGGGGGGGCAAGCACGCAACGCATCATGAAACTCTCTCTATGTGGGGATTGTGCGATTTTCGACACAAGCACGCGCCACATCAAAATGTTGTGCTTTTGGTATTCGAACATATGCATGCATCACGCATGTCCATACATATGTTTGGTGCACATGCATGCAATGGTTATCTTTGGACATTCTCGCTCACTTGGTTATCATCGACGACCTATATATTTCATGGGCCCGCGTGGTTGACCATCACTTCGACCAACAATGAGAGAGGTTACCAGGGTGGATTCTTATTCTCTTGGTCCGCGTTACCGTATAGTCGTACGTCGATCATGGTGAGATTCCAGACCTAAGTTTGAGGATCGTGAACCATCGCTCTGTTTGGGGACTTTCTGATTCCAAAACCACGGTGCCACATCAAAGTTGTGCATTGGGTATGTTCAAACACCACATAACACTTCATACAGATGTTTGGGCAACATGCACGTAGTGGTTGTCTTCAGGAATTCCCTCACGTGGTTATCAGCGACAAGATAACCTATTTGTGGGGCCGCGTGTGGACGTCCATGACTTTGACCCAACATCGAGAGAGGTTATACGACCAAGGTGGTGATTCTTCTTGGTGAGTGTTACAATACGCCTTGGTGAGATGATGCCCCCTCCCACCGCCTCAAAGTGTATGTGTGTGTGGGGGGGGGGCACTATACTACTTCCCACTAGATGAAACTCCATGGGTCTAGGGATGTCCGGTTTGCGATGCACATGTGCCACATTAAAATTGTGATTTGGTTATTTAAATATCACAGCACACCGTTTTCACACACACACACACACACACACACACACACACATACACACACACACACACACACACAAGCACACATCTATGGGCCAACACACGGTCCACATCTGACGGAAGCAAAAGGGGGGTGGGTTTGACGATGATGTACTCCTTGTGGTGTTGTGTTACCGTAGGGAGAGATGTCAGACCTACCTATTTTGGGGCATGCATTCATAGCTAGGGTTCCCCTCCCGCTAGCACAAAATATGTGTATGTGTGTCTGTGGGGTGGGGGTGGGGTGGGGGGCTAGCAATAATAATGTGCGCTTTGTGCGACAGGTGCCACATCAAAGTTGTGCATTGGGTATTTGAACATCAAATCACCATTTTCATACATATATTTGGTCCACAAGCAAGTGTGTTCGTGTTCTGACCCTTTTCATACAAATAGCAGACGACTCGGACGCAGCAAGTGTCTGTGGTCAGGTAAGCAACAGACACGGTTCCCCAGGACTACCCCTGTGTCGCGCCCTGCCCCTATCACCAACATCATCACAGTAGATTGGGCTCCTCGAGTCTTCCCTTTCGCTCTCGAAAATATCTACTCTCTCGCAATCTCGAAAATATCTACCCGCCTAGAGGGTTTTTCTATTTGATAGCACATGATTAGTATGTGTGACCGTGTGCGGTGTATGTTACTCCCGCTCTGCTTCAATTAGTTGATCCAAATTTTTAGTAGCCCTGCCATTTTACTCCTACATGCATCCCTCGCAATCTCTAAAATATCTGCTTGGTTGGAGTGTTTTTCTATTTCATAGCACATGATTATTATGTTTTGACTGTGTTTGATGTTTTTTACTCCCGCCCCGCTCTGCTTCTATCCCTTGATCCAAACTTTCGGTAGCCACGCCATTTTACTCCCACCTAGTAAAATTTTTAGTACCCGCGACATTTCCTCAAACACAACCTTGGACCCCCTCCACACACATACACTAGAAATCCCTTGCTCGCCCCAAATCCCCCGCTCACACATACACCACCCCTCCCTCGCTCGAAACCCTAGCTAGGTCGCCGCCGCACCGCCTCCATCTTCAACCTCTGCCGGTCTGCCTGTGCAGGTTACCCACCAATATACATACCCTCGCTGCCCCGAGTTTCTTAGATGATGCCTGCGAAACGCCCCCTTTCCCACAGATCCCCATCCCCACCCCTCCCCCACTCTAGAGCGTCATGTCCTAAGCCCGGCTATGCTTCCCGGGGGGCTAGAGGAGCGAATGGCCCCAAAGAGCTTTACTGCGGCCTCTTCGCCTGACGTTGGCGAGGTGGCCACCTAGGAAGTTGACGATGATGACTGGTCATAGGATTTCAATCAGCGGGCTAGAGTATTTTGGCATGTCGTGGACTCCGACTACGAAATCGAGGTCACCGACAGCAATGGCTTGACGCGGGAAATGTCAGAGGTTAAGTTGCCCACCCCCAACCCCTCGGGTTCCACAACTGCCGATCTCATGAATGGCCCTGGTGCTGATCTCCTGCGGCTCGTTATGAACAATTTGCCATCCTTCATCTCCATGGAGCCCCTTTTGTCATTTCTGAAAGACACATTCTGCAACGTTGGCTTGGGATTCTCAGCTATGAAGTCAGGCCTCATCGATGGCGACCACAAGGAGGAGCCTATCTGTGACAAGTGAGAAAATCCATGATTTGTTTTGCCGTGCCTCACCGAGGGAATCCCATGATCTGTTTTCTGAAACCACTTTTGTAGTGAGAACCTGACCAATATTTATTGCTATATTTGGTTGTTTCCATTACGCCTTGTTTATTTCTATGGTTTTTGGTTGTTTGTAGTTAGCATATGTCCAGTTTCAATTGCCATCTTTGGTTGTTCGTAGTATGCCTTGTTTATTTTAGTTATTCACAATGTGATGTTTATATGCTAGTATGAACTGTGCAATTCAATTTCATCAATACCAGTTTTAACAATAGCTCTATGAATGACTATATTTGGTTACTGTTAAGCATGTTGTACTCCCTTCGGTCCTTTTTAGTTACCATATGAGTTTTTTCTAAAGTCAAGCCTCGTAAATTTTGACCAACTTTATAGAAAAAATACCAACATTCACAATATGAAATCAATATCAGTTGACATGTCATGAATTAAAATTTTATATTGTATAACTTTAACATGGTAGATGTTGATATTTTTCATCTAAATATGGTCAAACTTTATGAAGTTAGACTTCAAACAGTTCTTATATCCAAAGTAAAAAGGACCGGAGGGAGTATTTAACACGCATTTCCATTTGATTTAACAATAACTAGTGTACTTAGACCTGCACAATACAAGTTTGAATGACTATGTTTGCTTGTTTTTAAATATTAGGCCTGTTGCAGTTAATAACACACCTTTCCACTTCTTGTTTTTATTAACTAGCGTGCTTAAACCTTCGCCATAAAGCTATCATTTGGTGATTATGTTCTCTACCATGGATATATTTGGTTGATGTTTAGCCTATTGTGCTTAATATGCCTTTAGATGTACTTACACAGGACAATATTGGGAACATCTATTGTTTACCATCGAGGTTAGTTTCATCCCATCTCTTATATATACTCACTATTTAGGATATTGGTAGATGGTACCATATAGTCCGGGGGTTGATAAGGGATTAATAGTTGAATCACACATTTAACTGAATATATCTGTAACCCATTTATCGGTAGGTTAACTAGGGCCATATCTAACATATCTCAGGCTACATAGCAGGATGCATTGTACCGAATGACTAAATATGCAATCCTAGGCCACACAACAACAAGGAAGGGTTGTTTGGTTCTAGGCCTAGGAGTGACACACTTTGCCATACAATGTTGCGAAACTTGCCGAAGGGTTAGTTCTTTAAAATGAGAGCCCCAAGTTGGCACGCCTAAGAGAATCTTGCCATACATTTTTACTGTATGTGATGTGGGACTATAGTGTGGCTTGCCTAAGATGTGGCTCGAACCAAGCACACACCTAACCTTAGGTGTGGCAACCTTTGGCAAACGTAGTCTCAAACCAAGAGTGTTACCTTAATGTTCTAATGATGTCTAGATATACATAGATGAGCAGCAAGAACACCAACAACACAACAGTAGTTGACTAATGTAAATTGGCTAATATTTGTAAAAATGTAATAAACTCCCTCTGCCCCATAATATAAGATGTTTATTCATCCACGCCGTGACTATATTGGATGCTATAAGATCTTATATAATGGGACAGAGGGAGTGTTGCACTACATCATTGTGCAACTGTTGTTTAGTTTCTAATGTTAACTTGTTGCTTTTACGTACATGTCATTGGTAAAGATCCCTTTGTCGACCCTTTCTGCGTATGGGTGATAACCCGCAAGTATACGGGATATTTGTAGCCTCTTTCGATAAGTAAGATGTCGAACCCAACGAGGAGGTAAAGGTAGAACAAATACTCTCTCAAGTCCTATCGGCCACTGATACGACTCTACGCACGCTTGATGTTCGCTTTACCTAAAACAAGTATGACACTAGAAGTACTTTTGTAGGTGTGATAGGATAGGTTTGCAAGATAATAAAGAAAACATAAATAAAAAGTAGGGGTGTTTAGATAAAGATGCAATAAAGTAAATATAGCGAGTGTGGAAAAGTGGTGATAGGAGTTGTGGAATTGTCCCTAAGCAATTGACTACTTTAGTAGACCGATAGCAAGTTTTATGTGGGAGAGGCCACTGCTAGCATGGCATTCCTGACTTGGAATTCTATGCATTTATGATTAGAACTATTAGCAAGCATCCGCAACTACTAACATTCATTAAGGTAAAACCCAACCATAGCATTAAGATATATTAGTCCCCCTTCAACCCCGTATGCATCAATTTCTATGCTAGGTTGAAGCTTCTGTCACTCTAGCCCTCCAATACATAGTCCTATCAACATACAACTAACCCTAAGGTGTGATCCACGCGCGCACTCATATGATGGGCACCAAAGGACAGCAACATAACCACAAGAAAATTAAATCAATCATAGCAATTCATCAACCACCAATAGGACAACGAAAATCTACTCAGGCATCATAGGATGGCAACACATCATTGGATAATAATATGAAGCATAAAGCACCATGTTCAAGTAGAGGGTACAACGGGTTGTGGGAGAGTGGACCTCTGTAGATAGAGGGGGGAAGGTGATGGAGATGTTGGTGAAGATGGCAGAGGTGTTGGTGAAGATCGCGGTGATGATGATGGCCCCCGGTGGCGTTCCGGCGCCACCGGAAGCAAGGGGGAGATAACCCCCGCCCCCCTCTTCTTCTTCTTCCTCGACCTCCTCCCTAGATGGGAGAAGGGTTTCCCCTCTGGTCCTTGGCTCCCATGGCGTGGGAGGGGTGAGAGCCCCTCCGAGATTGGATCTATCTCTCTGTTTTTGCGTTCTGGAATTCTGCCCTGGCACTGTTTCCTTTATATCTGGATATCCGTAACTCCGATTGGATTGAAACCTTCGCCCAGATCGTTTTCCAAAATTTAGCTTTCTTGCGGCCAAAGAAGGATATCAACCGCCTTACGGGTGGCCCACGAGGGTGGGGGGCGCACCCACTTTAAGTGGGCGTGGGCCCCTATCTCGTGGCCACCTCAGGCATCGTCTCGCGTTGATTCTTCCTCCCAAAAATCACAAATATTCCAAAATAATTCGCCGTCTGTTTTTATCCCGTTTGGACTCCGTTTGATATGGGGTTTATGTGAAACATAAAACATGCAACAGACAGGAACTGGTACTGGGCACTGGATCAATATGTTAGTCCCAAAAAATAGTATAAAAAGTTGCCAAAAGTATATAAAAGTTGAATAATATTGGCATGGAACAATCAAAAATTGTAGATACGATGGAGACGTATCAATGGGGCAATGAGATATTGATGAACCAACATCAAGTGAGGAAACTGATAAAGATTGTTAGTAAAATGGGTCAAAAGATGGCAATTAAACTATTTGTGTACACTTTATCCAAGACAACACTGAACTGTAGTATGGTAATTAAGAACTCTACAACCTTCTTTTCACTTCCCATAATGAGTTGTGTTAGATGACAATGTCTGAATCTTTTTCCTTTGCAATGGTTCTCGAAGCAGTTTACTCAAGATTACCTCTCAAAGTACATGATTGGTGGGCATGCAAAGGTTAAATTATTTCTAGAACACAATGACTATCTAGTTGCCCTCATGAGTCATGAAGACAGTGAAGGATGGGCAGTTGGCCATCACAAGGGGTTTGACTGAGTTGTGCGTGCCTTCTGCATGGAGGAGAGCACAATACGGGAATTCTGCTTCACCTTGTTCAGCAACCAGAATGTCTTTTGCATCTTTCTTTACCGTGTTTAATAGTACAAGTATACAACCCTGGTTCATCATTCTTTATTTGGTCCTTATGCAATTCTTCAACATGTGTATCTGTGAATCAAATAATGTATTGGTTGTTTAACCTCATGGATATGAATAAAGTTATAGTCAACATTCAAAATCATTCAGTACAATTGTAAATAGCAGCGAGATAGGGTCGAAATATGCTTTGCAGGCCGTTACGGTGCACACGGTTTGTAAAGCATCAACCTGTGTGATATACTTGTATTTCCGACATGGTTTGCAGAGAGGAAACATGTGTGACCATGCACACAGTTGCCATTTGCGAAGTGTGTGTGATGTCAGACAATATCACAAACGGTGCAAGCAAACTAAATGTTTGTAATAGTCGCCTTATTGTACAGGGTTTACAATCATGAACTATTTCGGTTGTCGTAGGCATCATAAATGTTGCACCACATAATAGTGTGTGTGATAGTTATCCTGTACGACACTGGTACTTAGGTCCAACATTTCGTAATCCTATCTGACACTCGTACGATGAATAGGTAATGTTCTTAATTACAGATTGCATATGGTTCAGGAGAAGTGAATGTGTGTGATAGTCTCTTGATCGCACACGCTTGGCAATCATGGACTATTTGTAATGGAGTGCGAATCATAAATGTTGCGCCACATAATAGCATGTGTAATGGTAATGACAGCACACCCGGGTAGCAAAGATGGAGCGGTTCGAATATTCGATATATCACAAACATTTGTGTGAAGAATCGTGTTGGGGATAGATGCGGGCATGGCATACGCTTTGTTCTTGAAAACGTATGCATTCCTGCTCCATATCCCCGACGGTTTCTGGGTCATGTGAGAAAGCCCCCCAATCGCCCACACTAGCAAGGCGATGGTTTAAAACGCCCTCATGGAAAGGGGTTAAAAACCATTTGTATAGCAGCTCATTGTACTAGTGCCTGGGAGTTCTTCTGGAAAGACATCTTGTAAGTCGCAAACAACTGGAATATTTTCAATCCCCTCAAGAGGTGATGCATTCAACACATTCAATGAATAAATCCCTGCTTCAACATTTTGAACAAGATGAGCATGGTAGCTTACTATCTCATTCGAAGAATGTAAGAGATGGATGGTTTTAGTGGCACAAAGATAGAAGAAGTATGTGTTTTCAACCATTCCATTCCCAGAATCAGGTCAATAATGGAAGACTTCAAAACAATGGGGGAGACATCGAATTCCAACCATTCAATTTCTATGGCGACATTGTGGCTAACCATGGTGGTTTGACATTGGCCCGCAGGGGTGTGTACCATTAGTGGAGTGTTCATATCTTCATATTTAATGCCCTGCATGAATGCAAAATCTTTTTGATATGAATGGATTGCACCTAAATCGAATTGAACAGAAGCTGGTAACAAGAAGAGTACCCATCACAATAGCTGGCTGGTCTTGAGCTTCATTCAGGTAAATGTGGTTAGCCTGACCACGACCATAAGGCCTGGCATTGGGCTGGTTGTAACTGCGACCATTGCCACGACCAGTTGAAGGAAGAGCAAGCTGGTTCTAATTCTGATAGCATTCCCTGGCACGGTGACCTTGATGGCCACATTTGAAGCACATCCCATCATTGGGATTGGGAATAGGAGCTCGGGGCGGTGCAGTTCGAAGAGGCTGCCTCAGCTATGGAGGAGGTAGACGAGGTGCGGCATAGGAAAACCGTGGTTCAAGGGCAGCTGGGCGATACATGTTGTGGGGAATCCATACACGAGCTTCTGCGATGACGGGCCCGAAGATGAACCAGCGTCACGATTGCTGTCGGGGATATACCCCACGGCGTAACCTGGCCAAAAGTATAACCCGGCTGGAGCTTGGTGATTCACTGGCGACCCACTTGGACCTGGCGGTTTACGATTTATTGGTAATCCGGCAGGCGGGTCAAAGGAGCGACAAGACTCGGTGGCCCAACGGGCGGTTCATGAAAGGCCGGCTCATGTTATGGTGGGCCGGTTTAAGAGGAAGACATAAGGAATATTCTCCTACAAAGGAAGCAAGACTAGGACTCCACTTGTAATAGAGTAGTCCTAATCCTACTAGGACTAGTCATGTAACCCGCCCCTTCAACATATATAAGGAGGGGCAGGGCTCCCCAAAGAGGGACAAGCAAGAAAAAACAATCTATAGGGCTAAACACAAAGAGCCGGTTTACCGGTGACTCTCTCATGATGATAATTAGACCTAGCCACAAACAACATGTAGGGCTATTACTGGATGATGTTTCCCGGGGCCCGAAGCTGTCTAAATCCTCGTCTTGTGTGTTGCGTTTCTCGATTCCGCTCAACCCCTCTCAAGCTACCACATAGATGCGTTGGCCTCACGACTAAGTCCTCACACTAGGACATCTGACGTGTTAATTCCACGACAGTTGGCGCCCACCGTGGGGCCAAACGCACGGTGATGATGAGTTCTTGGAGGGATCTTTTCTCAGGGATCAAGAAGGTCATAATTTTCTGGATTAAGAAAGACCGGTTTTGAAGGATCTGTATCAGCTTTGAGTTTATCAGTCCAAGATTGCAGTCCGTGAAATTTGAGTTTTGGAGAAATTAGGGTTGTGTGTGGACGTGAGCCGGCGAGCCGTCGTATCTAGAGACGAGAATATTCGTTTTAACGGCCGCCCTGCAAACTGAGGCAAAAATCTGCTTTGGTGAAATTGCCAATATTCGTATATCCACTGGATCAACAAAGCAGCATTATTGGAGTGGTTCTGTAGAAAATTGGATTTGGTCATTGTTTTAGCGATACGGGAACACCAGAGATATTCAAAGGAGCAAACAACAGCGACTCCATCATCGATTCCAGCCAGCTCACGAGTCCAATCGTTCCACGCCAAACTTAACCAGATATTTTGCTGCTAGCCGAGTCAATCAATTACGCTGACTGGCAGTACGTCAAGTCAGAGTGCAACTTGGTTTTACAATGTTCAAGGAATAGTTTAAAAACAAGAGCCCATCACGGGTAGAAGTCAAAAAAGGGAAATAGCATGATTTGCCTTACGTGAACATACATGATTCCAACACCTAATCGGGTTGACAAGTCAACAACAAGCTTGGATGAGGCCACGGACTGAGTTTCGGTTTCTGTTTTCATGTCTAAGCCGCCATGGCCGGGCGTGTTTTTCTGACTACCGCTCGTCGTCGCGGCCCCGCTACACCGGCGCCTCTCCAACTCGCTGACAGTTTAGCTACTCCTCGTCGTCTCTGCCACCTCACCTTCCGCTTCAAGCCGCCGCCGAACCGGTGCCGGGCCGCCCCGGACTCGCCTCGGTTGCCCCGGACCTCTGCTACCTCCACCTCCGTCGCCTCGCCACGCCAGGTCACTGCCGTCACTCCCGAGGCTGCATCCAAACCGCCGCGGTGCTCTTCTACCACAAGTCACCGGCCGCCTTCATCGACACAGCCGCAGGCCCCGCCTCGTCGACCCCGCGCCTCAAGCTGGCTTATCATCCATTACCGACCACCGCCGGGTCAAGTCGCCGCACCTCCGGCTGTTTTAAGTCGCTAAACCGCCGAGAGCTTCTGTAGCTGATCCGTTGGCCCTGCCCTTGATTTCTACTGTGCGTGGCTGTGGCCTCTACATAAGATTATTGTTGATATGGATGAGATGGTGGAGAAGCCATTGAGAGAAGATTAATCGGTGTTATGGTCATTTGTGAAGCCAAGTTCGCGCAATACTTCCGCGTTGAACCGCCGGAGCCGCGTTGGGCTACCTCTGCCACTGCCTCATGCCGTCATTGTTAATTCGCCAGGGCATCGCTCCGCCGTCAAGCGTCAAACCGCCCCCGCGGCCTTACCAGCATGCCAAGCAAAGCAGATCCCCCAGAGTGATTACCGGATTGCCCTGCCAGTGTATTGCTGGTAGTGCAGTTTTTTCTTTTTCACCGCTAGAAGGCAACATCGCCGTTTTTTGTGGAAGAACATTATGCAAAAATATATTTCAAGGGAAGATGCTTGATGCCCAGGAAGTTCAGACTGCGTGATCTTCAGAGAGTGTGTGACCCTTTCTACGACAGCCTCTATCCACTCCAAGTCTCATTGGTCAACTAGAACAGTACAACCATGTAACCTGCTGAGCACGACATCATGGATTGGACGAGTACGAGGAGCTGGTTGAATTTGCTTGCTGGACTATCAATAGAATATGAAATATACAAGACCCTTTGACATCATGGATTGGAGAAGGAAGCAAAGAGACCCACTACGTACTAGTGCACTACTAGTATATACATATATTATTCCTATGGGTGTCACATCAAACAGAGAAACGAGACTACAAGTCTACAATTGCTGGAATATGGCGTTCACCCAACGGAACATCAGGTGATATCTGTCCGGTTTTATTTTCATAGCACATATTAATTTTTGTGTGAACAATTACTTTGGCATATGATATTTTTTTGACGCAGGACAATTGTTCATTACAAATGAGGCATTATATTACAGACACGGAGCACGCGCTAGCAACGTTCTGCACTGGCATTTCGTCCGTGTTATACCACCCGATGAATGAACGTGAGCAAGTCTCTGTCCCTGTGGCCCTGTTTACATCAACTTGCCTGGACCGCACCCGCGATTAGCTCGCCCGTCCGTGCCAGTTTTCGACACCGGTGCTGATTTTCCCTCGTCCGCACCGGCTTACAATGCCACGGCCGGTTCATTTGTCCGAGCTGCCTCTGATGTTGTGGTCGCCTTTGTCGGCCGTCTCTCGCGGCCTGGTCTACATCAACATACCGGGCCGCACCTGTCCGCATGAAGCTGTTTATTGAGTATGAGCAAGTCACAGCTTGGGTAGCCCGGTTTTCTTTCAAAATGGAGGCAAATTATCATCAACCGCCGTTTGCACTGGATGGCTCAATGGGCAGGCGCACAAGTCACCGCCACTACAGTTTTGGTTAACTTCAAATCGCCATATGGAAGGAACCATTGGCCGAGTTGCTGACACGACTCATACGGGATCATTTATAACCCGCCGCAGTCACCTCAAGCTTCTGTAGATTCACATCGTGCTATCAACACCAATGATATAGAACTTATGCCGGTTTATATCACGGTCAAATACGGAGAATCTCAAGACAACTCCTCGAGTCATCTGAAGACTCGAGAGCTACGATGACATGACTAAAAAAACTTTGCCAGTTCCAGCAAATTTAAGAACCCCAGGATGATGGAGGGGAAGTTAACCCGGTCCCGGAGGCTACTGTTATATTAATGAAAATTTAAAGGCCATCAGGAAATTTCCGGCTTAGAAATTATATGACAGTTACAAAATCCCAGCTCAATGAAGAAGTTCCGGGTCATTAGAAAGGATTCCAGTTTACAATCTGGTTCAAGGGAAATCAGTTCTCCCACAAAGCTTTGAAGCTCTCAAATCCGGTTTAAATATGTCCGGTTCAAAAAGGAATTAACTTCTCGCAAATTCGAGTTTAATGGCCGTCAGAAAATTTCCGGCTGAAAATGAAGATTCCAGTTTACAATCTGGTTCGATGGAAAGATGTCTCCCATAAAGCTTTGAAGCTCTCAATATCCGGTTCAAAATCCCGGTTCAAGAAGAATTAATCTCTCGCAAGTTCGAGTTCTCACGGAAATTTAAAGGGAGCAAAGAGAGTCTGTTGCAAAAGCACAACTCAAACATAGGCACCCGGCGAGCACAACTCAGAAATATATCACTTGGGGGCTTGGTCGTATTCGAACCATAGCTACACCTCTTCATCGGCGTAAGGCCACCAGGGAAATCACTTGGGGGCTTGGTTGTATTCGAACCATAGCTACACCTCTTGATCGGCGTAAGGCCAACAGGAAATTAATTGGGGGCCAAAGAGAGTGTTGCAAAAGCACAACTCAAACATAGGCACCCACTGAGCATAGCTCACAAAGTTACTTGGGGGCTCTTTGTGCAACACAACAAAGAGTTTGAAAGGACCCTTGTAATATGCTATCAAGCCTAGCTTGGAAGCCTGGTGTATTCACCTAAAACCCCGGGTTAACCTGCCTTCATCAAGTAAGCCACTCCTATCCAGGTAATCCTGGCATGACCCGCCGAACGTTTGACAAGTCAATCTTATACAGACCCTGAACTTGTCAAAGTTAAAACGACGATTGGTTAGTTGGAGGCCCATCTTAAAAGGCTTTGCCAAATGGTTTAACTCAGCGGCCTGGCAGCCCATGAAAAGCCTCGAATTTGGGCCAGACAGCCCTTGAAAAGCCTCGACTACAAGTTTTTATTTGATTTTGTTTTTGCAAAGTTCTATTTCTTCTGATAAGGTTCTAAGTTAAACCGGCGTCTATTGACCCGACCCGACTATATGTCATTACATCAACCCGGTGTTTCTTAACCCGGCGTTGCTTATAGTTATCAGCTGTTAGCACATAATCAATTGTGAACCGGCATCTCTTAATCCGGCCTGGCATTGACTATAAGTCACCAGGATGATCATCCGGTGTTTATCATAACCCGACATGGCTTATTATACACCAATACAGCATGGTGGGAGTCGTTACCACTCCAAATTTGGGTTATCACCTTTACTACAAATAGTTGGTAAACCAACGATGTGATTCAATGTCACAGGTATGATCTATTTCATATTTAATTATTCTTAAGTGCAGCCTTGGTTATAAACCCGGGTTATATGTTGGGCATTATGACCCGTCCGGCGGTAAACCGCCAGGACACTTTAAACTTGTTGTATGCAGAAACAGGTTGAATAAAGCATGATTATAAATCACCGGCATTTATTAACCCGGCCTGGCTTTAAGACGATAAGTCACCAGTATATGATGAGAAATTATCTGGTGTTTATTAACCCAGCCTGGCTTTGGACTATAAGTCACCACTATATATTTGGATTGCGCCATTGGAATCATGCGCTCATAAGTCATTGGATTATATTATTCAAATCTTCAAATAGCCAACATGGCTGGATTTTATTATGGTTATCAGTAAACCAGTATTATGATTAAGGTTTTCAAAGTCGCTTTAGCGCAATGGCTATTATATTATCAATGGCTATTATTTATTTTACAATTGAAGGAATAGTCCCGAGTTGCTGCAGGCTTACAACCCGGCACTTGGGGGCTACATTATTTAAGTTGAGATTATATCAAATATGCAAGTCTCATGTCGCTGCAAGCATGCACCATGACACTTGGGGGCTAATGCAAAGTCATTTTTTGCTCATCTTATTGAAGACCCGACTCATCACATTACCATGAGCTGGCCCTTGAGGGCTACCAATTGCTCCTGTCAATAATTCAAGGTACACAAGTTTTAATCTATTATATTGAAGAATCCACTACTCAGTTGGTAAAGCACAAAGCTCTTAACCTTGTGGACGTGGATTCAAGCCCCATGATGGGGGTTACATCATATGATGTTATTTTCATTGAAGTATATATGAAGTCCCAGCTCAATATTATCTTACTGAGCTGGCCCTTGGGGGATACACGTTGCTGTTCAAAGTTTACATGATTAAATTTACAAAGTCCCTGCTCATTATTGCATAATGACCCGGCCCTTGGGGGCTAGACTAGTTGAAGTTTTTTGAGCATCAGGCAATTACAAGTCCCAGGTTGCTGCAAGCATGACAACTCGGCACTTGGTGGCTACATATATGGAGTATTAAGTTTTTACTAGTGACTGAGATGAACAACATGGATTTCTTCAAAGTGCAGTAATTATATGGAAAACAAGTCTCAAATCATCACTTTGTTCTGCTCAAGACTTGGGGGCTACAGGTAATATGGATATAAGGGAGAAATATCTTCCAATTTTCAGTTTTGAGCAAACCAGATTGACCCGACGTCTGCAACAATTATGATCCGGCATCACCAACAATTATTGACCCGGCGTCACCAATCATTATGACCCGGTAATGCAACAATCATAACCCGACATCATCAATGATCATGAGCCGGCGTTAGCAACAATCATGACCCGGAATTATCAGTTTTTATAACCCGATGATTTTGGAAATCATATATCAGCTAGTTCTACATTTTAAGCCGGCTGAATATCAATTGAATATTTGAAGACCAATATTTTTGTCAAGTCAGAGCATTGAAGGCCGAGTCAAATGGATTCTTTATTAACAATATTTCTTATACAAGCAAATTGATTATGAAGCTGGTCCACTGACCCGGATTTTCTAGAAGGAAGAAATGACAAGGACTTAAGGGTGATCAGGTGCCAGCTTACAAAATATTTAACCCGGAGCACAAGCCGTCAAATTTGTTCTTGTGTTTATGTTGCAGATCAGTTTAACATGTATAAATCCAAATTAAACTAGGGGCTAATGTCGAGGATATACCCCATGGCGTAACCCGGCTAGAAGTATAACCCGTCTGGAGCTTGGCGATTCACTGGCGACCCGCTTGGACCTGGCGGTTTACGATTCATTGGTAATCCGGCAGGCGGGTCAAAGGAGCGACAAGACTCGGTGGCCCAACGGGCGATTCATGAAAGGCCGGCTCATGTTATGGTGGGCCGGTTTAAGAGGAAGACATAAGGAATATTCTCCTACAAAAGAAGCAAGACTAGGACTCCACTTGTAATAGAGTAGTCCTAATCCTACTAGGACTAGTCATGTAACCCGCCCCCTTCAACATATATAAGGAGGGCAGGGCTCCCCAAAGAGGGACAAGCAAGAAGAAACAATCTCTAGGGCTAGACACAAAGAGCCGGTTTACCGGCGACTCTCTTGTGATGATAATGAGACCTAGCCACAAATAGCATGTAGGGCTATTACCGGATGATGTTTCCCGGGGCCCGAAGCTATCTAAATCCTCGTCTCGTGTGTTGCGTTTCTCGATTCCGCTCAACCCCTCTCAAGCTACCACATAGATGCGTTGGCCTCATGACTAAGTCCTCACACTAGGACATCTGACGTGTTAATTCCAGGACAGTTGCGCCTAAGGTATCCCTGGTGTTCCTGCAGACCAGTCTCAACCTGAATGGCCTTGTTCACCAAGGTGGCGAAGTCAGCGAAGTTATGAACCAGGAGTGCGAGCTTGATATCAGGGTGAAGTCCGTCATGGAAATATTCCTGTCTACGTGTGTCTGAAGAAATATCTTCTTTAGCATAGCAGGACAAGTCAAGAAACTCCCACTGATAAGCATCCATAGTCTTGTTACCCTGGGTGAGGTTGCGGAACTCTCGTTTCTCCATGTCCATGATTCTCTGAGGAACGAAGCAGACATGGAAAGCAGCTTGGAACTCTGGCCAAGTAAGGATTGTTCCAGCCAGTTGTGTATGCCTATGACTATCCCACCATTGAGCAGTGGGACCCTTGAGGAAAACAGATGTTAAAGTGACATAGCTGGAAGGGGTGACATCAGCAGGCTCCATCATAAGTGATGTCGTGGAGCTAGTCATCAGCATCAAGGGACTGAGTTGAGATGTGGTAGATAGCATGTTGAGGCGCATAAAATCTTGCAGTTACTCGAGCTGGCTGCTGATTCATATTGGGGCCTGGGAACTAAGCCATGACCCCTTCCATAAATTGGCGACTCAGCTCAAACTGCTGCATCATTCCAGCCATATATTTGGGTGGTGGTGGGTTGTTGGCACCACGGCCACGACAAGTAGGTCTAACCATCCTGCTAGAATGTAACAGGGATAGTTTAGCATGGAGCAATTGTAGATACATCGAATCGTTCATGAGGTAACATGCACAATGAAAAGAGCGCAAAAGATACACCATAATATTCAAGCATGACATGCAGATCCATACATAACGTTGATTACAAGCCAGTAGTACAAGTTCGGAAAGGGAAATAGTCTAGACCAACTAGGCACCGCGTAGGCACATGGTGGATTGATACAACAACGGGACATAGTAATATGCTACATCAACCTCGGGGAAAACCTCTGAACTCAGGTAACTGTAGGTGATAGAGCTGCATCTGGTGCTCGATATGAGGGGCCTACACTCCATGAACACTCTGGTGCAGGATCTGGTCCCGAACTAGAAGAAGAGGTCCACACCCAGGAGTATTACCCCCAACAGTAGGCCACTCAAGACCTAGCGACAGCTCTGTCCAGTGCGGGTAGAGGATGTAGTCTAGCTGTATCCTCACGCTGATTGCTGGCAGCATCTGTGTCAGAGTGTCTTAGTGACGAGCACAAGTGGCATACAACTCGATAGTCAGATCTCAAACAGTGCGATCCAGAGCCTCAATGTACCGAACCATAACCTGAGTGTCATAACAACGACTCTCGTAGGGGGTATAGACAGCAGTGTAGTATCTAGTCACATCCCTAGCTAGGACGTACGAGATGTATCTGAACCCAGTCTCCTCCAAGCAAGGGTACTGTCCATAGAGATGGGTGATAGCAACAAAAGCAGCATCGTGGATTGCCTCAACAATCACTCCAACACCCTCAAAGGTGTGCAACTCAATGGAGCGATCTCGTTGATCATTGATATCAACCACAACGCGGTACTGCTCCTGGTTGAATTTGCGGCAGTCCTCATATACAATGTACTGGGGGCACCAGCGATATACCAGCCTGGTTAATAGGTTGACCAGAATGGTCGGGAACCCAGTCGCCTGAATAGCCATGGGATCTCATATGACCTGCGTTGTGAGACGCATTTGAAACAAAAGAGTTCAAAGAGGTCAAATGACAGTTTGTACATCATTCATTATACTTCCAAAGAAATAGTTGCAGATAAACCAGCTCAGGGTCGATGTGATCATGAGACCCTAATGTTAGAGTTAGTAAAACCATTTAACCTGTATAGAAGAGAGATCAGAATCCCAAAGTAAAGACGAGGAAGAAAAGATCCTAATACCACCCATTTGTTATGTGGGCCCCTAAGCCACACAATAATGTTAGTAAAAGTTTTCCAAAGATTAGGCTCAACTTTGACCATGCAGTTGGAAAGGGGCTTCCTACAGGCAGTCAACTCTGATAGCAACTTGTGACACCACCGACTTAATCATGCACTAATCATACACACAAATGCACCCGATCAAGCCCAGGGACTCATGGGAAGATATCACAACACAACTCTAGACACAAAATAAAATAATACAAGCTTATATTATAAGCTAGGGGCCTAGAGGGTTCGAATACATCAGCTCGAATGCACAAGAGTCAGCGGAATTACCAAAATATGAGTACACATATAAGTAAACAAGTTTGCCTTAAGAAGGTTGAGCAAAACAACGACATCTAGATCGAAAAGGCACAAGCCTCCTGCGTGGGAGCCTCCGAACTACTCCCGATCGTCGGTCTTCATGTAGTGTTAAGGTCCGTCAGTGTAGTAGTAGTCATCTATGGGGTCAGCTGACTCCGGAGCTCCGTCATCTGATTGCAGCAATCGGGTATGGGGAAAAAGCGGTATCAAAGCAACTGTGAGTACTCATCCAAAGTACTCGCAAGACTTACATTAGATCTATGCTAAGTACGCATCAGTATCAAAGGGAAGGGGTTGTATTTGTGAACTAAACTACAGAAATGCCAGAACAGAGGGAAGCTAAGCCTATCGAAGACTAGCCTCTTGCAGCACTTTGCAGAAACAGAAGAGAGTAGAGTAACATATCATATGGTAACAAGTATGTAATAGCAATGCCCTGAGATCCTTCCTCGTCTTCTCCGCAAGGAAGCGATACCGGAGCCATCATATCAGTTTAATAACACCAGTATCCAATTCAAGTTGTATAAGATCGGGATACAACTCCGAGCGTCCTGTTACCATGCAGACGACTATTCGAATAGATAACTTCCCTGTAGGGGACACAAACTTACGCGGACCACCCGGGCGCGTGCTGCTAAACCGCTGATGTCAGTGAGCTTCCGGAAGAGTCATACGATGCAGAGTGCCCATACTTATTCATGCGTGGTGCTCAGTGCGAAAAGGCCAGAGGACTACACAGATCACATATCCATACCGCTAGTGTCTTTGGAGCGCGAGGAGACGATCAATGGTCCATGATCTATGGTCCCATCGCCCCATCTCATGACTTATGACAAGGGATAAGAATGCTTGGCCGGGACCCATAGTTATCTCATGGGTACCCTCTAGGTCAACCCGACTCCACTTCATCGCGTGTACCCTCACGGTCAACCTGACTTCACAATTCTCTCATGGGTACCCGTCGGGGTCGACTCGACTTCAACATGGTTCTGGGGTAAAGTCAACTATGTGTCGATAATAGCAAGGGGGAATCCGAGGAATCACCCTCGATGGATTCCACTTGATTTAACCGTGAATGTGAACTTGGAGGAATCACCCTAGAAGGGTTCACACCTGAGGTGTTACATGACAGAGTCGTTATCAGGAGTGGTGAAGGAGAAATCACCCTCTGTAGACCACGGCAGATTAGCTACACTACAGAGATGGCATGACCCAGATCCTAAGTCACATCGATCTAGCAAGTAGCACATCATATAACTTTGCAGCCTCATGCATGGTATTCCCATGGTTGTAGCCTTACCTTGGCCGGGATCGTTTGCGCCTTTTGGCTCACGTGTATGATTATGTCACTAGCAACCATATGACAAAGAACCTGGGCCAACATGACTAGTCGTAGACCCAAGGTGGCACAAACTTAAAGGGACAGGCATAAATGACCCAACAATGCACGTGTCAGCAGCAACTTTAACCGGGCTGTAGCGAGCTATGAGGACTCCGATAAACCCCGTGTGAGATTTCCCCAAAGGGACAGACATAGGAGCAAGGAAGGACACATGTCGGCCAATCCATGTGGTCTGCACCATTAGCAAGCTACCAAGGCTCAGTGGAAGCACTAGGAGGCATTTCCCCATAAGGAAGGCTACCAAGAATAAACAACTAGGTGTCGGATCCCACACATACCAAGCATTTCAATAACATACACACAATATGTTCGAAATGTGTAAATACGACATGGAAGCACAACAAAACTCTACGACTCAAGTATTTATTTGAAAGGCTCCGGAGAGGCATACATAGTACGATATTAAAAACATGTATCTCATGACCCAACATACAAAGTCATACAAGCAACAAGCACATGAGGAAGCTTATCCTGTCTGAGTATAGACAGCTGAAAAAAAGAAGGCCAGAAAGCCTATCTATCTGCAAGACCCTCCATAGGAGCCAGACCTCCATTTGGGATTCCCAAGCTAATCGTTGAAGCCCACATGGAACTACTAGTGAGACTAGAGCCTCCTCTGCAAAACTTAAATTAAGCAAACGTGAGTACAAATGTACTCAATAAGACTTACATCAGAACTATCTACATATGTATCAGTATCAATAAAGGGGATATGCAGTTTAACTACAGCAAGCCAACTTTGATTCAGTGGCTATCGTGAAATACAACTACTAGTATTTTCTTAGAGGTGAGAAAGCGCACACGAGTCCACATAATCACCATATCAATACACCACTATGGATCCACTCCCGTATCACTACGAGAAGGCCATCTAGCTGTCGTGGATGAACACGATCACCTATGGGCCTTGAGCCCCTTTGTGGTTCGACAAAGGGGGAGATCACGTTGCACAAAGAGTGGAAGCCATGAGGCAGGACGACGATGGGGATCTGATCGATTTTTACCCAGGTTCGGGCTGCTGGAAAGCGTACAACCCTACTCCTCCTTTGGTGGATTGGATGGTGGAAACACAACAACACGCAACACTCAAGCCCGGCAAGGTGCCCTCGGGGAGAGCTGCTACACGCGTACAAGTGTGAGGGGGTATGAATCCCCCTCTAGGTTGCCTTGGGCCTCCTTTTATAGCTTAAGGGGTAACCAAAGTGGAACAACAGTCATTATCTTATGATTAGATAGCTAACAGTGCCATCATACCTAACTCTGGCACTTAGGAAAAATGCCATAAATGCTACCTTATGTGGCGTGCGGGGGTGCATCCACGGGAAACTTATATTAGCACTTAGCCAGCTTAGCTTATCATCTTGACACACCCTTAGATGGGTGTCAAATGGGCATGATCTATCTTCCAGTAAAACGTCACGTGCTTAATGAGAGCCACTTAGCTGCATGGGGGATTGACACCACACTGACAAGCGACCAACATCGTGATGCGGTGGAGCAGTGGCTCTCTGGCCTGTGCCTATAGGGCACAAGGCTTGCCGGGCCTTCCTGGAGGGGTGCGCGCCATGGTCTCCGGTTGCACCGGAGGCGCGACTGGTGCGGTTTGGATATGCTCCTGCTTGTTGTATTGACCTTGCCGGCCTTGCCTGGCCGTCAAGGTACACTTCTATTGGAATCCTTGACTTGTATCCTTGACTTGGTGTTCTTGATATGCTCCTTGATCTCATGAAGAGTGGATTCTCAGTCCTGGCCTTGTGTTGGCTCTGAATGTGCATGACGGGCTCGACTACATTGAGGTAGCCGTTCCCCCGCCATGCCTTGGCCATCGGGGCGGAGGCTTTGTGTCCATGCACAAGTCAGGGGAAATAATCACCCTTGTTTGTGTACCCCGACAGAAGCCCCCGGGATTGATCCAAATGTGTCGCTGGGCATCATTGGGTTAGGCCCCAAACAATGCACGGATAGGTGTCGAAGGAGTGTTGCTCATGTAGTTTTGGTCATCATGACCTGTCAATCTCACGTCCACTCCATGTAATTACCGCGGGGTGTGGGGGTGTGGAACAGTAGCCGTTAGAGAGTGATGCGCTTGCAAAAATGGCATCTCCTCGAAAGAGATAGAGAAGAGCCAACCCTCCGTTCCTTCATCTTCTTCATCAAGCCAAGAAACTGCCTTCGCCGCCATCAACCACCCCTGGGAACTTTGCCAGATTCCTTGCTTCCCTTATGAGCTCAAGAGATGGGGCGCAAGTCGAGCACCATGAAGGGGAAGCAGGTGCCGCCACCATAGATACCGCAGTTGAGGAAAGGAGGAGGAAAGCAAAAGAGATGGAGAGGCAGTAGTAGGAAGATGTGGTTTTTCTCCTTGTCGCACCTGGATGTCAATACCTTAATCACAAGTTATGCCTATATGTGAGGGAGGGAGACTAGGAATGGGCACCGAGAGCCCATAGTTCTGGCGGAGGGGTCCAAAGTTCCATCAGATTCATACCACTTTTTTGTGCGCACTTTCTCTGTGGCCTTTCTTCCCCTTTTTTTCGATTTCTTCTACACTATGATGATGGTGTATGGGTTCCATCTTCTAGATTTCACGCCCAATGCCATGGCATGCATGACAATCTTTGCCCATCTGTGCGAGAACTTTGTTTGAGTCGCCCCCAATGTGGATTTGTTCAGGCATTCACTACTAGGGAGAAGCCTGACAGTAGCGCGGGTTATATCCTTATCAGTAGCGCGGGTAACCGCGCTACTGATACGACACTACAACTAATGCTTATCAGTAGCGCGGCCTGACCAGCGCTACTACTAACTAGGGATAGCAACAACGTTTGTCTGAAACAGGCGCTGTTGATAATAGCTAGAGCACCCTTATGAGAAGAGCGCTACTGCTAAGAGCTCGCTGCTGCTAATGCCATACCCCACGGTACTGTTATTAGTTTTTTTTTCTGCTCCACATTTTGGGCTGCTGAATTTTGTGCTGTGCTTTATACAGTAATATCTAGCATATCATACACATACAAATGTAATCATAGCATATACATAGTGATACAAGGTGGTCATCGTCATAATCATCATCCAACAGGAAGTGGTCTCTCGTCATCATTTCGAAAATAGTGATACAAGTCTCGAATACTTGCAACTACATCACCATCCATCTAAACAATGATATACGCTAGAAGAGCTATCACTATCAGTGAGAGCGGAACTATGCAGTACATGATGCGGCAGTTATGAGTCCTCTCTCGCGCTAGTGTGAACCTCAAGAAGCTAGCTTCTGCTCCTTGTCTTCTTTTGAAGCCTTTATGGCTGGCGCCCGAGATCCCATTCACTTGCGCCTGATACTCAGGCCACTCGTTGTACACCCCCCGAACCTTCCCTTTGTACACGACATAGCACTGCCACCTCGCCATCAGGAAGCTAGGTACCTGTTAGAGATGCATCTTCATCAAGAGAATGTACAATCATATGCAAAAAAATATATTAGAGCAACACAAAAAAGAAAGGGTTAGCAACTGGATGCAACATATAGTATGCAAACTAATTAACTAGAGGTACACAAGTCATCGTACCCAAACTAACAAAGTAGCGTTACACAAGTTCGGCAGGGACCGTGGACATCACAAAGTTTCATCACTACAAAAAGTATACAAGTTCAACCGACACATATCATCATCATCGGCATCGTAAATCACTAGAAGTTCCATCCTTCCATATCATTGAGGATGGACCCTAGATTCTTGAATGGCATGAGGTCATGACGTTGCATGCCTATGCGAGTTCGAACGTCAGCTCGGCGATATAGGGCTATGATGGAACATCCCCTTCTCATCGACGACTTCTTTCATGATGATCATCGCCATGTCCCTTTGGATGCGAAAGAAGTCATCTCTAAGTTTATAATCCGCTTCTCCATGAGATTCTACCCACTTGTGGATATGAACATCATTTCTATTTGTGATGCGAAGCTTTTGGTGATCTGTGCTAAACTCAATCATGAGATGGAGGATGTAGAATCCATCTTTATTGCTTGGTTTTGGGACATGGATGCAGCAGATACTACAAAAAAAGACACATCCGTGACATTTTGGGCCGAACGAATTTTTTTCCTGTCATACTTATGACACTTCTATGACAATAATTGTGACAAAACCCGGTATCATCATAGATGTGGTGGGCTCCTACTTCTATGACAAAAAATCATGACAAAAATGGGCTTTTCATCCTGGGCGGGCCGGAGATGCAGCTGCATGACATTCTTTGTGCCGTCCATGACAGAAAAAACCGTGGTAGAAGCAAGGGCGAGGAAAATATCGGGGGGTCCCGATTACGTGGGTGGTCGGGGGCCGAGCGATGCACGTTTCTCTCGTACACATACGCGCGTGGGTGCGAGGCATTGGGCTCTAACTGAACCCAGTGAGGCGTTTGCCTAACTGAACCTGAGTGATTGCACTGCAGGCTACGCATTACTGAACCCAGGCGATTGAGCGATTCCTTCGCTACTGCTGCTAACTGAGGCCGATCGATGCTGCCTC
>NC_041387.1:241887828-241984094 GCF_002162155.2 Triticum dicoccoides | reverse complement strand
CCCCGTGGTGTTGCCGCTGGATGAACATGACCCCGATCGATCGAGCCGGTTGGGCGTGGATGAACAGGTCCCCGTGGAGGGCTAGATGAATAGGACCCCGTGGAGGGAAGGTTGAACAGTAGTCGGTGGAGGGCTGGTTGAACAGTAGCCGATGGAGGGCTGGATGAACAGTAGCCCATGGAGGGGTGGTTGAACAGGACCCCCATGGAGAGGGCTAGTTGAACAGTAGCCGGTGGAGGAGCACGCGGTGGAGGCTGGATGAACGGTCGCAGTTGGAGGCTGGAGGAGGTCGACGGTGGATGAACAGTAGCCCGTGGAGGCTGGAGGAGGTCAAGGGTGGAGATGAACAGTATCCCGTGGAGTCCCGTTTTGCGGTACGCCACACCCGTCCCGATGAACAGGACCCCCGTTTCGACCGTAGCGCCCCAATACAAGTCTGTTTCCTTCGTTTTGCGGTATGCCACAACCCTCCCGATCAACGGGACCCCGTTTCGATCGTAGGAGGTCCAACAGAAGTCCATTTCCTCCGTTTTGCGCTACACCAGACCCCTTCCCGATGAACAGGATCCCGTTTCGACCGTGGCCGGTCAAACACAAGGCCGTTTCCTCCGTTCTGCGGTACGCCAGGCCTCGTTTCCATCAGTTGTTCCGTCCAAGCCGGTTGGCTCTCGATGAACAACACGTGTTCCGGTGCCTCTAGATGAACACGACACATTCCGTTGCCTCCCCATGAACACGAGGATGACGCAGTTTCTCCATTCCGACCCAGCCATGTACACGAGCCCTGGCCGTACATATGCGCGAGTAGGCGTTCGAGACCCCGCCCGTATGTACGTACCTGGCCGTATTTTCTTTCTTGCACCCTGGCCGCTGTACGTACGTGTACATGCTACGTGCGTGCCTCTACTATGACACATGCGCGCCTCTACTACAACACGTGCGCACCTCTACATCGACCAGTATGTACGTATACGTTCGTGACCAGAATGACAATGCTACGTACGCTTCGACCAGGTGGGTCCCGACTGTTAGGCACTTCCTTGCGTGCGAAGATGTAGCTGGTGGGTCCCATAAATTAGGGGGCGAATCATTTTTTTTGCCCATAATATGGACACACTTCCTTGCGTGCAAAGATGTAGCTAGTAGGTCCCAGCAGTCAGGGGGGAAACATTTTTTTGCAAAATACGGTGGCCCGTCCGATGGGTCCCTGCTGTCAGGTGGAGGAATCATTATTTTCCACGTAATAAGGAGGCACTTCCTTGCTGCGGCCGTGGACCCAGTTGTCAGCCTCTCCATGTACAATACTCTTTCGATGGAAGTCGGTCGTTGACCACATTGACCACGCCACGCCGAGAGCACCAAGGCGGTGGACGACGGCGAGGCCTAGCAAGGGGACGATACGGAGCCAGGGAAGACGCGGCAGTGGATGCCCACGCGGAGAGCAGTACAAGGGTTCACTGGTTCAGCTGCGGTGTGAGGCTACCATCGCTGCAGAATAACATGGGGTGTGGGTGAGTGGAGGGATGGCCTGGCCAGCGGTGGGAGTAGAAGGGGGCAGTAAGGCCTCCGGGGTAGCACAACCGACCATGGGAGGCAGGAGCAGGCGGCACGACCGGCGCTGCTTTGGGCAGCTGGAGCAAGAAGACCAGAGGTTGAAGAAGCACTATGGCCATTGGATGGACATCGTACGGTCACTGGAGCTAGAATTGTTCGTACTGACTAAGTTGACAAAGCCCTCCGTCCCCACCAACTTACTAGGCCCACAAGTGAGCCTCGCACTATACTGGGTCCTAGCTAGCAGGGGGAGTATTCATTTTTGTGTGCATAATAAGGAGGCACTTCCTTGCGTGCGAAGATATAGCTGGTTGGTCCGAGCTGTCAGCGGTGGTAACGTTTTTTTCCGCGAAATACAGAGGCCCTTTTGGTTGGTCCCAGATGTCAAGTGGAGGAATCATTATTTTGCATGTAATAAGGAGGTATTTTCTTGCGTGCGGCCGTGGACCCAACTGTCAGCCTCTCCACGTACAGTGTACTTCAGATGCATGTCGGTCGTTGACCATGTTGACCACACCGCGCCGAGAGCACCAGGGTGGTGGACGACGACGAGGCCTAGGAAGGGAATGACACGAAGCCAGGGAAGACTCGACAGTTGTTTCCCACGTAGAGGGGAGTACGAGGGTTTACTGGTTCATCTGCCATCGCCAGAGAATAACAACAGGTGTGGGTGAGTAGAGGGATGGCTAGGCCAGCGATGGGAGTACGGTGGGGCAGTGAGGCCTGCGCGGCAGCACAGCCGACCGCGGGAGGAGGGAGCAGGAAGTCCCGCCGGCGCTTGTTTGAGAGGCTGGAGCAGGAAGAGCAGAGATTGAAGAAGCACGACGGCCGTTGGATGGACATCCAACAGTCACTGCTTGTGCATCAACCTTCTTTTTTTAGGAAAGCATCAAATCTGTGAAAACAGCATACAACCCATCTGCCACTATTTCTAATAATTTTCAGCCCATATGCTAATTCTTAAGTTTTTTGGAGCCCATATTCTTTTTGTTAGCGTTACAGCCCATTTGTGGCCACAATTAAAAAATTATACGAAATTCTGCATATTTCGGTGCGGTCCGAACTGTTTTTAATCCCAAAATTTCGAGTCACATTCAAACTGATTTTAAAAATAAATGTATACCAATATAAAATCCAACAAATTGTCCACACATAAAAATCAATGCAATTTAAAATCTCGAAAGGATTTTTTTTGAAACTAATTGCTAGTTTGATGATGTACATCCCATTTCTCATTACCGGTAGGCCATTTTCTCGGCCAACCGAATGAAGCTCTCCTCGTCTTGAAAGATTTGCAGCCCAACAGGCCTGACAAAGCGACTTACTTGACAAATCACAAAAAAACTATGCTAGCCATTTTTAGAAAGAAAAAAAAACTACTAGGATGGTCTATGGTAAACATAAAAGAAAAGGCTGTCTAGACCGGCCAGAGTGCCCCACACAGCCGAGTTGACACCCTGCTTCCGTCTCAAAAACAAATTAGATAAATGCCACTCCAATTATGGCGATTCATAAAAATGCCACTGCAATTTCCAAACTTTGAAAAATGGCACTGCGATTTTTGCAGACTTTGAAAAACGCCACTGCAATTTGCAAACTTTAAAAAATGCCACTCCAGACTTCGAAAAATGCCATGGAAATGGCATTTTTCAAAGTTTGGAAATTGCAGTGGCATTTCTCGGAATCACCAGATTTGGAGTGGCATTTATCAAATTAAACCAAAACAAAAATAACTGGGCGAGCTGCTGGGTCCCTGGTGTCAGCCGTTCATTATGCAATTCTCTCGTTTATTGACTACGTTGACAATGGCATGGGATCCAGATGTTAGAAATCCATTAGGAGGAGCCATTTTTTTATTGGCTTGAAATAAGGAGGCACTTGCTTGCGTACTGCCTTGACCTTGGTGGGTCCCTGCTGTCATCCTCTCCACGTACAATCCTCTCCTGATTGTGTACGCGTCAACCTGGTAGACCCACAAGTCAGCCTCTAAACCCTTGGCATACCAATACAACCCGTTTAAAAAAATAATAGCCCATTCCATATGTTCAAACCATCATAGCCAAGTTAACTATCTACTCCCACTAATACTCTAGTAGCGTACAAGTACTAACTTACTCTTAGCTAACTAGGCGATGTCGGCCGCCATCTACGGTACACGCTAAACACCGGCACCGACATCTTCCGCCTCGCCTTGGACTTGCCAGAGGTGCGATAGGGCACGTTGCTCACGCGGGTTGGCCCTTTCCATGCCGGCGTGGTCCACCGAAGCTTCGACTTCTAAGCAGGAAACCCACTTGACGAGCTGGTAGTAATATTCGGTGTCGCGAACGCGTGCATGTTCGAAAGCATCCAGGGCTATTTGCCGGGCGCCGGCCTCCATGTAGTGGCCCAGTTGTGGGTGCTCTGCTCGCGACTCAGAGCGTCGGTCACTGCTGCTCCATGTCCCGCTGGTGGTGCAAATCGGTGATACGCTGCTCCTCCTCCAGGCGGTCGCGCTCCAACAACTCCTGCTCCTCCGCCAGGTGCTCGCGCTCCAACAACTCCTCATACTCCGCATTGCCATCTAAAGACCGATAGAATGCCTCCTCCCTCCGTCTGTCTTCCGGAGAAAAACCGAACACTAGTTCCGGCGGTGACCGCCTCCGGCGTCACCTATCACGGAAGGGCGGATGCATGGCGGACGTTGCAGAGTGAGGATAAGTGGCGAGCGACGTCGGGCCGGTGGGGGCTTATGAGGATAGGGCGAGTTGGGTGATGGTGCCACCGGAGAAGGCCGGGAAGCAGTACTTATAGGCGGAAGGTAGGCGAACTAGCGTGTCGCAGGAAACACGACGGTCATCGCGGTCATCGGAATTCAATGCATAAGCAGGCATGGCTTAGCGCGCCAGCTTGCCGTGGAAAACTAGAAAAAACTGAAATTATGACTGTGCCATCCCGTCCCATCCGTGCTGGGTTGCACGCCGGCATAACGGTCAAACGAGTGCACTCAAATCATCCATATGTGGTACTCCCTCCTTGTTAACAATGATTCCAGGGATTTAAAAGGCCCGGAACAATTAAAGCGCATCTTTTTTCGCATCAGTTAGCTGCCTTAATTATGACCGGCTGCATGCAGCCACTCAGAATCGATCGCAGCCAGTACACGGAGCAGCATGCAATGAGTCACAGCCGAGGGCACGCATGCAACCACTTAAATCACTGGAATTAATTAGTTCATGCAGTTAATTATTGCCATGCCTTGGTCTTGCTGCTTTGGCTCACGGGACTAATAAATCCGGACGGAGGGAGCACCTTGGTTGGTGAGATTTTTGAATTAAGCCGTGCAAGCCGGAAAAGAGGTACTAGAACATGCGTGATCCGCTACTTATTCGTGTAGGATCGAGTAGGTCGTTTCTTGAATTGAGCCCTGCAAACCGGAAAGGAGGTAGTACGTGCGTGATCCACTATTTATCCATGTAGGATCGAGTAGGTCGGATGGTGTACGTGTACGATCACATTAGCTGATGAACGTTCGCTGGGAGATAAGGCATTTGCGAACGTTTTTGCTGGCAGTTTCGTCAGATTCGCATGGCATTTTCTTCACAGCAGCTTGTCAGTTTCTTTAGAGGTAGGCATTTTTATTCCAAAAAGCTGCCACTTCGGATCTTGCATCGCAACTAACACTGCCAGGAGTGCGTTAGTAGGCTAGCTAGTGATTGATCGGTAACTTGTAAACACTGAGAAAAGAGAAATAAGGAAATGTTAGTAACTTGTAAACACTGAGAACACAGAAATAAGGATCATGCTGTGCACAGCAGTAAGAGCCGATCCGTTCAAATGTTCACACGAGACTCATAGGCTTGGCATTGTAATATGTTCACATTAGTAGCCCAAATTCAAAACCAACTAGTACGATTCCCATACATAAGATCAACATGTTAATGCATCTCAATGATTCACAGATCATATACAAATATGTAGCTCCAAAAGCAAAGATCTAGAAAAAACATCCGTTCTTCCTACTAACATGGATGCTTCTCTTGGCCAACATTCAGTATAGAGTGAAAGACAAATTTGTTTGTGAAGTCTACAATTCCTCTTGCAAACGTAAGTGGTTTCTCCAACAGCTGGAACCATGAGAATGAACCACACATGATGGAGGAACATCCACTGCAATATGATTTGGTCTTCTCTCGATCACACGACGAGAATTTTCGGAATACAAACTTTAACTTAGGCAAAATGATGCCCATTGTATAATCAGACCAAAACAATGAAGCACCTAGTGTTGGCCAATAAATAGTATAGTACCACTTTTCTGCAGTCCATGAAGTGACTATCCAATCTTTTTGTGTCTATTTGCAAATGGCACTGCATGCAATGACTATACTATTCTCTTGTGCAGTTCAACTGTAACGCCCCGGATACAACTTTCCATAATTGTAACTCCAACTCTTGCCTTTTCCGGAGATGCGATATGTTATTTTCCTCTATGGTTGGGTTTTTCTCTGTTGTTTTGCATTTTGTTCTTGTTATGCATCTCATCTCATAGCATCATGTGTATTGCATCGGCATCATTTTCATAAACTTGCATCCTTTCGGGTCCTGCCGGTTCTCTCCGTTGTCCGTTCGGAGTCCAGACCACACTCGCACGCGCCCGCGGCACCTCCGAAATATTATTTTATAAGTGGCATAAAAATGTTCTCGGAATGGGTTGAAACTTGTCATGCGGTCTTATTATAGTGTAGACAGGCCGTGTGCCAAGTTTCGTCGCATTCGGAGTCCGTTTGATAGCCCAACCATTAAAGTTACAGCCGCACTATAGCCGGTCTAGCGTCGGAAGTTTTCGATATCAGAAAGCTTCCACCGGGTCGCTCTGTTTCTCTCTCTTCTCAGCTTGAGGCATTCTACATAGCCCTCCTGCAGCCCACCTAAACCCCCCTCCTTTCCTGATCGTCAGATCGTGATCCGAGGGTCCGAAACGGATTCAAACCCCCTAAACCCTAGCTTTTACCCTATATATAGACCCCCTCATGCCATTTTGGGCATCTCCTAGCCCTTCCCCTACCTCCTAGCCCCTCCTCCTCAGATTCCGCGCCGACCGAACCCAGCCCCGCCACTTGTCGCCCCCTCCTCGCCTGCATCGCCGCTCTCCACCTCACAGGCGCCACTTGGCGCGTAGCCATTGGCTGCGCCGCCACCTGAGGCGTCGCCCCGGCCAACCGGGCGCCGCCACGTCACCTCCCCCGCCACCTCGTCGCCCCGCAGCCACCTCTCCACCGCGCGGCCCGCCGGGGTCCAGATCTGGCCCGCCCGGCCCGAGACCGCGCCGCCGCAGCCTGCGAGGGCCCGAGCGCCCCCCGCCTCCTGCTCCCGATCTGGATCGAGGGGAGGAGCCCCTCGACCCCGAGCCCTCGTCGCCGGCGCCCGTCGCATCGCCCCGGCCTCCTCCTTCCTCTGCCTCGACGTGCCTCCCCCGCAGGTCGCTGCCCTGTCGCCCCTCTTCCTCTCCTTCCTCTCTCCCTGACCCGATCTCCATCTCCCTCCCACTCTGCAGGACGCCATGGAGCTTCGCCCGTCGTCGGTAGTCCTCGCCGTCGTCGGGAACGGGTTCCCCACCACCGGATCTGGCGGATCCCGGTCGTCCCTCGCCTTCCCGGCGGTTCCCCTCTCGCCGTCGACCTCCCTGCCATCTTCTCCGGCGAGCAGCCGTGCCGCCGCGGTTCTGCTTCCTGTCATGCAGGGGATGCCTGCTCGTCCCTGCCGCGTCGACCGTGCCGGGCCCAGCCCCCGCGGTCCAGCAAGGCCCAGCCAGCGCCAGTGCGTGGGCCAGCGCCTCTCAAAGGCCTGGTTCCAAGGCCCAGCGCTGCCTGCCCGGCCTCCTCCTCACCGTCTGGGCTAAGCCCATGGGTGAGCTGCCCCAGCGCCTGCCCTGTTCAGCCTCTGTTCCAGATTTCGTCCCAATGTTGTTTGTTCCTGCCTGCGAATTTGTCTAATTATCCAGCGATTTATAGTTTTACAGAAAACCCCGTGTAGTTCATGCATTAATAACTCATTAATCGTGCATCGGATTAAAATGATTCAAACATGTAAAATGCTTAGAAAATTGTGTAGATTAATAATATGCCACTTTCATCTATGTTAAAAATGTTTAACATGCTGTTTGTGTTTATTTTGCATAATGCCATGCTAAAGTGATTTATTTCATAACTAAATAACCGTAGCTCCATTTTAAATAAACTTTATATGTATTTGGGGTGGAAAAATGCCTAGATTAACATGGTGCACTTTATTTTCCTGTTTAACAACAATAAAATTGTGTTTAGGGCAGAACAGTACCGAATCTAAAATATGCATATGGGGATTTTCTGGACTTGTTGTTTGTTGTTCCGGCCTCATTTAAACTTGTCTAGATATGTAGTTTTTCATATGCTTCACCCCTTGCCATGTTTAATAACATTTAATATTGTTGGGTACATAACCGAGATCAAACTAAATAATTGCATGTGGTGTTTCGTCAATATGCAACTCGTTGCATATTGATCTCCACTTAACTTGTAGTATTGTTTGTTGCACTTTGCCATGCCATGCCTTATTAAACCGGACATGCATCATACTTGTTTGTGCATCATGCCATGATTATGCTCGTGCATTTACCATGTTGTTTGTTTCTTTCCGATGTTGCTTCTTAGTTCCGGTAATGTTGCGATTGTGAGGATTCGTTCGTCTATGCTTGGTTCGGTTTCATCCGTTCGTCTTCTTCATGGACTCGTTCTTCTTCCTTGCGGGATTTCAGGCAAGATGACCGCTACCCTGGATCTCACTACTATCATTGCTATGCTAGTTGCTTCGTTCTATCGCTATGCTGCGCTACCTATCACCTGTTTATCAAGCCTCCCCAAATTGCCATGAACCTCTAACCTTTGACACCATTCCTAGCAAACCGTTGCTTGGCTATGTTGCCGCTTTGCTCAGCCCCTCTTATACCGTTGTTAGTTGCAGGTGAAGTTGAAGATTGCTCCATGGCGGACATGATTTTGGTTGGGATATCACAATATCTCTTATATTATTAATGCATCTATATATTTGGTAAAGGGTGGAAGGCTCGGCCTTATGCCTGGTGTTTTGTTCCACTCTTGCCGCCCTAGTTTCCGTCATACCGGTGTTATGTTCCCGGATTTTGCGTTCCTTACGCGGTCGGGTGATTTATGGGACCCCCTTGACAGTTTGCTTTGAATAAAACTCCTCCAGCAAGGCCCAACCTTGGTTTTACCATTTGCCTCACCACCACCTATATTTCCCTTGGGAGTAATTAACCCAAGGGTCATCTTTGTTACAGCCCCCCCCGGGCCAGTGCTTGTCTAAGTTTTGGTCCGAACCTGAGCCACTTGCAGCGCCACCTCGGGGAAACTCGAGGGCTGGTTTTAGTTGTACGTAGTGTTCATCCGGTGTTTCCCTGAGAACAAGATATGTGCAGCTCCTATCGGGATTGTCGGCGCATTGGGCGGGCTTGCTGGTCTTGTTTTACCATTGTCAAAATGTCTTGTAAACCGGGATTCCGAGTCTGATCGGGTCTTCCTGGGAGAAGGTCTATTCCTTCGTTGATCGCGAGAGCTTGTCATGGGCTAAGTTGGGACACCCCTGCAGGGTATAATCTTTCGAAAGCCGTGCCTGCGGTTATAGGCAGATGGGAATTTGTTAATGTCCGGTTGTAGATAACTTGACACCAGATCCGAATTAAAATGCATCAACCGTGTGTGTAGCCGTGATGGTCTCTTTTCGGCGGAGTCCGGGAAGTGAACACGGTTTCTGGGTTATGTTTGACGTAAGTAGGAGTTCAGGATCACTTCTTGATCATTGCTAGCTTCATGACCGTTCCGCTTGCTCTCTTCTCGCTCTTATTTGCGTATGTTAGCCACCATATATGCTTAGTCGCTGCTGCAACCTCACCACTTTACCTCTTCCTTTCCCTTTAAGCTTTGCTAGTCTTGATACCCATGGTAATGGGATTGCTGAGTCCTCGTGGGTCACAGATTACTACAACAACAGTTGTAGGTACAGGTTATGCAATGATCATGACGCGAGAGCGATGTTTGCTTGTTTCAGAGTTCTTCTACTTCTTCTTCTTCGATCAGGGGATAGGTTCCAGGTCGGCAGCCTAGGCTAGCAGGGTGGATCTCGTTTGAGTTTCTGTTTATGTTTCATCCGTAGTCAGATGTTGCTCTTATGTATTGTGATGATGTATTCGTGTGGCATTGTATGCCTTATGTATGTATCCCCATCTATTATGTAATGTTGATGTAATGATATCCACCTTGCAAAAGCGTTTCAATATGCGGGTCTATCCTTGGTGGGACCTTCGAGTTCCTTTTGGATAGGGTCGCATATTGGGCGTGACAAGTTGGTATCAGAGCCTCGACCGACCATAGGAGCCCCCTTGTTTGTTGGCCGTTGTTGAGTCTAGAAGAAAACTATTTTGAGTCTTAGGATTATATATATCAGAGAGTAGGTTTATTTTTACTCCTCAGTCCCTTCATCGCTCTGGTGAGGTCTCTTGACGTAGATGTTTTGTCTTTCCTCTCGTCAAATTTCACTAATTTTTTTAGGATCACGCGGGTATCTTGGAATCGTTCCGATGGTTTTGTGACGAGAACATTGTTCTTGGTGCCTCCTGTCTATTATGTGGCATCGACCCCGGGAGTTGAGCTTCGAGGTGTTGTCGTCACAATTTTATCGTTGCAGTTCTGGAATACCTGAGTTTTGCCGACATCGAAAATCTCTTTTATGCAGTTGTTGGTGAGATAACCTCGACGTCACCCAGTACTGGGGAGCTCGGGAGTATTGCCATAACTCGTATAACGGATGCTTTTCGAAGGTTGAGGTACACGATTTCTGGAGTTTTCTTGGTTATGTGTTGACGGATGGATACAACTGGATGTAGGTATTGTTAGTTTGGGTGAAATATATTGCTTCCCCTGTATCCCAAACACCAGATTGCATAACCAGAAAGTTTCGGGAGTTTTATAGGTGGGAATTCAAGTAGCTCTAGTTTTATCTTTCCAACAGACACATGATACGATATGGGATCTATCATATGTTTGTTTCCGGCTTATTCTGCAAGCCAAATCCTTTGTTTTGTTTTGAGTTGTGGTATTTGAGTTGCTTCAATGTCAAGTGTTGATTCCATACCTTTCAAACGGTGTTCTCATATTTTTATGGGAGTACTAATCCTTTTGATCATTGAGGTTGTCATGTTAATCCTTTTCCAACCGGTGCGCTTCTCTTTGAGATGATCCCATCATTCTCCCCATCCGCAAGATCAATTCTAAGTTTTCTCAATGGTGTTTGTTTCATCCGTCCCAAGTTGTCTTTGTTTTCTCGCCCTCCCACCCTTTTTCTTCAAGGACTCAGATATCTTAATCAAGTTTCCATCTTATGGATGTGAAGTTTCCCCATTCTTTTCCCGTCAATGTTCTTATCCGGTGATTCTCAGGAAGATACTAACGGAGCTTCAAGTTCATTATTCTTCGTCTCTTTTCTTCTACGGTGGATTAATCTCAAGCTTTCGGTGTTGATCATATCCATTTTTCCTCATTTCAAATGCTATCCCATGCCGGTGCATCTCATAATCGTTCACCTCTCTCTATTCGTACCCGGAGTGTTGAAGATATCTCAGAAGATTGGTGTTTCCATTCTTAATCCGTTCAAGCTATTTGGAGATTGTTATCTCATTCAAGCCGATTAATTCAACTAGTGCAATCTCTCTTTAAAATCATTTCAACGGTGTTTCTCTTGAGTGGGCCCTAACCCACAGGTCTTTTCCTAGGATCTTACCTGACTCTTCAAATTTTCCCGGAGCTATTCCCAAATTCTTTTGAAGTTTGACGTAAGAATGAATTTCATCAGTCAGATGCTTTTCCAAGATCGATTTCAAAATATTTTTGCTTGTTGGCTCAACCTCTTTGTTTTTCATTCTCCCGGAGTATCTCCAAAATTTTGGTGGTTCTCGTCATAATTCTCAGCATTTGAAGCCTAAAGAAGGACTTCTATTAAATCTTGCTCCATGCTCTTCAAGATTCATGGTTCTAGCTTGATGCCATCCTCTCATAATTGTTTTCGATTGTGAGAATTCTTTTCAACCATCCGGCACATTTCAGGAGTTGCTTCCTTTCTTGATAATCCGAATGCCATCATTTCTGAATATTACTCATTCTCAACCTTCAACTCTTGTTCTCCAAATCTAACCGGTGCATCATTCAAATATCCTCTAATCAGTTCATGATCTCTTTGTTCTCATGTATCTAAATCCCTTCAAGTATCTTCATTCATTTTCCAATTCTTCTCGGTGAATTGTGCCTTTGCTAATCTCATTTTCAATTCTTACGGTGGTTCCTTCAAGATTTCTCTTCCTTCGTTATCATATAGATTCATTCGTTCTTTCCAATCCTACCGGTGGTTCGTTGAAGACCTTCCCAAGTTTACGCTATATCCCTCTTAATCCTTTCTACGAGAATAAGTAGTATGCCAAATCCGTTGCTTGTCATCAATTTAAATTGGTGAAGGATAGTCATGACATAATTCTTATTCTTGTTTCATCCAAGTGATTAATTCCTTCTTCCGGAGTTTGTTCATGATGAAGTAATTTTCGGTTCTAGTATTCATCTTTTCTTTCCGGAGTTCCAAGTTCTCTCGGTTATATCATCGCAAAGCTCCATCTAAATCATTGCAAGGCTTCACCTTGTGTTTCCAACTTTTCTTTCTTTCTATCATCCTTTTATTACCGGAGTTCTTCATGGAGGCTCTACATGGTGGTTCGTCAAGGATTATTTTCATTCTTCAATTGTTCTTCAAAAGATTTCTCTTGAAGTTATGACCCGCCAAGCTTTACTCTAAAATAAACATGGTGCTTAATACATGTTTTGTTTTGAGGAGTTCAAGCATTCTTCATCTTGCATCCAAAGTGCAATTCTTCCTACCTTATCTTTTGAGATGGTGTTATATCATTCTTGACGATTTCCAGTCATGTTTCGTGATTCAACAGTTGTCAAGAATGAGGTAGTTAAACCCATCAAGTCCTTCGAGCATGAGTTCTTCTCAATCCATCAATCTCTTCATTGGAGTTATCTTCGTATAGATTTCACCTAAAGCCTTCCCCTAAGGAATGTTGCTATTGTGGTGCTTATCTAAGATCCAAGTTTTCCTCCTATCCTCGCGGCGAAAGCAGTTTTCATCCCTTCGTTGATCTCAAACAAGCAATTGTTTTTCGTTAGTGGCAGAATTTCACTTCAAGCGTTGAGATGTTTCCATAAGCCCACTACAAGTTTATTCGTTTCGTTGTTGGTTGTCCAATAACTCCATTCAATTCTTCTTTGCAAGGGTGCTTTCCAAGTTCTTTTGTGGCAGAAGTTGGCATTTTCTCCTCCATCTGTTATTCCAATGATCTATCTTCTATTATTTCTTCTGGAGGCATGGTGATGTTGCTCTCTTTACTCATCATCTCGATTGTGAGGATCGTGTTCTTTTCATGCGTATCCATTTAACCGGAGTGTCGTGTCCTCTTTTCAAATTTTTTTCATCTTATCAAGTCTTGCATCTCTTTTCAACCGGAGTGATGTCCGAATTTGATCGTCCTTGTTCCTTGTTTATCTCGTTTCAAACGGAGTGGTTTCGAATTCTATCTTGTCCATTAAACTCTTGATTCATGCCTTTGCAACCTTCAAGTTATTGTAATGTTCCTCTTTTCTGACGGATTGTTTGCAATCTCGTTCATCTCTAATTGCTCAACCTCCCAAGGTTCGTTGGTTTCACTCTTTGGTCGAAGAAGCAACTTAGTTTTACCTCTTCTCTTCCTCTTCCGTTTCTCCCCGGTGCCATCCTAGATCTCGGGACGAGATCCTATCGTAGTGGTGGAGTGTTGTAACGCCCCGGATACAACTTTCCATAATTGTAACTCCAACTCTTGCCTTTTCCGGAGATGCGATATGTTATTTTCCTCCGTGGTTGGGTTTTTCTCTGTTGTTTTGCATTTTGTTCTTGTTATGCATCTCATCTCATAGCATCATGCGTATTGCATCGGCATCGTTTTCATAAAACTTGCATCCGTTCGGGTCCCGCCGGTTCTCTCCGTTGTCCGTTCGGAGTCCAGACCACACTCGCACGCGCCCGCGGCACCTCCGAAATATTATTTTATAAGTGGCATAAAAATGTTCTCAGAATGGATTGCAACTTGTCGTGCAGTCTTATTATAGTGTAGACAGGCCGTGTGCCAAGTTTTGTCGCATTCGGAGTCCGTTTGATAGCCCAACTGTTAAAGTTATAGCCGCACTATAGCCGGTCTAGCGTCGGACGTTTTCGGTATCCGGAAGCTGCCACCGGGTCGCTCTGTTTCTCTCTCTTCTCAGCTCGAGGCATTCTACACAGCCCTCCTGCAGCCCACCTAAACCCCCCTCCGTTCCTGATCGTCAAATCGTGATCCGAGGGTCCGAAACGGCCTCAAACCCCCTAAACCCTAGCTTTTACCCTATATATAGACCCCCTCATGCCATTTTGGGCATCTCCTAGCCCTTCCCCTACCTCCTAGCCCCTCCTCAGATTCCGCGCCGACCGAACCCAGCCCCGCCACTTGTCGCCCCCTCCTCGCCTGCACCGCCGCTCTCCACCTCACGGGCGACACTTGGTGCGTAGCCATTGGCTGTGCCGCCACCTGAGGCGTCGCCCCGGCCAACCGGGCGCTGCCACGTCGCCTCCCCCCGCCACCTCGTCGCCCCGCAGCCACCTCTCCACCGCGCGGCCCGCCAGGGTCCGGATCTGGCCCGCCCGGCCCGAGACCGCGCCAACGCAGCCCGCGAGGGCCCGAGCGCCCCGCACCTCCCGCTCCTGATCTGGATCGAGGGGAGGAGCCCCTCGACCCCGAGCCCTCGTCGCCGGCGCCCGTCGCATCGCCCCGGCCTCCTCCTTCCTCTGCCTCGACGTGCCTCCCCCGCAGGTCGCTGCCCTGTCGCCCCTCTTCCTCTCCTTCCTCTCTCCCTGACCCGATGTCCATCTCCCTCCCACTCTGCAGGACGCCATGGAGCTCCGCCCTTCGTCGGTAGTCCTCGCCGTCGCCGGGAACGGGTTCCCCACCACCGGATCTGGCGGATTCCGGTCGTCCCTCGCCTTCCCCGCGGTTCCCCTCTCGCCGTCGACCTCCCTGCCATCTTCTACGGCGAGCAGCCGTGCCGCCGCGGTTCTGCTTCCTGTCGTGCAGGGGACGCCCGCTCATCCCTGCCGCATCGACCGGGCCGGGCCCAGCCCCCGCGGTCCAGCAAGGCCCAGCCAGCGCCAGTGCGTGGGCCAGCGTCTCTCCAAGGCCTGGTTCCAAGGCCCAGCGCTGCCTGCCCGGCCTCCTCCTCACCGTCTGGGCTAAGCCCATGGGTGAGCTGCCCCAGTGCCTGCCCTGTTCAGCCTCTGTTCCAGATTTCGGCCCAATGTTGTTTTTTTTCCTGCCTGCGAATTTGTCTAATTATCCAGCGATTTACAGTTTTACAGAAAACCCCCTGTAGTTCATGCATTAATAACTCATTAATCGTGCATCGGATTAAAATGATTCAAACATGTAAAATGCTCAGAAAATTGTGTAGATTAATAATATGCCACTTTCATCTATGTTAAAAATGTTTAACATGCTGTTTGTGTTTATTTTGCATAATGCCATGCTAAAATAATTTATTTCATAACTAAATAACCGTAGCTCCATTTTAAATAAACTTTATATGCATTTGGGGTGGAAAAATGCCTAGATTAAATGGTGCACTTTATTTTCCTGTTTAACAACAATAAAATTGTGTTTAGGGCAGAACAGTACCGAATCTAAATTATGCATATGGGGATTTTCCGGACTTGTTGTTTGTTGTTCCGGCCTCATTTAAACTTGTCTAGATATGTAGTTTTTCATATGCTTCACCCCTTGCCATGTTTAATAACATTTAATATTGTTGGGTACATAACCGAGATCAAACTAAATAATTGCATGTGGTGTTTCGTCAATATGCAACTCGTTGCATATTTATCTCCACTTAACTTATAGTATTGTTTGTTGCACTTTGCCATGCCATGCCTTATTAAACCGGACATGCATCATACTTGTTTGTGCATCATGCCATGATTATGCTCGTGCATTTACCATGTTGTTTGTTTCTTTCCGGTGTTGCTTCTTAGTTCCGGTAATGTTGCGATCGTGAGGATTCGTTCGTCTACGCTTGGTTCGGTTTCATCCGTTCGTCTTCTTCATGGACTCGTTCTTCTTCCTTGCGGGATTTTAGGCAAGATGACCGCTACCCTAGATCTCACTACTATCATTGCTATGCTAGTTGCTTCGTTCTATCGCTATGCTGCGCTACCTATCACCTGTTTATCAAGCCTCCCCAAATTGCCATGAACCTCTAACCTTTGACACCATTCCTAGCAAACCGTTGCTTGGCTATGTTGCCGCTTTGCTCAGCCCCTCTTATACCGTTGTTAGTTGCAGGTGAAGTTGAAGATTGCTCCATGGCGGACAGGATTTTGGTTGGGATATCACAATATCTCTTATATTATTAATGCATCTATATATTTGGTAAAGGGTGGAAGGCTCGGCCTTATGCCTGGTGTTTTGTTTCACTCTTGCCGCCCTAGTTTCCGTCATACCGGTATTATGTTCCCGGATTTTGCGTTCCTCACGCGGTCGGATGATTTATGGGACCCCCTTGACAGTTCGCTTTGAATAAAACTCCTCCAGCAAGGCCCAACCTTGGTTTTACCATTTGCCTCACCACCACCTATATTTCCCTTGGGAGTAATTAACCCAAGGGTCATCTTTATTACAGCCCCCCCGGGCCAGTGCTTGTCTAAGTGTTGGTCCGAACCCGAGCCACTTGCTGCGCCACCTCGGGGAAACTCGAGGGCTGGTTTTAGTTGTACGTAGTGTTCATCCGGTGTTGCCCTGAGAACGAGATATGTGCAGCTCCTATCGGGATTGTCGGCGCATCGGGCGGTCTTGCCGGTCTTGTTTTACCATTGTCGAAATGTCTTGTAAACCGGGATTCCGAGTCTGATCGGGTCTTCCTGGGAGAAGGTCTATTCCTTCGTTGATCGCGAGAGCTTGTCATGGGCTAAGTTGGGACACCCCTGCAGGGTATAATCTTTCGAAAGCCATGCCTGCGGTTATAGGCAGATGGGAATTTGTTAATGTCCGGTTGTAGATAACTTGACACCAGATCCGAATTAAAACGCATCAACCGTGTGTGTACCCGTGATGGTCTCTTTTCGGCGGAGTCCGGGAAGTGAACACGGTTTCTGGGTTATGTTTGGCGTAAGTAGGAGTTCAGGATCACTTCTTGATCATTGCTAGCTTCATGATCATTCCGCTTGCTCTCTTCTCGCTCTTATTTGCGTATGTTAGCCACCATATATGCTTAGTCGCTGCTGCAACCTCACCACTTTGCCCCTTCCTTTCCCTTTAAGCTTTGCTAGTCTTGATACCCATGGTAATGGGATTGCTGAGTCCTCGTGGCTCACAGATTACTACAACAACAGTTGCAGGTACAGGTTATGCGATGATCATGACGCGAGAGTGATGTTTGCTTGTTTCGGAGTTCTTCTACTTCTTCTTCTTCGATCAGGGGATAGGTTCCAGGTCGGCAGCCTGGGCTAGCAGGGTGGATGTCGTTTGAGTTTCTGTTTATGTTTCATCCATAGTCGGATGTTGCTCTTATGTATTGTGATGATGTATTCGTGTGGCATTGTATGCCTTATGTATGTATCCCATCTATTATGTAATGTTGATGTAATGATATCCACCTTGCAAAAGCGTTTCAATATGCGGGTCTATCCTTGGTGGGACCTTCGAGTTCCTTTTGGATAGGGTCGCATATTGGGCGTGACATCAACCAAAATTGCGGTCACTTTGTTTGTTTACCAAATAGCAACGGGTAGACATCTCTGTCTGCACAAATATCAAGAAGCTAGTAAACATATACCCCACCTTGTATTTTTGGTTTAAACACGTCTCTTCCGCTTAGCATCTGTCCTGTTTTGCACTGGTCAATTTGATACAGTCCTGTTTTGCCTTGGACAATTTCATACTGAATTGATTTGTTTGTTCAGAGCAGAAATATAACACCTATTCTTCTCCAGACCAAGGATATCCATGTTCACGGTGATGGGAGAGGTGAAATCGATACAACCAAAATTGAGCATCCAATCATTGAATCCTGTCCTACACCTCCGATGTAGGTCCACCCTGCCAATAAATTCACATGCAAACCACTAGTATTACTATCTAATGACAATAGAAAAAGAGTAGCAAGATAGTAGCAAACCATGTACCTTCGTAATTAAAAGCTCATAGTGCCACTAATTGGATATAAAGGTTTGGAAGAAAACATGCTCCTAATGCTGAACCATTTGGACTTTTTGTGCAGTTCCACTAAAATCGAGCATCCCTGTTTGCATAGATATTGAAAGTGTGATTACTATAAAAGTGGCACTAATTGAAGCATAGACTCACAAATATAAGCATTCCAATTTCTTAGTGGGAAAAGGTAGCAAGACTGTTTCTAACCACCTGTTTGAAGGAATAAATAAGGCAACAATGGCTCATGTCAGGAAGGCATATATAGTTGTTTCTAAAAAAATGAACGCGTCCTGACCTTTCCTCTTCTTTTAAGCATATTTTGTGCAGTTCAACTAAAATAAAATGCCATCACCGCCTTGACAATTCAATGACACTGTACAAAAGGAAATGACTTAAACATTACATCGTGATGTCAGGTATGTAGTCAACAGGCATTAGAGACAAACACAGACCTCCTCCAATAACATAATGAACATTAATTTTAACGAAGGTGTGACTAGCTTTACCGGGATAATTTGAGTGAACTCTACACCCTCTGTTCCTTAACATAAGACATTTTCGCAGTTCAATTTAAAGTACCCAATCATCTAGTATTTAGAAAAATAGCTAGTAGTTTTCTTGAGAACATATTTGGGAAAGCTTGCCACACTTTATATATGTCCATACGCTAATGCAACACCATTCAAATAGTACAAATATACACTAACCCAATGGCTATTGCAATAGTAGAGTAGTTATTTTATTATAGGGTACAATACAATGGTTTTACTGAACAAATTTCTATAAGCTCTAGCACTGGAAGATTTCTATAAGAATTAACAATACAAAATGTAAAGGTAACAAGTTTCAGCATTGGTATACTAGCTATGCAAGAGCGCTAAACCAAATACAAAAGTCTGAAGGTAACTAGCATTTTAACTAATGACAGTATAAAAAAATTGTGAACCATGTATCTTCAAGGTAAATATCATTTCGAACTCGAGGGGACCTAAAATTGCTTATCCCATTCTTGATAATTGGTCAAACATAAAAAACTTTATCGAATGAATCAAGAGAACAGCCGGAGGAGGAGGTGCCCACTCTTGACCTTTCCTCTTGACAGAGTACAAAGAAAAAATGACTTATCTCATGAAAGTGAGGTATGTAATCTATAAGCATTAACAGTGCAAAAATCTGAAGGTAGTAACAAGATTCATCGTTGGTATACTGGCTATGCAACATCACTAGAATGCCTTAGATAAAGAATCTTTAATACATCCACAATCAATAGCTAACCCTGAAATAATCTAGTAACATTAAATGGAATTGCTTAAATTTACTGGTGGCATTAGCCTGAGTGCAACATTAGTTAAATGTGGCATCACTTTAGCAGTAGCATTGCTTGACTTGACCGCTGGCGTTATACTATCATAAAAAGTGGTAATAAGAGCATGGGAGGCCTATTCGGATAGTGGGCGCAACAGTACGATGTACCTCCACAGACGCATAGAGTGGTGAGTGAGGTATGGTTGCCCAGAGCAACAAATATCCAGGCAGGATATGTGGATTAAGTCCCATTTTTGTTCTCTTTAGCCATCTTTTTCCTATGTGAGGACAACAAACCGATCGACCTGGTCATTCTCTATTGCGTTGTCATGCCTTTCTACCCTTCTTCAACCAAGAGACACGAGACTCGTTCCTTAGCTACCGATTTTCCCCTTTTTAACCTAGATGCGGGTTCGATGCCTACTCTCTTGGACAGTACAGTCTCCCTTCCTTTCCTTATTCAACCCAGACATAGATTAGTCTGCAGGAAGTAGGGTCTCCTTTAATAGTGCAAATTAAGGTTTTCATCTGCGTGACCAGCAGAGCAGAGGATAGCAAATTGGGAAGATGGTGGAGTGGAAAAAGATCCACATGCAGCGACGTCGGAGATGGGGCAATAGAACAAGGGTATGGTTCAAAAAGAGGTAGCATACCCGAGGGTCGGCAGGAGAAGGAGACAGCGACAGCGAGCTTGGAGACGAAGGCCATCCCGCACGGGCGCTAGGTCTGAGAGGACGGCCTTGTCGTCAGTGCGTGACCTCGCTCGCCAATGACGAGTGCGTCAATGCTCCACGTACTTTTCTTCCCCGGCGGATCTGTGACCACCAGTGAGGAGGGAGAAAGAGGCCGTCTTTTTAGATCTGGGGAGAGGGTGATAGTGTGAGAAGCACGTGGGCAGCCCTTAGCAAGAAAGCGCTGAACCACCAGCCTATATATTTTTTATACCACTAGTACTAGAGGTGGAGTAGTGGTAGAGTAGTTTATATTTTCTCTGCATACAGTAATAGTTAGTCATGCTTCAAAACTGAACGACATGCCATTAAAAAAATAAAGGTCGATAACTAATGCGGCACCTCGGGCCAACGCGGCCAGATCACATTTTGCACGAGAAATTACACACATGTTTCATTGACATGTGGTCCCGTTCCAACATGTTAGTGAGACGATGTCGAGTCCTTTTGTACAATTTCCTAACAGACGTCTATGTAGGCCGGGGCGCCTCTTCGTGTACCGTGGCAACTGTCCACTACCTCTTCACCTTTCCCTATCAATTTGGAACTGCTATCGCACGCTCTTCGTCCCTCCTCCTTTTGCCTTCACCCTTCCTTCTGCCATTGTTTGATCGTCTTCTCCATGGAAGGAACATGCCGGAAATGACCCCGTTATTCTTGCCCCGATCTGAAAGATGATGTGGTGGAGGAACTCATTGATCGGTGCGACGTCATCACCTCGGCTAGCATGGCAGGTTCGTTCAAGACCATTCTCGACTGAACTAATAATGTCATTACAAGGAACCCAAGGGTCTAGGAGCCGTTTGATCTCCCTTATCTTCTTCACTATAAGCATGTTCGCATGGGCAGACGACGAAGGCCTCGCCTTATTCAAGTTGATGCCGCTTGATAATGATACGTGTGATGTCAAGATGCCATCGCTTAAGGGTAAGGCCTGGCTGGCACAAATGGAGATTGGGTTGTTTATATTGGGTACAATTGCGAGTGGGAACTTGTTAATGTGTACAATCGTCAGCGGATTCCACTTCCAAAAATCTTAGAGTGCCCTGGGGTTGAGCACATAGATGATGTACGTACGTTCAAATACAATCATGGTGGCTGTCTTCTATGAAAGATAGCAATTTGTCGAGTTCCCAGCCGCTCCTAGGATTACAAGAACTATGAAGTTGTTGCTATCTTCGACAAGCTTGTTGCCGACATTACTGCTTCCACGGCTCGTCCATGGATATTGCTCAAAAATCAATTTTTGCACACGGATGGGTACTATGATGCAATTCAATACGAGGGTCTTGTGTTTGCTGCCACCACTCGTGGCACTGTTTTTGCATGGGATCCTTATGCTTTTGGTATGTTTGTCTTCCATCGTAATTATAATTGTTTCATCCACATGCATGCGGGTTAGCAGGTTTCCCTTTACTAATTAACCTTCTTGTGTTTCCAAGGTCCTGTGAACATTCCACCACCTATACTTGAAAATTTTTATAACCAAGTGGGAGATGGCGATGGTGATGATCACGAGCATGAGGACGAGCAGAACTTATATACTCAGTGGCGCCTGGCAACTAATTCCGATGGATCACCTCTTCTTGTCTGTATATAGTGTTCTGAGATTGTTAATACCAAGGGAGCACGTGTTGTCTCCCATGGTCTCCCTCTCCAGACCTATTCCAACACCCGTTGCAGGGTATTGGGGATGGATACTAGTGTGCTAGCGCCAACACCTTCTCCCTGGTTCAGTATTGATAGTCTTGGAGAAAACTCGCTCTTCCTTGGACCAAACTATCCAATGATGGTGAAAGGCGATCCAACTGGTGTTGACACAACGTTACTACCATTTATGAGAAGTAACTGTATCTATACCTCGGACATTGCTCTGCTTCCCTACCTTGGTCCTGATATATGCCGCTTTAGCCTGGATGATCAGTCCTGCATTGCTCTCGATATTGACAATAGCTGGCCCTTCCCAGAGCACCTATGGTTCAAAGCAAGCGTTTCCAACGCCGAGAATTGGTTGAGATGAAGTTCATTTCATTGATAGTTATTTGTTGTGTGATGAAAACTTTAGTATTTGGAGAATGTTTTGTTGGAAATAATATATAATCCAACATGTATGCTCGTTGTCGTTGTGTGTTTATGACTTGTTGTATGTAATGAATGGTATATTTGCAAATGCATGTCATAAACTCAATTTATGAATGGTTTTCGAGTCATTTCTTGGAGTGTGAGTATCGTAGTAGTATAGCCAGCATCCGGTTAGTATATGAAGTTGTCACATCACCAAGAGCGAACCTAATATTGGAGTGCGCTAGCCCTCCACCGGCGCGCCGCTTCAAATGGCGGACGAAGTGAGAGGTCACGTCACCTTGTGTCTAGATCTGAGATGCCACATGTACCAGATGAATGACTCCAAGTTCGACGACCGAGATGCTAGGTGCTAGCTGAGGAACACTGTTGGAGAGAACCCCCTCATAATTTTCCTACATTGGTCATTTGATTCATAGGATAGAATGCTATAGGATTTTTTCCCTATGTAATCATGTTTTAATTGGAAATCTAGCATCAACTCTAACTTTTGTTTCACTTCCGTTGTTCCTATGAAGAGAGTACTTGCTCTAAATGATGTACCACTGCAAGAGCCGCCTATATTAATTAACCATGCTCTAAAAAGATGGACTAGCTTTGGCTATAGTAGTACTATACTAGGTTAGTAGGTGAACTTGCGCTTGGCTCTTCTCCTCTTCTGGAAGTCGAACAATAATGATGGTACTATAGTAGTACTTCTGGCAATCTGACACCAAATGAACTGTTGCACGTCCACCGCTTGTAAGAAAAAGTTTCTCCTCGTGCTGTGAGCCACCGCGCACGCGTTGGCAAGGGAGAAGGCGTAGTAGGCAAGCTTCTCATCGAGTTGACAAGACACATCAAAGTTATTTAGTACTCTCTTAAAAAAGGGCCGAGCATGTCCATGGCTACCATCCCATGCTCTGTCATTGAGTACGTGCACTATTCATGTGCCATCGAGGAGAAAAAATATTGCATAGTACTAGGTGCCATCGAAGTGCACGACTCACTTACGCACTGCATATATCCATTTTCTTGGATGACATGTCCACCTTGATGCTAGATGTCCCGCGTGTCGTCAAAAGGATGAACAAAGCTCATGTCTTAAATGAAAGAGTGGAAGAACATAGGTTCCCGACGACCGAGAAGGAGCAACAAACCTCGCGGTGGAGCGTCTGCACTCATAATATTTTATATTATTCAGCGATATAAAATCAGGCAAATCTCTCCACGTTCCTATACCATTCTATAGTATGAGAATAACTTTTAACGTAAGCCATTGATTCACTCTATCCAATGGTCATAGTTGGAAAATCCAAACAAAACCAAGCATTGGATCAACTCTTTTAGCACTCAGATTGTTGCCACCTGACCACCTAGCCCACCTATATATACACTCAAATGTGATGACCACACGAGCTATCCACTCAGATTGTATGTTAAAAAAATAAAGGTCGATAACTAATGCGGCACCTCGGGCCAACGTGGCCAGATTGCATTTTGCACGAGAAATTACACACCATGTTTCATTGACATGTGGTCCCGTTCCAACATGTCAGTGAGACGACGGCGAGTCCTTTTGTACAATTTCTGAACAGACGTCTATGTAGGCTGGTGCGCCTCTTCGTGCATCGTGGCAACCGTCCACCGACTCTTCGCCTTTCCCTCTCGATTTGGAACTGCTGTCGCACACACTTCCTCCCTCCTCCATTTTCCTTCACCCTTCCTTCTGCCATTGTTCAATCATCTTCTCCATGGAGGGAATAGGCCTAAAACGACCCCGTTATTCTTGCCCCGATCTGAAAGATGACGTGGTGGAGGAACTCATTGATCGGTGCGACGTCATCACCTCGGCTAGCATGGCAGGTTCGTTCAAGACCATTCTCGACTCAACTAATAACATCACTACAAAGAACCCAAGGGTCCAGGAGCGGTTTGATCTCCCCTATCTTCTTTGCCATGACCCTGCTGACTGGCGCGCGGACGACGGAGGCCTCACCTTGTGCAAGTTGATGCCGCTTGATAATGATACGTGTGATGTTAAGATGCTATCGCTTGAGAGTAAGGCTTGGGCAGGCGCAAATGGAGATTAGGTTGTTTATATTGGGTCCAACTGTGAGTGGGAACTTGTGAATGTGTAGACTCGTCACCGGGTTCCACTTCCAAAAATCTCAGACCGCCCAGAGGTTGAGCACACCGGTATTCTATGCACGTTCAAATACGAACATGGTGACTATCGTCTATGAAAAGTTCCCAACCGCTCTTGGCATTACAGGAACTATGGAGTTGTAACTATCTTCGACAAGCTTGTTGCCTTCCTTCATGGTTCGACTGGATGGATATTGCTCAAAAATCAGTTTCTATACGCGGATGTGTACTATGATGCAATTCAATACGAGGGTCTTGTGTTTGCTGCCACCACTCTTGGCACTGTTTTTGCATGGGATCCGTATGCTTTCGGTACGTTTTTCTTCCACTGTAATTATAATTGTTTCGTACACATGCATGCAGTTTAGCTAGTTTCCCTTTACTAATTAACCTTCTTGTGTTTCCAAGGTCCTGTGAACATTCCACCACCTATACTTGAAATTTTTTATAACCAAGGGGGAGATGACGATGATGATGATCACGAGCGTGAGGACCCATATACTCAGTGGCGCCTGGCAACTTATTCCGATGGATCACCTCTTCTTGTCTGTGTACATGGCACTGCTGATGATACTAAGGAAGCAGGAGTTGTCTCGCATGGTCGCACTCTCCAGACCTATTCCAACATCCATTGCAAGGTATTCGGGATTGGTACTAGTGTGCTTGTGCCAACACCTTCTCACTGGTTCAGTATTGATAGTCTTGAAGGAAACTCGCTCTTCCTTGGACAAAACTATTCAATGATGGTGAAAGGCGATCCAGCTGCTATTGACACAACGTTACTACCATTTATGAGAAGCAACTGTATCTATACCTAGGACATTGCTCTGCTTCCCTACCGTGGCCTTCACAATATGCGTCCTGACATAGGCCGCTTCAGCGTGGATGATCAGTCCTGCGTTGGTCTCGAGATTGACAGTAGCTGGCCATTCCCATAGAATCAATTTTGGTTAAAAGCAAGCCTTTCCAACACCGACGAGTGGTTGAGATGAAGTTCATTTCATTTGCTTGTTATTTGTTGTGTGATGAAAACTTTACTATTTATAATGTATCCTCGTTGTCGTTGTGGGTTGATGACCTGTTGTATGTAATAAAATGATATGACTGTGATAAACTTACTAAATTTATGAATTGCTTTCGAGTCGCTTCTCTGAGTGGGTGCTGCGACGAGGCAAAAATATATTTTCTGAATACATAATTGTACGTGCATTGCAACAGGTTATCAGATGAGGCCAATCAACAATAGTACACTATTTGTACTAGCTTCACATGCATTGTGCGTCGGGCTGGTGTTTTTACTGTAGCTGCGAATCCCATTATCCTAGGTCCTCAGATGAGTCCAGTAGAAATTGGATTCTGATGTTTGGGTTCAAACTTTCAAAACTGCTACACTATCTCTACGTCTATGTATACGTAATACAACAAGTTTTAAACTTGAGACCAGCCACCCACCCTCGCAAAGAACACTTTTTGACCTAGCACAGACTACAGGAAATTTGGCCACAGTGTGAGGTGAGCCATATGTTAATGTGTTCACTGTATGTAACCAGTACCTTGAATCCTCGATACTATATAGTAGGGTGGCATGGGCCAGAACAAGCATTCACGTCCAGGAGTACGGCACACACCACCAGCACGACTTCCATCTGACACCATATTTCTTGGAGTCTGTGCTACAGCTATCTCTTCAACCTCATCGTTTCTCTAACTCAGCCATCGCACGGCAGGCGAGGTGGGGGTTTGCCGATAGTCGGTTTCATCAACCGCGGTCCCACTTGTAAGGCCAACTCCAAGGCACGACCCCAAACGGACCTCCGTTTTTCCGGGATTCTGTCCGTTTGGGTAGGGCAATGGGATCGTGTCCCGGCCATTTCTCGGATGTAGTGGCCGTGCGCCCAACGCGCGGACGCATCTCGACCACGTACATTTTTCTTTGCTCTTTTCTTCATCATTGATTTTTGGTACATGGAAATACATCACCAAAATTTGACTAGAAAAGCAAGACCAAAGAAAACAAGAACCACAAGAATACATTTTAGAAGATATCCAACTTCCATAACTGCTCCTGTAAGTTGGGTTAGTGCCTTCTCGATGCTTTCATTGCTGATCTGCGGAGGCTCGATCTTGCGTGCTTCTTTCTTCTTTGAGTGTAAAGAAGTAGACGTTGCTTCCTCGCATCTAGTATCATGTCTAGCCTCTATTCTATCAACAAGTGCACTAGTCCCATCTCTAGCCTCTATGCTAGCTAAAAGTGCTAGAACATCTACTAAATTGCGCTCTATAAATATATCGATATACTCTTCTTCCCAATACCAAAACTTGTATCCATTCTACACAATAAAATTTTAATTTAACACAACTAGTATAATCCGAGAGCACAACCAAAGATTTGGTCGAGTTCTTCCTCCTTTTGCCGACACATCGGACATCCAGGATCCAGGTCATGTCATGAAAGAAAATGGAGTGGTAGTTGAAGCCACGTGATGTACATCTTGGGTCAAACTGTAAATAGAATCTTACTACTCTTGAGTAACTCCAAAAGCGGCCACCAAAGATCTTTATTGGATTTTTTTCATCACCAACACGTTGAGGTGAAAGATGTGCAGGTTCAGTGGGTCCTCTTGCATTTTCACTGACATGTGGGACAGCATATGAGCAAATAGACAATGGGCTCCACACGTCTGTTGGCTGGCTGAGAAGAGAGATAGGGGAGGGCTGAGCACGGACTCCAGGAAATTTGTTCTACGTAACCAGCACCTCGATATCGGCTTTATATAGTGGGGTGGCATGGGCCATAACTAGCATTCACGTCTAGCAGTATGTCACACGGCACCCACATGAGTCCCATCCGACACCAATTTTCTTGGAGTCCGTGATACAACCATCTCTTCTCCCTCCTGTTTTCTCAGCCATCGCGTAGTGGGCGGGGTGGGGGTTTGCCGATAGTCGGTTTGCTCAACTGCGGTCCCACTTGTAAGTGAAAATGCAACACAACACGCATTCCCCCTTGAGTGGCATGCCAGACCAACCGTGTGGGGGTGCGACGCGAACACGGCAGGCTTTTCCTTTTGAACTTGTAACTTGTATAATTTGGTTCTGCTCCATGGCATGACTGATAGATAGAAATAACGATTTTCCCTAGAGTAATGAGAAGTTTGGTTCTTGCGCGGTTCATGCATGGAGTACGTACAAAAAATATGAAGTTGATGTGAAAGGTAAGATAATTACTAGTAGTACCATATACTAGTACATGGATTTGACGGATGGATAAAGATACATACAGATCCATCAACGACATCCTCACGCCCTAGTGCGCCGGGTCACCAACCGACGTGTGAGGAGCAGCGGTGTTAGCGGCGAGCTCAACATGCTTCTGAACAATGCCGTCCAAGGTTGCCCCGCGGTCCAAGAAGGCCAGCGTCCTATCATCCTCCTCTTGCATGTAGTAGTCCCTGTGGACGATCTGTGTGTAGACGTGGGTGATTATGTCGATGGTGTCTTGCTGCGCCAGGTGCTACGCGGAGAGTGCAACCTCGAGGTGGACATTCTCCGGTGCAACGACGGGTAGTCGCAGGGCCACCAGTGTGTCGAAGAGGTTGTCACCATAGAGGCCGTTGAAGGTGGCGGGCATCACAGAGCCTGGGCGCTTGGGCTAGAGGCGTACGTCATGGTCGTCCGCGAGCTTCTTGACAATGGTGAACTTGTCGAGGAAGCCGACGAGGACCTTGTCGAACAATGAGACGAAGCTGTCGTCCAAGTGGCCCCTCGCCCTGGCGTCCTTAAGCACTACCTGGAGACGTTCCTTGGTGGCGGGCCGCAGGCCGACATCATGGACCATCTGGCATAGCCGGCTGATGCTCGCGCTCATCGCCTCCATGGGTCTAGCTTCCAGTCAACTGATCTTGCAATTGGAGTGATCACTCTTGCCCTTGGTTAGGGTGCGTAGGTGCGTAGGATTTCATACTAGATTGGACTGGTGGGGAGCCTTTATATGAGAAGTGCAGACTTCCTTGAAGTCACGTGCGTGTTGGCCATCTACTCCTCGGCCCTCTACTGCACCTGCCTTTGGCTGTATGACACGCGGGCTAGCCACTCGTTGGGCCCATGTGTCATACACCCAAAGGCAGGTGCAGTAAGTCAATGAAGCTGCGTCCCCCTCCATGCCGGTGCAGTATAGTCATCTCACCGGACCTCTAGTTGGGGCCAAACGAGAGAACTTTGATGTTTACTGGTTTATTGGTCCCCTTTGCATTTTGCGCCAAGTTTTGACCTTTTATTTAACTAATAAAGTTAACGCATGTAACCAAAAATGTTGTGCAAGTCACCTTACGGAAACCAAATAATCCCAAAACACTTAGGCACGATACATTAAGTCCCTCCTTGTTTCTTATTTCGTGACATATCAACCAATGAGAGATGTTGGCCGTGCATGCTTTCAATGACTTGAGACTACCAAACATGACATGCAGTGGTTAGTTCATTGCATGTAATCCTATTAATTAGCAAAAATACATCAAGTTCTCTCGCCGATAGGAATAAAACAATACACCATGTATTTATTTATAGAGGGAGTAGTACATTTTTTGTGACATGAATTACTAGATATTGCAAGTCAAATACTAAATCCATATGGACGTGGTAGTACTACTAAATCCTGACGGTGGTGCCAGTACTAGTAGTAGTACTACCAATGTAGTAGCACTGTACTACCCGTTGGTCAAATTATTACGTTCTGCTCCTCACAGTGAAGTGATAAGACCCTGCGCCGGAGATGACACCTGAGTATAGGCGCCATGTTCGGCATACCATAGTCAGCCTCACCGTCTGCAGTCACTATCATCATGGTTGTAGAGCTAGCCTAATTACAACTAGCCGTGTTCGACATAATCTCCCGTGCGTAGATGCCCGTGCATTGCATGGAACACCAAAGACTGGTGGTGGAGGGCACCGACAGCGGCCATCACGCCAGATTGTTTCATGGCCTTCTAGATGTGGTGGGGAGGAGATAAGGCTAATTGCGAGAGACAAGGAGTTGTTTGTAAATAGGGAACAAGTGCGGGCATCTTTCTGCAAAACTGGAGAAGTTTGGTTTGTATGTGTGAGATCTAGATCCGACGGCTATTGCTGAAAGATGGCAAGCACACCATCATCACCAACTCAGGACCTCTTTGATTCGCGAAAGCGGTGCCAAAATATTACAAATGTTAGGAGTAATGCTGCACCTACGAAGAGGGAATTATTAGGAAGCTTACGTAAGAACTTTCTTTACTTTAGGTGGATGCAGCATTATCGTACAAACTAAAATCCACCGCCCTAACAAGTCACTAATGGGCAAAAAAAAATTCGAGTCTCTGGCCACTTGATGTTTCAAAAACAAATTCAGCTTCTGCAGAGTCATTTAGGCTTAGACGCTTGCGGTGATCAGCCCGCCATTCATTGTTGCGCGAGAGAACGCCAAACCTCATTACCTTGAGCACACTTGCCTCTAGAACAAAGTACCTGGCCAATTTAATCTTAGATGTGCTGCCTCGGTAGTCAATCAAATCAATTTGTAAGATGGAGATCAAGGCATTCGATGAGATTGTTATAGTGCAACACATTTTTCACTTTCGGGTCTTTTTTTATCTGCAAAAGAAGAGAACATATTAGAGCAGCTGGCTGTATAAGATTTCCGTGCCAACAAAGGTATCAATATCATTCCCTCATACGGTAGGGTTGGTTGGCTAGTGATATTTTTTCACACACACACACACACACACTCTCTCTCTCTCTTTCTCTTTCTCTTTCCTCCTAGGAGCACATGAAGAGCTTGGGCATTTGTTGCCTTCCACTATGTGGCCGATGCCATATTTCTCAAAAGTATGCCACATAATACGCATCGATGTCAAATCAAAAGATTTTGGCACCGCTTTCGCGATGTGAGAGAGTTGGCACCGCTATGTACAACCCACATGTATAAACAAATCAATCAAACCAACTACACCGACCTCTCACTCTCCCAAACAAGTGTTTTTATTGCCTCAGTCCTCTCTCTCCCACGGAAGTGTTTTTTCATTGCGTGAGTTAATTTGGCAGCTGAGCAAAGTAGGTGATCCAGATTGGGCACCAGGTGAGCAATGGTGGGGCATCAATGCCAAATGCATCACAAGTGAATTTGGCACGTGTTTTGGCCTACATAGTGGAGGGCCTGCTGGGTGTGCACGAGTGCGTCCTTCTGTGCATGCCGCCGTGCAGTGGTGAATTGTACGCGAGTGCATCCTTCACGAGGAACAAGTGTGTCCTCAATGCGCCCTCAATTTACTAGAGTGCGGGGTGCTACCCCAAGTGGTTTGAACTTTGTTTACTTCACCGTATGTCAGATGGGCCTCTAGTTTACTTATTTTCACCCACTGCCACATGGGCCAGCATATGAAGATAGAGAACACGAGCTGACAAGGTAGCATGTGGACTGGTTGACCGGTCAACTAAATAGTATGTGGAGCTATACGCTGACACAGTGAGCATATAACCGTCGGTATAGAGAGTTCGAGTGAGAGGGGAGGCCCATGAGAGATAGCAGAGAGAGAGAGAGAGAGAAAGAGCTACTCCCTCTGTTCGATAATGTAGTGCCAACATTTTTCTTAAAGTCAAACTTCTGAAAGTTTGACCAAGTTTATAAAGAAATTACTTATATCTACAATACCAAAGATAAATGATAGTATGAAGTAAGTACATGTTGTGATGAATCTAGTGATCGTTCCAGATGTAAATGTTTTTCTCCACATATACCTGGTCAAACTTTTCTGAGGTTTGACTTTTCAAAACATCCATATGCTTATGGACGTGAGAGAGTCCCTAACTAGAGAGAGAGAGAGAAATATAAAGAGTGAGTGAAAAAGTGTGTGTGCGTGTGTGAAAGAGACATGGACAACACACGATAAAAGTAGAGAAAAAGCATGTGTGTCTTATTCAAACATATCACACATGCATCTTCGACAACGGAAGCAAGGTGAGGAGATAGTGTGTGGTTGTTTGCAACCAAGAGAGAAAGACCCATAGCACATGGCCAAGAGGGGTCTGACAAACAAGGGAGAGAGGTTGAGAGAGACGTACGGAGAAAATGTAGACATGGGGAGGAGAGAGTGTATGTTTGTCATAGAGAGATCCCCTGGAGATCGTGATGGGACTACATGGGTGGGAGATTGAGTGACAAGGTGTGTGCGCGATAGAAGATACCCAGAGAGATATCGAGATAGACGTTTGGATGGAAGGAGACAATACGTGTGTTCCTGATGGCTAGTGAGAGATAATCATACTTAGGAGGGAGTGCTTGCACCTATGATGGAGTGAGGGATTATGGTACTTAGGGGGGGTGTGTGTCACATAGAGAGAGAACAAGGGCAGAGAGTGTTGGATGGGTCTATATGTAGCGCAAGCGAGGCATGTGTATGTGTGAACCAAGGAGATATAGAGTTTGAGAGATATAGAGGAGCGCCGATAAGGCTGAGTGGTGCGTCAGATAGCTGAGAGGGGGAAAGAGATATTCCATCCGCTCGATAGTGCAGTGCATGTAATTTTTTTAGAATTCAAACTTTGGAAACTTTGATCAGGTTTATGCAAATGTTATTTATATCTACAATACCAAAGATACATCATACGAAACTACATCTCATGGTGAATCTAATGGTATATGTTTGTCGTTCTAGATGTAAATGTTTTTCTCCATGTACATGGTCAAACTTTGTGATGTTTGACTTTTCAATAAATTTATATGCTATGGACCGAAGAGAGTGCCTAAGTCGAGAGAGATCAAGTGCGTGTGAAGGAGAATGAGTGAGTGTGCAAAAAGAGTATGTGTGTGAAAGATAAAGTGACAACAAACGATAAATTAGAGAGAGAGAGAGAGAGAGAGAGAGAGAGAGAGAGAGAGAGAGTGTTTTTTCGTTTCTTATGCAAACATATCACGCATGCATCTCCGAGATAGAAAAGCGAGGTGAGGAGATACACGAAGATAGCTAGCGTGTGGTTGTTTGCAACGGAGAGAGACACCCCTATAGCAAATGTCCAATAGAGGTCTGGCCAACAAGGAACAAAGGTCGAGAGGAACACATGGAGAACATGGACGCATGGAGAGGGAGAGAGGGTGTGTTTGTGATAGAGAGATCCCCTCTAGATCGTGAGGGGACTATATGGGTGGGAGATCAAGGGAGGTGCGTGCGCGATAGAAAGATGCCCCGAGAGAAATCGAGATAGACCATGCACATGTTTGTGATGGATCCTAAGATTAGCTAGTCATATACATATAGGGGGGTCTGTGTGTGCCTACAATTGAGTGAGAGACCATCATAATTGGCTAGCTAGGCATGAGCTTGTGTGTGTGCGTGTGAGATGGAGAGAGAACAAGGCAGAGAGATAGAGTTTTATATGGGTCTATCGGGTGCGAGTGAGATATGCATGTGTATGTGTGACCCAGGTAGATGGAGAGTTTGAGAGAGAGAGAGGGAAGAGCTCTGAGATGACAGAGTAGTGCGTGAGAGAGTTACGGGCAATGAGCCAAAGAATTTGTGTGCGTATGATGAGTGCACCCAAGATATCTAGCTTGGACTAGAGAATCATACATAGTGTGCGAGAGAGACCTATAGATGGAGTATATATGCATGCGAACTACAAAGACCCTCCCCACACACACAAAGAGAGAGAGAGATGGAGAGAGAGGGAGAGGGACCAACAAGGTTTGTGTGTTGGATGCGTGCGGCAGAATTGAAGATTGTTGGAGAGAGAGAGAGAGAGAGAGAGAGAGAGAGAGAGTCCGGGAGAGGGGGAGGTCGCGTTTTATGCATCAAATACTGATATAAACCATGTTTCGATATAAACTTGCATTCAAATATTTAAATTGGAGAACATGTTGTCTGCAATCCACACATGAATGGAGATATGCGTATATCAAACAAGTTCATTAATTTGACTTTCAACATGTTTTGGAGTACTATAATACTGTACAACATGCTACTCGATTGAGGTGTTAAAATTTGGATTTAGTTCACTATTTTGACCTGGTGAATGAGCTATTTCATTGAATCAAGATATTTCAATTTGGGTTTGATTACCGTTTTTGAGTGGGTCAACTATTTGTCATATAGTAAATCGCTAGCAACGAGCATGTAAAAACACATTACTCCCGAGCATCATCTCTCCATCTAAAAAAGAATTGGCAAGCTAATATTTCAAAATTTGAATGAAGCGTTCTCCCAAAATTTGAATGAAGCGTTGAACACCCTCTGCTCACCCGAGCAAATAAATTGGAGACGTGAAATTACCGGCCTATGTGGGAGACGCATCAATTGGCCCGTTGTACATCGAGGGTAGGTTCGTAACTTCATCCAAGCGCGCCTTCTCCGCGACCGAAATGACACGTGCCGAATAATTCGTAAACCATGGTCGGCAAAACATCCTCTCCTCGCCTGAAATAGCTCGCGCCTGTTGGAGATATGCCCTAGAGGCAATCATGTATGATGATATTTCCTATGTGTTTATGAATAAAGATAGTCCTTGGACATTATCAATGATGTGTATCAGCAAGTACGTGACTTGTTTGTGGGACTATGCATTGTATGATGACTGTCCTAAAAGTTCCCTAGTCGAAAGGGCTGTGTCAATGCGCAGCTGACTAGACTAGCATATGACACGGTCGATGGCTCGGTCTCACTAGCCATGGTGCATTGGATGCTAACCGGATAATATGGACTTGGAAAGGTCTGGTTGGATTTGACGTAGTCGGATCCGAGTCGAGATAAGGTCCGATTCGGACAGACCCAACTATGAGACGCAGCGAATGTCAGGACCCCGATCCTATGCCACACCGATCTAACATGTAACATCTCATATCACTTTGCGGCCTCACGCATGGTATTCCCACGGGTGTCGCCTTACCAGTCCCGGGACCGTTTGCGCCTTTTGGCTCACGTATATGATAGTGTTGCTAGCATCCATATGACAAAGAACCCAGGCTGACATGGCTAGTCGTAAACCCAAAGTGGCACTAACTTACATGGACATGCATACATGACCCAGCAACGAAGGTGTCGGTCATCAGCGAGTGAATCCGGGCTGTAGCAACTGGGCTAGCAGGACTCCGGAGAATCCGGCTGTAGCAGGCTAACAGGACTCTGGTAGACACCGCGTGACATTTCCCCGAAGGGACAGACACAGGAACAAAGAAGGACACATGCCGGCCAGCATAAGTGTTCCGGAGCAGTAGCAAGCTACCAGGGCTCAGTGGAAGCACTAGGAGACATTTCCCGGTAAGAGAGGCTACCAAGGACAAACAACTAGATAGTCAGATCCCACACATACCAAGCATTTCAATAACATACACACAATATGCTCGATATGTGCAAATACAACATGGCATCACAACATAACTCTACGACTCAAAGTATTATTCAATAGGCTCCGAGGAGCGAGATATTACAAACATGGGTCTCACGACCCAACATTCAGAGCATACAAGTCAAAGCACAAACGAAAGCTTAACATGTCTGAGTACAGACATCTACAAATGAAAAATGCTGAGAAGCCTGACTATCTACCAGATCCTGCCGAGGGCTCAAGATCGTAGCTGAGGTAACAAGCTAAACGTCGAAGTCCACGTGGAACTACTAGCGAGACTGAAGTCTCTCTGCAAAAACATAAATTAAGCAATGTGAGTACAAATGTACCCAACAAGACTTACATCAGATCTAACTACATATGCATCATTATCAACAAACGGGATGGCGGGGTTTAACTGCAGCAAGCCAGCTTTGACTCAGTGGCTAACCTGAACTACGACTGCAAGTAACTCTTTTGAGGTGGCGCACACGAGTCCACATATTCACCATATCAATACGCCACTAAGGATCCGCTCCCGTCTCCCTACGAGAACACCATCCATAGCACTCACGCTTATCTTGCGTATTTTAGAGTATCCACTTTCACTTGTCTATGAACTATATAGGCAACCCAGAAGTCCTTTACCGCGGACGGTTATTCGAATAGATCATATTAACCCTGCAGGGGTGTACTTATTCACACACGCTCTCACCACTTACCGCTGTTTACACAACATGTACTCAGCAACCTTCAAGCGGAAGCCCAGCGAGGGTGTCGGCCATGACCTGACTAACCACACAAGTCTCTCGTCCAGGTTTATCGCCTATTCGGGTTCCATCCGCAAGGAGATCCAGCCGGGGTGTCGCTCACGGCCCCAAACGATGTGTGCAGGGTTCCCAAGCCCACCATCCGGGTGCCACTTGGTACACCGGGCCACTGTGCCTAGTCTGTCCCAAGCCCACCTGTACCGGGTGCCACTCGGTAGACTACTAACACTACCTACAAACACCAGAAACTAGTTGCAATTCCTGGACAGAGATCATGTTGATTAATAAGTCGAGAGGGGTCGAGTTACCGGAACCCAATGTGTGGTAGTGACTGTTCATGGATCACAAACACAGAACTCAGTTCCTGAGGACGGTTTCAATGAGACAACCCACCATGTACTCCTACATGGCCTCTCACCGCTACCTTTACCAAATCGTGTTCACACACTTAGCTCACACACAGTAGGACATGTTTACACACCTCCGATTCATTCCCGATGAATCAGACCTGACTCAACTCTAAGCAGTAGCAGGCATGACAAACAAGCATGAATGAGTAGGCACATCAGGGCTCAAACAACTCCTACTCATGCTAGTGGGTTTCATCTATTTACTGTGGCAATGACAGGTCATGCAAAGGATAAAGGGGTTCAGCTACCGCATCAAGTAACGGATGAATCGCTGTTGTCCTAATGCAGTAAAATAGAGCAGGGGCGAGAGAGTAGGATTGTATCAGAATGAACAAGGGGGTTTTGCTTGCCTGGCACTTCTAAAGATAGTATAGTTCTTCATTGGTGTCATTGATCACATCGTCGAAACGCGTCTATCGAGAGGGGATAGATACCGGCAATAGAGAAGAAATACAATCAATGCAATGCATAATATGATGCATGATCATGACATGGCAAAATGAATATGTTTTGGGCTAATGCAAGCTAGAACAGATTGGAATGAGTCCATTTGAACCAAAGATTCAAATGCAAACCCATTTTATGAAGTCATAAAGGTGCATTAACTTGTTTCATCTAAACAGCAAGGTTAGGTTGCTCTAACATGCATGAAAATGGTACAGATGGATAGATTGGATTTTTATGATAAGTTTTCATATATAAATTATTTAATTTGGAGTTACGGTTGATTTGATATGAATTTAAGAAGTTTTGTGCATTTTTTGGAATAAATAAATCGTTTTAGATTTATTTAAAATCCAGAAAACAGATTACTGCGTCAGCATGATGTCGGTGTGACATCAGCAGGTCAACTGGGTCGGTCAGGTCAAACCTGACCTGTGGGATCCACTGGTCAGTGACTCAGTTAACTAACTGAGATAATTAGTGCTAAACTAGCCCTAACTAAGCTGTCAACAGTGCGGGGCCCACGTGTTAGTGGATCATCTAATTAACAAGTTAATTAACACTAATTAAACCTAACACTAATTAAACAGGGGCATGGGCCCACTCGTCAGTGAGAGAGAGGGGTCAAACCTCTGGGCAGCCGGGGTCAAACCCCGCCGGTCAAAGCGGTCAACCCACCGGCATTTAGCCGCCGGTGAGGTCAGTTGCGCTCTCGTGCCTCGGGTTTCCTCTGTGGTGCTCCAAATGACGTGCGGCTAGGCGCGTTGGAGAGCTAGCTCGACGATGCGTCGGGTGGTGGCCGTGGTTGGGCCCGGGGTTGCCGGAGTCGACGACGGTGAGCTCGGTTGCGACCGCCGGAGTTCGGTTGCGCTCGGAACCGGTGTTGTGGTGCACGACAGGTCGAGCGGTGGGGTGCTAGGTGCTCCTGCAAATGTGCTGAGCACGGTGACACTCTCAGACGCGGCAGAGGTGGGCTCTAGCCACGGCGGCGACGAAGCGCAACGGCGGCGAGCTTCGGTCGGGGTGGCCAAAGGGGCTAGAGGAGGAAATCGACAAAGGGAAGAGAGGGGTTGGGATCAGGGGCTCATGGCGATGCCGAAGAGGAGGTCAGCAAGCCTGGGGAGGTCCTGGCGGCGGCGAATCGACCAGAGGCGAGCTCGGGTGCCCGGGGTTGAAGACGAGGCAGAAATGTCGCTGTGATGCTCCCGTGGTCGAACGGACTGGTGTAGACGATGGAGGAGATGACGCCGGTCCTTCTGGATGCTTCGGTAGGGCGAGGGGTGGACGGTGGCCATGGTTTCACGGCGGCGAACGCTTGGCGGTTACGGCCATGGCGAGGAGAGGGCAAGAGAGAGGGCAGAGGGGGGAGAGTGAAACGTCCAGGGGGTCGGGGCGGCACCGAAGAGAAGGCCCGAGGCGTCGTGGTGGCCTCAGTGACGCATGCAAGCAGGGAGGTGCGTGGCGCCGCGGGCGCGCATGCGCTGTCTCCCTCCTCTGCCTACTGGCAGAGGTAGGTGATGACTGGCACGTGCCAGGTGGGCCGGCCCAGCCAGGTAAGTGGCCTATGGCCTCTCTCTCTCTCTCTCTCTCTCTCTCTCTCTCTCTCTCTCTTCCATTTAGTTCTATTTTTCTATATTTCTGTATCTGTTGGGCTTTATTAAAAATACCTAGGCACTTCCAAAAATCATGAAACTGCTCAATGTCACTGTTTGGAATATTTCCAACAGCAAACATTTCAGTTCGTGATTATTTGAGCATTTAAAATATTATTTAGCAATTAAATGCCCAAATGCAAATACCATATGATTTAATTCAAAAATCCAAAATGGCCTAGAAAAATGTGCACCATTTTTGGGAGAGGTTCTAGACCAATGCAAAAATGATGAAATTTCTTGAAGGGCATTTTGGGTTCATTGAGAATATTTTTATTTGAACCTAGTTGATTTGATCTGGTGCTAGGGTTTGAGCAATCCCCATTTCAGGTTTAAAAGAAATTTAAACATGATGCAACACAAGACTAACTAACCCAGAGCAGATTAGAACTAGGGATGTGACAACTCACCCCCACTAAACAAGAATCTCGTCCCGAGATTCAAGACGTGAGGTAGGAAGACAGAGGGGGACATAAAGCTATCACAGTCTTCATGATCCAGTTGTCCTTCTTGAACGTGTTGATTCATTGCTCCAATTGATTTGATGTCTTTGCTTTCGAGATCTTCATCCAACACGACAATGAGAAGAAAGGAAAACTCTAAGGATGCGGTTTTCTCGAAGATCAAGCAACTCAGGATCAACTCATGAAGTGATACATTGAGACATCTCTCGAGCGGAGACACGAGGCATACATCTAAAGGGACGAACGGAAATAGATGACGAAGGTTCACTAGGTAGACAACAATTCCACACCTAAGAAGGTGGTGAACGGTTGTCAACGTAGCGAGGAGTTGAGTTGCCATGATACCACAACGAGACATCTTAGAGGAGGTGATTCGTGGAATCATCCCTTAAATGGCAAAAAAATTACCTTTGATTCAGATATCATTGAAAGTCTTTATACCAGCCTAAGGCAATTCTTGAGCGATCGTTTGGAGGGGTTTGGTAGAATGGCATACCCGGATTAGAATGGATGATGTGGATTACCTTGTTGAAAACAACACAAGGGATGATTTTAGTAACTGGGGAGAAGCTCAACAGTAGAGAGTGAGTCCACTGTTTGAAAAGTTATAGCATAACCCCGTTAGTGCCGATGATAACATCTAGCGCTTGTGCGTGCCCTCAAGAACTTGAGCATTTCCATATTCATCAAGGTTTTACCAATATCCGTGTCAAGGATCCTGGCAACACAACTTACTACCATGATGAATGGTGATGGAGGATGCAGATGTAGATGCAAAGGAAGATAACACCTCAAATTTCACCTTAGCGAGGCCAAGGGATCAAAAGCCGGATGATCGACTGAGAGACATTTAGCACTCCGCTTCTAATGCTCTCCTTGATGTGCTAGCACAACCCATTTCTAGATATGGTTTGATAACTAGAACATCAAGTAAAAGGCCGGACTTCGGGAGCACAAGAATCCATAAGGAACAGCTAGGGAGTAAATCCTATGAAGTCCTTATGGGGAGGTGGCCAACTTCCTTAATCAAGATACTACAACAACAGGTCTTCCGGCTGGGTGTGTTGGCCACGACATCCACTTTACCGGGTTACAGAGAGACCATTATTATAGTTCTTGGGAAACGTTCCAACCATCATATCTGCTTGAGATTCAGATCTGGTTGGTGTCAGAATAATCCAGACTCATCGAGTCTATGAAGAAAAATGAAAGTTTGCAACACAAATCGACGAGATGACGTTGCGAGATTCTCGGGAAATGAACTACGATAGCAAGCTCCAAAACATGAGCTGGTTCTGCTACACACGTGTGAACATGCTGTCCCAGACAAACATGATCACATGGTAGTCTTACAATAAAACACTATGAGTTCTGGTAGAGATCCATCATCGGGGATATCGAAGTCTTGTGCGTTACCATGGATTAGCACTTAACTCCTTTTCCTTGAACAAGTCAATCAGTGGCTTAGTGTGCTATGGACACATATAGAATGGAGGTAGCTAATCTCACAATCCAATGTATACTTCGCACATGCATGACTGACTTGGGATGATTCCAAAGGAAGCAAAAACAATCTTTCTCGGATCCACAGCGGCAACTTACACCTAGTGCACGTGAATTAGAGAAAGTCACTTCTTTCATCCGAACATATACCTCATGAATGGAACATGGAGGTAATGTTTACAAAAGTTTCCAACACTAGATGGATGTTCAACATGATCATGGAGAAGATAAAATGCTGCTGATGGGCTCAACAACAAGTCATCTGGATGACCATATAAATGGAATTTCATAATTATGTGAACAAGGACATAGCATTGGTGAGACCAAAAGATATAATGATGTATGCTCGAGGGATCAACCACGAGTAAGACAACATTAAGACATCATTGGTTCTGATTTGATTTGACGATAGCCCACTTTCAAATCAAAGTTTGACATGACAATAGACACAACAACTGATCACGAGGATCAACCAATGAATATCATCTTTCTTCAACACACATGCAAAATATCCCTTGGAAATGAACTAAGTGTAGGCAAAGCTTTTATCTTCCAACTCGCCAAGTTGTTGTTTAGCTCAACCAACTAGTTCAGGGTATCCAACACAGATTCTTGGAGAAGGGGTGGCTTATATGAAACCAACTTGATCACGAGCTCAACATAACAGTCAGGTGACGACCTGGTGATACTTCCGAGAAGATATTCGGTAAATCACGAACCACCGATATGTTACTAAGCTCGAGAACAATCTTGCTTTTCATGGCAAGATGATATGATCAAAAGAGCGAGGAACCGATACGATCCTGACTCATTGATCGAGGAGTGCACCCGGAATAAGGACTAGGTAGCACGATCAACCTTAGGGCGATGATCCAAAAATCAACACGCTAAGAATGAGGTTATTGTCCATTTAACTACCAAGCAACAGAGTTGCTAGGAGTATATATTTCACACATCATAGTTCACCTGTCGGCACTCCGGTTGCAACAACATGGAAACCGAGAAATGAATAATGATGGCGAGAGTATCACTAAATCAAGAATTCATAGGATGGTGTGTAATTCCTATGACTTTCTTGACATAAAGAGGGTAATACTTCAGGGTAGAACAGAACAAAAACTAGATTAGTATTTTGATCTGTGGAGTATGACTACTTTGACCCAATCCTAGATATGGATGATGTACTGGAGTTCATTTCTCCTAGTCATTCTAGGATAGAATGGCTTGACGGAACACATGAATAATATGCATCGATGAACGAAGAAACACATAATCTTGACTATCAATTGATAGACGAAGGCCAGAAAACAACTAAGGAGGGACAACTCAAAGGAACATATATCTTTCTGAGTTGTGGATGCATAAGTTAGTATGTCGAACAAGTTCAACATATTTCTTCCGGATAACCCATGCTGAAGAGGAAGGACTAGCAGATTCACAACTATGAATGGAGGACTCATCAAGAGCACTCTGGTTGTGATCTTTTGGTTCAAAGAATTTCCGCCATAAGCAGTTCATGGTATTTGGAAGGAAGGAAATACCACGGACCTCGAGGACTATCACAAAGGTTGCTAATATCCTAAAGGAACTAGCAAACACTATCAACATGAAATAAGTAGGGTGAATCTTGGGTTCAAGAACCCAGAGGTAGAATGCCTACCACTAAGTGGCATCACGGGATGCATTCGAGAATAAAGGCCAGAATCATCACACTGGGACAAAAATCATGGCTAGATTACTAGATGATACTCTAGACATCTGGGGTCATAATAATAATTCCAACATATATGTCGAGGCAATAGAATACCTCAACTCACCGTTTAGTCTGGTTAATCTGGCACAAAGGAACTTCAAAATGGTAAGAAGGGATATGCAAATGCATCAGACTGTTTAGAAACCTGGGATGACTCGGACAACATAACAGCTGTAAATGCTCAAAAGATTTGAGACATGCTACAAAAATGGTGGCATAACCACTCGATCATCATAATATCAAGGTTCTAAGATCAATTATGGATATACGGAGATAGAAGAAACTGAATTGAGGCTTAAATCCAACAATCTTGTAAGTCTACGGATTAGTAACACGTGATCCTGATAGAAAGAAGAGAAAGCCTTGTTCCTTAACCCCGTAGGAAAGATAAGATGACTCGGATCAGAAAGGCATAAGGTAAAGAAGTAAAAAGAGTCGTACGTTCCATCCCACAATCAATTCCCTTATATAAGTAAAGAATTTCTAGACTCAACTTCGACCAGTTTGGCTTGGTAATCCTACAGGCAGTCAAGCTCTCATACCAAAGCTGTCAGGACCCCGATCCTATGCCACACCGATCTAGCATGTAACATCTCATATCACTTTGCGGCCTCACGCATGGTATTCCCACGGGTGTCGCCTTACCAGGCCCGGGACCGTTTGCGCCTTTTGGCTCACGTATATGATAGTGTTGCTAGCATCCATATGACAAAGAACCCAGGCTGACATGGCTAGTCGTAAACCCAAAGTGGCACTAACTTACAGGGACAGGCATACATGACCCAACAACGAACGTGTCGGTCATCAGCGAGTGAATCTGGGCTGTAGCAACTGGGCTAGCAGGACTCCGGAGAATCCGGGCTGTAGCAGGCTAACAGGACTCCGGTAGACACCGCGTGACATTTCCCTGAAGGGACAGATACAGGAACGAAGAAGGACACATGCCGGCCAGCCTAAGTGTTCCGGAGCAGTAGCAAGCTACCAGGGCTCAATGGAAGCACTAGGAGACATTTCCCGGTAAGAGAGGCTACCAAGGATAAACAACTAGATAGTCAGATCCCACACATACCAAGCATTTCAATAACATACACACAATATGCTCGATATGTGCAAATACAACATGGCATCACAACATAACTCTACGACTCAAAGTATTATTCAATAGGCTCCGAGGAGCGAGATATTACAAACATGGGTCTCACGACCTAACATTCAGAGCATACAAGTCAAAGCACAAACGGAAGCTTAACATGTCTGAGTATAGACATCTACAAATGAAAAAGGCTGAGAAGCCTGACTATCTACCAGATCCTGCCGAGGGCTCAAGATCATAGCTGAGGTAACAAGCTAAACGTCGAAGTCCACATGGAACTACTAGAGAGACTGAAGTCTCTCGGCAAAAACATAAATTAAGCAACGTGAGTACAAATGTACCCAGCAAGACTTACATCAGATCTAACTACATATGCATCATTATCAACAAAGGGGATGGTGGGGTTTAACTGCAGCAAGCCAGCTTTGACTCAGTGGCTAACCTGAACTACGACTGTAAGTAACTCTTTTGAGGTGGCGCACACGAGTCCACATATTCACCATATCAATAGGCCACTATGGATCCGCTCCCGTCTCCCTACGAGAACGCCATCCATAGCACTCACGCTTATCTTGCGTATTTTAGAGTATCCACTTTCACTTGTCTATGAACTGTATAAGCAACCCAGAAGTCCTTTACCGCGGACACGGCTATTCGAATAGATCATATTAACCCTGCAGGGGTGTACTTCTTCACACACGCTCTCACCACTTACCGCCGTTTACACGAGATGTACTCGGCAACCTTCAAGCGGAAGCCCAGCGAGGGTGTCGGCCACGACCTGACTAACCACACAAGTCTCTCGTCCAGGTTTATCGCCTATTCGGGTTCCATCCGCAAGGAGATCCGTCGGGGTGTCGCTCACGGCCCCAAACGATGTGTGCAGGGTTCCCAAGCCCACCATCCGGGTGCCACTTGGTACACCGGGCCACTGTGCCTAGTCTGTCCCAAGCCCACCTGTACCGGGTGCCACTTGGTAGACTACTAACACTACGTACAAACACCAGAAACTAGTTGCAACTCCTGGACAGAGATCATGTTGATTAATAAGTCGAGAGGGGTCGAGTTACCGGAACCCAATGTGTGGTAGTAACTGTTCATGGATCACAAACACAGAACTCAGTTCCTGAGGACGGTTTCAATGAGATAACCCACCATGTACTCCTACATGGCCTCTCACCGCTACCTTTACCAAATCGTGTTCACACACTTAGCTCACACACAGTAGGACATGTTTACACACCTCCGATTCATTCCCGATGAATCAGACCTGACTCAACTCTAAGCAGTAGCAGGCATGACAAACAAGCATGAATGAGTAGGCACATCAGGGCTCAAACAACTCCTACTCATGCTAGTGGGTTTCATCTATTTACTGTGGCAATGACAGGTCATGCAAAGGATAAAGGGGTTCAGCTACCGCAACAAGTAACAGATGAATCGGTGTTGTCCTAATGCAGTAAAAGAGAGCAGGGGCGAGAGAGTAGGATTGTATCGGAATGAACAAGGGGGTTTTGCTTGCCTGGCACTTCTGAAGACAGTATAGTTCTTCATTGGTGTCATTGATCACATCATCGAAACGCGTCTATCGAGAGGGGACAGATACCGGCAACAGAGAAGAAATACAATCAATGCAATGCACAATATGATGCATGATCATGACATGGCAAAATTAATGTGTTTTGGGCTAATGCAAGCTAGAACAGATTGTAATGAGTCCATTTGAACCAAAGATTCAAATGCAAACCCATTTTATGAAGTCATAAAGGTGCATTAACTTGTTTCATCTAAACAGCTAGGTTAGGTTGCTCTAACATGCATGAAAATGGTACAGATGGATAGATTGTATTTTTCTGATAATTTTTCATATATAAATTATTTAATTTGGAGTTACGGTTGATTTGATATGAATTTTAGAAGTTTTGGGCATTTTCTGGAAAAAATAAATCATTTTAGATTTATTTAAAATCCAGAAAACAGATTACTGTGTCAGCATGACGTCGGTGTGATGTCAACAGGTCAACTAGGTCGGTCAGGTCAAACCTGACCTGTGGGATCCACTGGTCAGTGGCTCAGTTAACTAACTGAGATAATTAGTGCTAAACTAGCCCTAACTGAGCTGTCAGCAGTGCGGGGCCCACATGTTAGTGGATCATCTAATGAACACGTTAATTAACACTAATTAAACCTAACACTAAATAAACAGGGGCATGGGCCCACTCGTCAGTGAGATAGAGGGGTCAAAGCTCTGGGCAGACGGGGTCAAACCCCGCCGGTCAAAGCGGTCAACCCACCGGCGTTTAGCCGCCGGCGAGGTTAGTGGCGCTCTTGTGCCTCGGGTTTCCTCTGTGGTGCTTCAAATGACATGCGGCTAGGCGCGTTGGAGAGCTAGCTCGACGACACGTCGGGTGGTGGCCATGGTTGGGCCCGGGGTTGCCGGAGTCGATGGCGATGAGCTCGGTTGCCACCGCCGGAGTTCGGTTGCACTCGTAACCGCCGTTGTGGTGCACGGCAGGTCGAGCGGTGGGGTGCTAGGTGCTCCTGCAAACGTGCTGAGCACGGTGACGCTCTTAGACGCGGCGGAGGTGGGCTCTAGCCACGGTGGCGATGAAGCACAACGGCGGCGAGCTTCGGTCGGGGTGGCCAAAGGGGCTAGAGGAGGAAATCGACAGAGGGAAGAGAGGGGTTGGGATCAGGGGCTCATGGCGATGCCGAAGAGGAGGTCAGCGAGCCCGGGGAGGTCCTAGCGGCGCCGAATCGACTGGAGGCGAGCTCAGGTTCCCGGGTTGAAGACGAGGCAGAAACGTCGCTGTGATGCTCCCGTGGTCGAACAGACTGGTGTAGACGACGGAGGAGATGACGCCGGTCCTTATGGATGCTTCGGCAGGGCGAGGGGTGGACGGTGGCCACGGTTTCACGGCGGCGAACGCTTGGTGGTTGCGGCCATGGCGAGGAGAGGGAAAGAGAGAGGGCAGAGGGGGGGAGAGTGAAACGTACAGGGGGTCGGGGCGGCACCGAAGAGAAGGCCCGAGGCGTCATGGTGGCTTGAGTGACGCAAGCAAGCAGGAAGGTGCGTGGCGCCGCGGGCGCGCGCGCGCTGTCTCCCTCCTCTACCTACTGGCAGAGGTAGGTGATGACTGGCATGGGCCAGGTGGGCCGGCCCAGCCAGGTAAGTGGCCTGTGGCCTTTCTCTCTCTCTCTCTCTTCCATTTAGTTTTGTTTTTCTATATTTCTGTATCTGTTGGGCTTTATTAAAAATAGCTAGGCACTTCCAAAAATCATGAAACTGCTCAATGTCACTGTTTGGAATATTTCCAACAGCAAACATTTCAGTTCGTGATTATTTGAGCATTTAAAATATTATTTAGCAATTAAATGCCCAAATGCAAATACCATATGATTTAATTCAAAAATCCAGAATGGCCTAGAAAAATGTGCACCATTTTTGGGAGAGGTTCTAGACCAATGCAAAAATGATGAAATTTTCTGAAGGGCATTTTGGGTTCATTGAGAATATTTTTATTTGAACCTAGTTGATTTGATCTGGTGCTAGGGTTTGAGCAATCCCCATTTCAGGTTTAAAAGAAATTTAAACATGATGCAACACAAGACTAACTAACCCAGAGCAGATTAGAACTAGGGATGTGACAGCGAAATGTCATCTGTGAGTCTCTAGTACAACATACGTTCTATGTCCTAAGACCCGAGCTGACGCATGCGCTCAAGATGGTGACAGACTTGCTTTGGGACAACCAAACGCTACTCCGTGACTGGGTAGTTACAAAGTTAGGTTTCAGGTTTGTCCAGTCCCATGCCGCGAGACATGGTCGAGCAAGATGGGATTTGCCCCTCCGATCAGGAGAGATATACTCTAGGCCCCTCATGTGATCCGACTAGGATAAGCATGGCCATGCGACAGGGATTATGAGATAATCCGGTTTGTGGTCGGCATCACTGGAATGAGAAAGAGGTCAGGCTAGCACAAGGATGACAATCTCGCCTTGAGCCCGACAACATATATCATGAGGCAAAGGGAACAGAAGTGTGACATGTTGTACAGGTTCGCCTAACCAGCTTCATAGTCTTCTTGGTGGTCGGCACGCCTTGCTAGAGGCCGCTACCAACCGTGCAGGTCGGAGGTGATCCTAACTGCGACCAAGCTGACTTGAACCTAAGGGGTCGTGCGCTTAAGGGAAGGAACCTACGAGGTCGGATCCGAGGACACTGGTCGGATGTGATCCAAGCTGTATTCGGATTGTGGCTGAGTAGACATGTGGGCTTTAGGGTCCGTGCGAGGCCCAAGTGTTGAGTCCGCGACGGACGCCTATATAAAGTGGAGGTGCAGCACACTCATGCGTTTTGATCGCTTCGGCGCTGTCACTAGGATTTGCATGTGTTGCGAATAGCCACCTCCACTCGCCGCCGACTGTGTGATCGGACCTAGCAGTCCGGCGCACGGTGTTCCTCCTACACGCGCGAATACCATTAGAGGCGGTGCACTTGCGCCGCTCCGGCGAACTTGTACGTGGGATTGGACAATCGGCTGTTCGAGGGAGATCGGACGAGGAGGAGACGATCCACACGGACGCGCTGCCTCAACTCTACTTCCGCTGCACGGCACTGCGCGTCTAGTGGTAACGAACTATGATCCATCTCCCGTAGCATATTCTTGGTTATTCTGCATATAGGAATTTTTAATTTGTAGTCGACGCACCCTACCGTAGAACCCAACAGTGGTATCAGAGCCTCTGCTATAGGACTTGGATTCAGATCGTATGCATATTAGATATATGTGGAGGCAGTAGATGAGATCTGTTGTCCTTGATGAGGTCAGCTATGTGCATGGTTGATGAGATCAATTGCACATGGGGATTGAAGAGGCTATGTTTTCTAATGATCGGAGTCGATGAGGTCGTGACACAATCTACCCCTACCGGTCGGTATCCGCCATCGGGGTTAATAGTGAAACGAAACCCAAATCGGAGTCGCGATGATCGATAAGATCGGGCAAATCAGAAAATTCGGCGTGATCGGAGTTCAGATGTGATCTATGATTTCGAAAACGTCGGGCGCTGCCGTGTGCGTAGCGCCGTGTATTTCGTATGCGACACACAAACCGGTAGAATGCGATTCTATGCATAACTTTGTTTTGCAGGTTTGATGTGAATAGTATGGCTCATGTGTATGTGATACATGTGTGTAATTTATACATGGCCTGCGTGTCATGTTTGTCAGCCAGCAAGAGCCAAAGTGCTGTCATTATATTGTATAACGACCTGTGTGTCGACTTGTGACTCTATGTAAAATTCATTACTAGTTGTAGTAGTTGGATAATAGAGATTAGGTTGGTGGCTTGGCGTCCCGGCGTGACAAACAAGATGGAGTTCCTAGATGGTCATCGGAGTCAAAGCCGACCTGGAAGAACGTCCATGAAGGAGCCATACTATTTCACAATATGTGTTTATTTTTGATTGTTATGCTTCTTTGTTTCTATGCATGTTAGAATGGTAGAATGATCCCTCATGAATATCAAGCGAATTGCCATCCCCGATGTTGCACCTTCGCACATCAAATACGTCTAGTAGTGGGCTCATAAAATTGGGGTGCTGCTGGATGTCCTTGAACTGAAGGGTTCGTGTCGGACACAGACACGCACTACATCAGGTTAACTTGACAAGGCTATCAAAATGGTTTTGGGCCTTGTGGCAAAGAAGGTTGGGAACCGGGGTATGAGATACCTTCCCGACTGACAGGAGTCGTGTAGAGATACGATTAGCAAGGAGTTGCTTACCGGATAGGTATGTTGGCTAGCAGTGATGCTAAAGCTCACTAGTCGCATGCGCTAGTTGGATCCTGAATCACTGAGAGTTTGCAGAGGGATGCTGACTTCAGTGGGAGTATTTCTGTTTAGGCTAGAATTACTCTACATAAATACATTGCTTAGTGACTGCATATTTTCTTTTGTAGATCAATGGTACCACCTGCTCAACCCAACTTTGCATTGAAATCAATTCTGGAAAAGGAAAAACTAAATGGAACAAACTTTACCACGTGGTATAGAAATATGAGAATTGTTCTCAAGCATGATAAAAAGGAACATGTTCTAGAGGATCCACTTCCAGAGGAACCTGTCGATAATGCTAATGCCACAACTAAGAATGCCTACTAGAAACTCGTTGATGAATCAATGGAGATCAGATGTGTGATGCTGGCTTGTATGGAGCCTGATTTGCAACAGCATTTCGAAAATGTTGAGGCTTACGATATGATCGAGAGTCTCAAGAGCATGTTTCAGACACAAGCTAGGACCGAAAGGTTCAACGTCTGGCGATCCTTGATGGATTGCAAGCTGAAGGAAGGTGATCCACTAAGCCCACATGTGATCAAGATGATCGGATATGTGCAAGCTTTGGATCGGTTGGGCTTCCCGCTCTTGGATGAGCTTGCTACCGATGCAGTTCTGGGTTCTCTTCCGTCCAGCTATGGGGCATTCATATGCATGGCATGAATAAGAAGCTCACTAAATTGCATGGGATGCTCAAAGTGGCAGAGCAAGATATTAAGAAAGGTGAGGGAGTCCCGGACTAGGGGGTGTCCGGATAGCCGAACTACCATCATCGGACGGACTCCAAGACTATGAAGATACGAGATTGAAGACTTCGTCCCATGTCCGGATGGGACTTTCCTTGGCGTGGAAGGCAAGCTTGGCGATACGGATATGTAGATCTCCTACCATTGTAACCGACTCTGTGTAACCCTAGCCCTCTCCGGTGTCTATATAAACCGGATGGCCTTAGTCCATAGGACGAACAACAATCATACCATAGGCTAGCTTCTAGGGTTTAGCCTCCTTGATCTCGTGGTAGATCTACTCTTGTAACCCACATCATCAATATTAATCAAGCAGGACGTAGGGTTTTACCTCCATCAAGAGGGCCCGAACCTGGGTAAAAACATCGTGTCCCTCATCTCCTGTTACCATCCGCCTAGACGCATAGTTCGGGACCCCCTACCCGAGATCCGCCGATTTTGACACCGACATTGGTGCTTTCAATGAGAGCTCCTCTGTGCCGTCGCGATCAGGAAGGATGCCTTCTCCCGTCTTTAAAGACGGCACCATCGTCAAGAGAGCTTTGGCCGCCGGCCAAACTGTCCGGCTAGGTGGTTTTCTTATGACCGCCTGTTCGGCCACCGCTCCGACGATGACCTCTCAGGTCATCAAAAGCGATCTTCACGTCAGCCCGGAATTCACCGAGCAGTTAGATCCGATTGAGCTCTCCTCTGTAAACGAGCTCTTGGATCGCATCGCCGCCCTGGGAGGCGCCACAGACTACGATCGGATTGGGCTTAAACCCGATCTGAGAGAGATTAACTCTCCTCAGGCCACCCACCACATTGTCGTGGTAGAGGAACAATGCGGCAACCCTTCTTCTACGTTGAAAACCAACTATATCCGGATTCCCGATCCCTCCAAGCCGGATTCCCGCGAAGGGACGGACACTAATCAAATACTGAACTTAGAGTCAGGCATCGGACTAGATTCGTTGGAAAGCATCCAGCAAGTCAAGCTTCCAAATCCGGAAACTTCTTGGCCTTTGAGCCTCAGATCGGGCGGGGTTCCGAACTTGATTCCACCCGCCCACCCAAACATAAGCGATCTATCTCGAATACGGCAAGAGCCCGATGAAAAAGTACATCATTACTGGGCCAGATTCCTCCTGGTTATGAACATGATAAAGGACTGCTGCGAAGAAAGCGCGATTTCGATTTTCTGCAACAATTGCACGGACAAGGGAATCATGAACGCCATAAGTCGTCGCGAAGTTACACGCTTCATCGACCTAGCGACTATCATACAAAAATACTGTGCGGTAGAGAGTGCCAGGAACACCGAAACTAGGTTTTGGGACAGTCCGGCCTTGACCACAACCCTAGTCCGAAGTAAAAGGGCGCGCCATACTCAAGCACCTGGGTTAAAAACCAAAAAGCAAAGACCCCCTAAAGGGCATGGAACCGTACTGGAGGGCTGGCTCAACGGACCCTGCAAAATCCACAGTACGGAGGGCGCCACTCCAACACACAGCCTTCGAGCATGTTGGATACTACAGCAGGTGGCCAAAAGTGGCGAAGGCTTTTTAGCCCCGGGTAAACAGCCCAGCAGTACCGGTAGGTATTAACAGTCTTCGAGACTTTCACATCAAATAACATGCGAAAACGAACAATCCGCGGCATCGCCGAAGTCTACCAAGTAGAAATAGCAAATCCATGGAGTGACACGGCTATCACCTTCAACGCCAGCGATGAACCTAAATTCCGAACAGCTAGAGCACCAGCCACATTGGTCCTCAGTCCGATAGTGGACGGCTTTCGCCTTACCAAGGTACTCATGGATGGCGGCAGCGGATTAAACCTCATCTACGAGGAAACCCTTCAAAAAATGGATATTGACTGGAGCCGCATCGAGCGAAGCAGCACAACCTTCAGAGGGATAATCCCTAGTCGAGAAGTATGCTGCACAGGAAAAATCACACTAGATGTAGTGTTCGGCTCACGGATAATTACAGGTCCGAAGAGGTCACGTTCCAAGTGGCCCCATTCGGCAGCGGATATCACGCTTTGTTAGGGCGAGAGGCATTCACAATCTTCCAAGCTATACCCCACTACGGGTACATGAAGCTCAAAATGCCCGGACCCAATGGGATAATCACTCTTGCCAGTGATCCAGATACAGCACTCCGTGCTGAAAATAAGACAGCCGCACTGGCCCTAGAGGCATTGTACGAAGCCCTAGCGGCAGAGGAACTAACTACGCTGCGCTCCATGGTGGATAGGGACGATGTGATACTCGATAAGAGGTCCAAGTCCACCTCTTTTAAACCAGCAGACGAAATAGTCAAATTTCAGGTCCATCCAATGGACCCCACAAAGACGGCCTCCATTGGGGCACAATTAAGTCCTGATGTCGAAGCCGCACTACGAGAATTCCTTCGGGAAAATTGGGACATTTTTGCCTGGCACCCTTCAAACATGCCAGGAATCCCACGCAGGCTGGCAGAGCACAACCTAAACATCCTAAAAGGATTCAAGCCGGTCAAACAAGCTCTTCGGCGATTTTCCTAACCCAAAAGACTGGCAATGGGAGAAGAGCTAGCCAAACTCTTAGAAGCCGGATTCATCAGAGATATAAAACATCCGGACTGGCTAGCCAATCTAGTAATGGTACCAAAAAAGGACAAATCCTGGCGCCTCTGCGTCGATTTTAAAGACCTTAACAAGGCCTGTCCAGAGGACCCTTTCCCCCTCCCTCGCATCGACCAAATCATCGATGCTACCGCAGGGCATGATTCATTGTGCTTCCTCGACGCATACTCCGGATACCATCAAATCAAGATGGCGGAGAAAGACCAGGCCGCAACGACATTCATTACTCCATATGGGCCATTCTGCTTCAACACAATGCCCTTCGGACTCAAAAACACCGGCGCAACATATCAGCGCATGATTCAAACATGTCTGGCTACCCAGATAGGCAAAACAGTAGAGGCATACGTAGACGATGTGGTCGTCAAGACCAAACAAGTCGAAACTCTAGTAGAAGACTTGAGGGTGACATTCGACAACCTCTAAGCATATGACATTAAGCTCAATCCGGAAAAATGCATCTTCGGCGTACCAGCCGGAAAGCTCTTGGGCTTCATCGTATCCGGTAGAGGAATTGAAGCAAACCCGGCCAAAATCCGAGCTCTGTCACAATTGGATATTCCAAAAGACCTCAAGCAAATACAAAAACTAACCGGATGCGTAGCGGCCTTAAGTCGCTTCATCTCCCGTTTGGGAGAAAAGGCTCTGCCCCTCTACCGCATCCTCCGGCGCACCGAACATTTCGAATGGACGGATGCTGCCACAGCCGGACTCGAAGAAATAAATACTGGCAACAAATCCGGTCCTGGCCGCGCCCAACCTGGGCGAACCTATGTTATTATATATCGCAGCAACACATCAAGTTGTCAGCATGGTACTTGTCGTCGAGCGAGAGACAGAAGGGCATAGATTCCCTCTTCAAAAACCAGTGTACTACGTATCCACTGTTCTAACTCCATGCAAGTCCCGGTACCCACATTATCAAAAGATAGCATATGCGGTGTTCATGGCATCCCGGAAGCTGCAACACTACTTTCAAGAGTGTTCCATAACGGTGGCCTCTGAAGTACCTCTCAACGATATTATAAACAATCACGACACAACGGGCAGGATTGCAAAATGGGCTATTGAGCTCTTACCATTTGACATAACCTATAAACCACGGCGAGCTATAAAGTCGCAGGTTCTGGCCGACTTCGTCGCCGAATGGACCGAAGCCGAACTCCCTAAAGAGTATGGCGCATACTCCAATTGGATCATGCATTTCGACGGATCCAAAATGTTGGCTGGCTTGGGGGCTGGCGTCGTCCTGACGTCCCCAACTGGAGACACAATCCAATACGTACTTCAAATAATGTACATGGACTCCAATAATGCAGCCGAATACGAGGCCCTTCTACATGGCCTCCGGATGGCAATCTCCATGGGCATTCAACGCCTAGAGGTGCGCGGGGATTCAAACCTCGCAATATCCCAAGTAAATGGAGACTTTGATGCCAAAGATCCAAAAATGGCAGCTTACCGCAACACCGTCCTAAACATGTCAGCTCGGTTCAAAGGACTCGAATTCCACCATGTAGCCCGGGATAATAACCAGGCAGCAGACGTGTTAGCATGCATCGGCGCGAAACGAGACGCTGTCCCTCCAAACATCTTCCTGGAACGGCTCTTCAAGCCATCCGTGTTATGGGAAGAGGAGTCCGGAAATAACAATCCGGAGCCAGCTGCATCACCTAACTCAGACCATTCTGACACAATCGGCGGCCCAGCCAACGAAATAACACCTTCAGCTCATGAAATAATGACAGTAATTGCCCCGTGGACAGAACCATTCCTAGCCTACATAATTCGGTAGGAACTTCCCGAAGACCAAAATGAGGCCCGCTGCATAGTTCGGCGATCTAAAGCCTACAAGGTCCACGAGGAAGAACTTTATATGAAAAGCACAACCGGAGTCCTTCAAAGGTGTATCTCCGAAGAGGAGGGGCGGAATCTCTTGGCTGAAATTCACGCCGGACTCGGCGGGCACCACGCTGCAGCTCGGGCACTCGTAGGCAAGGCCTTCCGTACAGGATTTTATTGGCCGACAGCCCGGGCAGATGCTCAGGACTTAGTCCAACGATGCGTCGGTTGCCAGCTCTTTGCTAATCAGAGCCACATGCCACCCACCGCCCTCAAAACTATACCCATTACCTGGCCGTTCGCGGTCTGGGGGCTTGACATGGTTGGACCCCTTAAAGGGGGAACCCACAAGCACAAATACTTATTGGTCATGGTGGACAAATTCACCAAATGGATTGAGGCCAAGCCGGTTAAAACGGCAGAATCCGGACCAGTGATAGACTTCCTATCCGGGGTAGTACACCGTTTTGGCGTCCCCCACAACATCATCACTGATAACGGCACGAACTTCACTGCCGACGAGGTTAAACTTTGGTGCAAAAACATGGGCATCAAGCTCGATTACGCTTCAGTCTATCACCCCCAAACTAACGGTCAAGTCGAGCGAGCAATCGGTCTAATCATGAGCGGCATCAAACCCATACTAGTGCGGTCCCTCAAGGAATCTAACACGCACTGGGTAGAGGAGCTCGACTCCGTACTCTGGGGGCTGCAGACCACGCCAAACCGAACTACTAGATTCACACCATTTTTCATGGTGTATGGTGCAGAGGTAGTTCTGCCTTGCGATATAATTCATGACTCACCTCGTGTGCGCATGTACGAAGAAAGAGAAGCTGAGTTGGGTCGGCAAGATAGTTTGGACGCCTTAGAGGAGGAGCGGGACGTGGCAAAGGATCGTTCCGCATTCTATCAGCAGCAGGCTCGAAGATATCAAAGCAGAGAAGTACGGGCCAAAACTTACAATGTCGGCGAACTCGTTCTACACCTGCCGGACAAGAAAAAGGACAAACTTAAGCCCAAGTGGGAAGGTCCCTTCATCATTGACCAAGTCCTGGCCAGCGGAGCATACCGTCTACGTAAAGCATCTGCCAACCGACTTGAGCCGAACCCATGGAACGCAACCCATCTCCGAAGATTCTACGCCTAAACACCGGACTCAGAGTTCGTCTCCGAAGATTGTTACTGCTGGGTCAGCCGGATGTGTACCTCAGACTGGGTGAAGCCGAAAGCTAGCATTCTTAAGAGAATATTCGGTTGGTGACTTGAAAGATGATTTATTACTTACTTATTTATAAGCCCCCAGATGCTTTTTCTGCTATTTTCGCAGTCCGGCATTGCACCTTAGGGCATGCCTCCCAGGGAAAGGAACCCTTAACGGAACTATTCTCCCTGGAAGATGTTTCTTACTAACCATGTAATATAACATAACTAGTTGGGCACTTGTATGATAAAGCAATTATGACCCCGACGCCTTGTCTCCATGCATGCCCCGGTTCTTTTATAACCGTAGGGGTATTCGGACACACTCCGGACTGTTGGGTCACGAGGTTGAAGTGAAACGGTCCGCAAAGACAAACGATCTACAATCCGGCTAGAAGGCATCTTACATGTCATTTCAAATTACATCGTCAAACCGACTGATTGTACTCCTCCTCAATCCCATCTAACAGGCTGTCTAATTTACAGTCCTGTTGGGAATATTTCGCGGCCAGTTCTACTTGGCCATACATCAAGCTCACAGGGATCTCCTTCCCATCAGGCCCCGCAGGTCCGACCTCGGCCATGTGGTTTGGGTCAGCCTTCGGATAGCGCGTCTTCACCATGGCCCAGGCCTCCCTGGCGCCCTGACGGCAGGCCGATATCTTCCACAAACGGAGGCGTCGCCGTGCTTCCTGGAGCTTCTCAGCAAGCTCACCAAGGTCCTCGGGTAGGGAGACGGATGGCCATAAAGCCTGAACGACGACACTCATCGCCCGCCGAACACGTTCGAACAATTGCGCCAGCTCGGGAAGTTGGTCACCTGTTGAACCAGGCATTTCCTCCGCAGGGTGACCTGTGAGCACATCTAAAGACATATTTCTGTCAAACGACTTCCTCGCCGAATTCTTCTTTTCAAAGGAATTTGCTCAAGCACTTACTATAAATGCCGCGACGAAGTCGCTGATTCTCCTTCAAGGAGCCAGACAGCTGGGCCCGAACACCTTTCAACTCTTCTCCTAGCTAGGTGTGGGCATCTTGGAGCTTGTTTCTCTCCTGCTGCACCTTCATAAGCACCCTCTCGCCAGCCTTTAGCTGACGCAGTAGCTGTTGCTTGTCCGGATCTAGTCCGGCGGCCTCTGCAATATTATTGTCAGATTCACGCTGCACTTTGTTAATTAATTATATTTTCAAAGTACGTCTTACCAGCGGGGGTCTCTGTGGCTCCCCCTGTGGCGGCCAGTGCAGCCTCAAGTTGGGCCTTGCACTCTTGGGGCTCCTGGGACAGATGGGTATTCTTCTCCGTAAGATCCTGCATAAAAATTGATCCTTAAATCAGTTATTTTAACCATTTTAAGTCTCGGGGGCTACTGGCATATATAACTATTAAAACTACTTACACGTATGTCTTTCACATACTGCTCCGTGGCTCTGGTTAACCCATATTGAGCGGCACGGAGGTGCGCGTTTCCCGCATCAAAGGCATTTAACGCCTCCGGGGAGAAACACGCGTCACGAAGAACTGTCCGGCGACGTCTGTGATTCATGGTGCTCTCCACCTCAGACCGGGTGGCGGACAGCCTGTCGGCATCCTCCGTCGGAGGAGCGCCCGACTCATGCCTTGTATTCGCCTCCCCTTCCGGGCCATGCGTTGGAGCATGGCTGGCGGAGGCTTGATTGGCAACCTCTCCGGACACTGTCCGGCGAGCGCTCTTTCTGGAAAAGTTATGGGCATCAATATACCTCCTGGGAATCCTTCCCTTAAAAAATAGTGGTGCTCCGTACCGTTGCGGCGGCGTTTCAGTTCGCGTCGCACTCCTCTTCCGCCTGCTGGGCCGGACTGACCCTTGTTGGCCGGTCGCCGCGGGCTCGACTTCCTGCCGTAAAGGCGCTTCCTGTTGAACACCATTGGTGCACGGTGGTCAGAACTAAGCATTAAAAAAGTAACTGTACTAAATAGAGTAAAGCAAAGTTACTCTACTATCCCCGACCCTTAGTACATAGACCCAAGCCGAGAAGCCTAAAGGCAGGGGTAGAACTGTAACTCCCCCCACATTTCAAACAAATGCGTCCGTAAGACATGGTTCCACTCCCCTCCCAATTCCCTCCCCATTCATACCTCGTGGGCGCCAAATCACCTTTTCCCCGGAAGCTCCCTTCTCCCGAGCCACGAAACCTCAGCCCCTCCTCCATGGCGCCCCGCACCGCACCAATTTCATAGCCACTGTCGGTGTCAAAACCGGCGGATCTCGGGTAGGGGGTCCTGAACTGTGCGTCTAGGCGGATGGTAACAGGAGACGAGGGACACTGTGTTTTTACCCAGGTTCGGGCCCTCTTGATGGAGGTAAAACCCTACGTCCTGCTTGATTAATATTGATGATGTGGGTTACAAGAGTAGATCTACCACGAGATCAAGGAGGCTAAACCCTAGAAGCTAGCCTATGGTATGATTGTTGTTCGTCCTATGGACTAAAGCCATCCGGTTTATATAGACACCGGAGAGGGCTAGGGTTACACAGAGTTGGTTACAAAGGTAGGAGATCTACATATCCGCATCGCCAAGCTTGCCTTCCACGCCAAGGAAAGTCCCATCCGGACATGGGACGAAGTCTTCAATCTTGTATCTTCATAGTCTTGGAGTCCGGCCGATGATGATAGTTCGGCTATCCGGACACCCCCTAGTCCGGGACTCCCTCAGTAGCCCCTAAACCAGGATTCAATGACAACGAGTCCGGCGCGCATATTGTCTTCGGTATTGCAAGACGGGTTCCTCCTCCGAATAATTTATAGAAGATTGTGAACACCAGGATAGTGTCCGGCTCTGCAAAATAAATTCGACACACAACCGTAGAGAGAATAATATTACACAAGTTCAATCTGCTGACGTATTTTGTGGCGTAACGTCACACCACCACCAAGCCTTTAAATTGTTTTTATTGTTCCATCTCAGCGCGTTTAGCGAGGCGGTTTCCTTGGCATGTCTTGTCGAAGCAGAGATCATGTTCCCCTTATTCCGGGATTCCCATCAATACGGACGTGGGTAACCCAACCGCGCCATTGATTGCGGCGCTTGGGAGATAAGCGAGTTTTATCAGGCCAGTGGGGACGCATGTTTCCGTTCGCCCATATAAGGGGATAAAGATCCAACCTTTTTACTCGCTCCTTCTTCCTCCTTGGATTATCCATCTCTGCGAACTCGAGCTCTAGCGCCCAAGCCTGCACATCTCACCTCAACCTTCTCCAAATATGTCCGGAGCGGGAGGCAAGTGGATGGCCTCCTCCGTCACGGAGGGGCATATCCAGAAGTAGCGTAGTGCCGGATACTTGTCCAGCGACATCGCGCATCGGCTCCCCGAAGAGGGAGAGCTCATCCCCACCCCCAGGCCCCATGAGAGGGTAGTATTCCTTCCCCATTTCCTCCGCGGTCTGGGCTTCCCACTTCATCCGTTTGTCCGGGGGCTCATGTTCTACTACGGCCTAGATTTCCATGATCTGGCCCCGAATTTTATCCTCAACATCTCGGCATTTATCGTCGTGTGCGAGGCCTTCCTCTGCATCCAGCCCCACTTTGGCTTGTGGCTCAAGACCTTCAGTGTCAAGCCGAAGGTTGTGAAGGGCAGCCAAGCGGAGTGCGGAGGCACCATGGTGGGCAGGATGTCCCACGTTACGTGGCTGGAGGGCACCTTTGTGGAAACCATCAAGGGGTGGCAATCGGGGTGGTTCTACATCACCGAGCCACGTGATCCCGAATGGGCAGCGGCCCCCGAATTCAGATCCGGCATCCCCACACGGCTCACCTCCTGGAAAGAGAGCGCCGGATTTGGGGCGATTCGGAGGAGCTGACCGGACTCCATGCCCGCGTCCAAAAGCTGGTGGACAAGAAGCTCAAGCTTGTCAACATAGTCCAGGTCATGCTCATCCGCCAGATTCTCCCGTGCCAATGACGGGGCTTCAATATGTGGGAGTTCGATCCGGCGCAGCACCAGACTTTGACTGGGCTCTTCGACACTACGTACGAAGAGGTCTGGAAGGTGCTGTTCAAGGGCGCCGAGGCTCCCGCATCCGCTACCGAAGATCGCGGATTCAGCTCGCAGCGTCCAGCTGACGAGGTAAGTGATATTGTCCTTTACGAGACGCTTGTTATTCATAGTTTGACTCTATGTGGGATCTAAACTCCCTTTCCTTTGACAGGACTGGCTGAAGAAGGCCGCACAGGCTATCTGTCCGGCCCCATTGCCAGAGGACCCAGCTGAGGCCCGCCTAACGGGACTGCTGGCTCCGGCACCCCATGTGGTGCCAGAGAAGAAGGCCAAGAAGAAGGCCATGGGGACTCGGAAGAGTTCCCGTTTTCAGGTGCTATCGGATGATGAATCCGAGGCCGACTCCTCCCACCAAGGCGAGGAGGAGAAGAACAAAGCCTCTCCCCCAGCGGGGGGAGGGAAGAAAAGGAAGGCCTCCCCAACAAGGGAGGCCGAAGGGTCCAAGAGGGGAAAAACTCTTCCCCCGGATTGTGCCGCCAACGCCAGTGACGACGACGAGGACTGGCCTCCAAGGGCCAAGCCTCTGGCGAGATCGTAAGTATCCGGACTCCCGAATAACTTCAAGTTTTTTGTTTTCCGCCACATTATGTCTTTCTAATGCCGCATACAACCCTGCAGTCCGCCTAAGGATGATCTCCCCACTTCGTCGAGCGGGTCCTTAGGGGCGTCGGATATGGATTCTCTTCCGACTGCCTCCACCCCCCGTGATGCGGACGATGCCGAGGTGGGATCCCAAGAAGGGACCCACCAGGAGGAGAGGGCCCCGGAGGTGTCGCAGGACAACCTCCCGGGCTTTGCACCGGACTCAGCCCCGGAACCCATAGTGGCTCCGGAGTCCGGCGGGCGACCCCTTCGTAAGAAGGGCAAGACCGCAACGCCGGCTGCCTCCGTCCAACTGGAGGTGCCAGATAATTTGCTGGAGGCGCTCAACAGCGCCTCCATCAAAGAGGAACACCGCACTGTTATGAGTGTGGTGATTCAGAAGGTTCAGCTCGCCAAGAGCGGGCTGACCGAAGCCTGCAGCAGCCTTCTAACAGGCTTTGAGGTAAGAATTTCAATATATGTAAAATGGTACCGCATAGACAGTAGCCCCTGATGCTCGGTTCGGTGTTCAGAAAGAAAATCCGGACTGAGGATCTTTAGAAAGATAATCGCAGGAGTCATGAAAATATGTCAATATGGGATTGCAGGCAGTGCTGCTGACCTTTGCCGCACTGACTGCGGAGGTCAAAACTTTGAAGGAAAACCTCGAGCAGTCCGAGAACGAGCTCGGCCATGCCAAGAAGCAGCTCGAGGAAAAAGAAGGTGAGTAATACCTTATGAAAATTGTACCTTACAGAAAAGGATTTTGGTTGCAAGGAAAATGACAAGGATAACTGGGGTATTGCAGGGGCCACTAACGAGGTGGCGACCCTGAAGGAGGCGGTGGCCGCGGCCGAACGCAATGCGGCTGCGGAGCGCACCGAGCAAGAGAAACAGGAGGCACGGGTGGCGGAGGTACAGCAAGAGCTCCAGGATCTCGTGAGGAAACATGAGAGCCTGGAGCGTGACTCGAAGACTCGAGAGTCTGAGCTTGCAACGGCTCTTGAGAGTGCCAAAGCCGCTAAGGCCGAAGCCTACAAGGCCCTCCAGGAGATAGAGGCGGTGAAGCAAATAGTAGCGGGTAAGGCATTTTTCATGCAAAGTAAGCATGTGAGTGTTAATTACCTGTCGCTTACCCGAATTCGGAGCTCTCCAGGAGCGTTCGCAGATCTTCCCCACAGCCTGTCCGATGCTGCCGCATTCTACCGGGCCGAGGAGGGGAGCTCAACGGAGAAGGTCTTCTAGTCTTAGTATGCTGAGGCTGGACATCCGGTGCCCCTTAGCGACCAGCTGAAGCAGCTGGTCGAGCTCCACAAGGCGGCCGAACAGGCCATGAAGGGCCTCATAGTTCGGCTGTGGCCTAAGGAGGCTATGCCTGGGAGCTACTTCGGCCTGGTGCGGCGGCTGGTGGACACGTGCCCGTGGGTTGAAGTTATCAAGCACTCCGCCTGTATTGAGGGTGCGCGTCGGGCCCTTGCCCGCGCAAAGGTGCACTGGGGCAAGATGGATGCCCAGAAGCTTGTGACGGACCCCCCACCAGAGGGCAAGGAGCATCGCACGCCTGAGATGTATTATAGGAGTGTGCTGAAGGGCACCCGCACTATTGCGGGTGAGTGCTCCAAAGATGTAATATTTGAGTAGACTCGCATTTTGTTATCCTGTGCGCTGAAGACTTGGTTCATATGCGCTAAGCAACGCTTGTTAATTTAAAATATTACCTTCTGTGCGGCTGTTTATCAAATCTGAGAGATGGCAAGTCGTCGGCTTCAGCCCCCATGCCACGAGTGCTGGGGTGTTCGGGATAAACTCGAGCGCTCTTGTTCCCATTTTTGGGTCCATCTAGGGAGGCGCTCAACACAACGAACAAGGCAACCGGACTTATAATGCTTGAACACTCTCATTTAGCCATAGAATTCTATAATTTTAAATTTCGGCGAAGCCCCTAGTTTTCGAAAGGCCGAATTTGGGGCGCCATCCACGCCTTGGCCGGACAGAATCCGGCTCCTCGCTCGAAGCGGCATAAGTCTTTAGGGACTCGCAAAGAACCTCTCGAACAGCGACCAGCTCTCGCCTCATCATGACGGTCAGTTTTAGCTTTCTCCACTGAGGCGTTGACCCAGCTCAACTGGGACGCAATCGCAGTGGTTCTCCCAGTGCTACCTTAGCCGATAAAATGGAACGTAAGGTACCAAAACATGGGAGCCGGGCAAACCCAACTATTGACCCAAGAACATGATTCGGAGCCGATGCATATAATGCTATAAGTTCGGGGTGCCGCACTTGTGAAAGTGTTCGGACTTATCACACCATAACGCGGGAAACATAAGCCCCTAGTGTATTTAGCCGTACCAAAACGTACAGATGGAACATGTCATAGATGAACATATGTGTAAGAAAGAAATGCAATTAGAAGCAAAAATGTGCTGCATTGCTGTATTCAATAAAAACTGCTGTAAGTGCAGGACGATACAAGTGGTGCGGTAAGCAAGGGATGGGACTGTTTAACATGTCCCCCTCTAGGGGTAGGCTACGGAATAATGCATAAAACAGATTTAATGCTCATAATGGAGACCACCTGGATTTTCGTTGTAGCCTTTCTTCTTCCCTGGCTGTTGCATCCTGGGTTCGGCATGTCTGCTGACGGACAGGGCCTCTGACGAACGGAGTCCTGTAGGTAAAAAGGAAAAGAAAAAGAAACGACACACTTAAGATCCCCTGGTGCGGTTGAGCCGCAGTCTGGGCTTATCGTGGTCGAGCCCCTTGCCCCATGCCTATGGTATCTTCAGAGTGTAATGGAGTACGTGAAGGGTCTGTCTTAATGTTTTACTGGGGCTAGGGTTGGGGCCGCACTGCTACGCGTGCTCGGAACGTGCCAGGTGGTCGTGTTGTAGGTTACTTCGTGCACGCTTAGCTGTGTGCGGCCGCTTAGCAGTCGGACTCGACAATTGCCTTAAAAGGCTGCTTTGTACTTCTGCCGCGAGAGCCGCTGTATGTTCCTCCGTTCGGAGGGAGCGTTCAGTGTTTCCGTTGACCGTGATGACTCCTCTAGGGCCTGGCATCTTGAGCTTGAGGTATGCGTAGTGCGGCACCGCGTTGAACTTTGCGAACGCGGTACGTCCGAGCAAGGCATGATAGCCGCTGCGGAACGGGACTATGTCGAAGATTAACTCCTCGCTTCGGAAGTTATCCGGGGATCCGAAGACCACTTCCAGTGTAACTGAGCCTGTACAATTGGCTTCTACACCTAGTATGACGCCTTTAAAGGTCGTCTTGGTAGGTTTAATCCTTGAGGGGTCTATGCCCATTTTGCGCACCGTGTCCTGATAAAGCAGGTTTAGGCTGCTACCGCCGTCCATCAGGACTCTGGTGAGATGAAATCCATCGATGATTGGGTCTAGAACCAATGCGGCAAACCCACCATGTCGAATGCTGGTGGGGTGGTACCTTCGGTCAAAGGTGATCGGGCAAGAGGACCATGGATTGAACTTCGGGGCAACTAGCTCCATCGCGTATACATCCCTGAGTGCACGCTTCCGCTCCCTTTTGGGTATGTGCGTGGCATATATCATGTTCACCGTCCGCACCTGTGGGGGGAAACCCTTCTGTCCTCTATTGTTCGGCGGTCGGGTCTCTTCCTCGTCGTCGCTATGTAGCCCCTTGTCGCTGTTTTCGGCAATTAACTTGCCTGCCTGCTTGAATACCCAACAGTCCATATTGGTGTGGTTAGCTGGCTTTTCAGGGGTGCCATGTATCTGGCACAAGAGGTCGAGAATTCGGTCCAAATTGGACAGACCCTGAGTTGTTCTTTTGAATGGCTTTTTCCGTTGACCGGGTTTAGAGCCTCTGAATCCGACATTGACTGCCGTATCCTCACTGTTATCGCTGTTAATGCGGCGTTTGTTTTTGTAGCGACGCGACCTACCACTACGGTCCTTGATATCCGGACTGCCAGAATTTTTGTTGAGGTTGTTGCTGCGTGCTAGCCAGCTGTCCTCACCCGCACAGAAGCGGGTCATGAGTGATGTAAGGGCTGCCATGGATTTCGGCTTTTCCTGTCCCAGGTGCCGGGCAAGCCACTCATCGCGGATGTTATGCTTGAAGGCCGCGAGGGCCTCGGCATCCGGACAGTCGATGATTTGGTTTTCCTTGGTTAAGAACCGTGTCCAGAATTGTCTGGCTGATTCGTCTGGCTGCTGAATTATGTGGCTTAGGTCATCTGCATCTAGTGGTCGCACGTACGTTCCTTGGAAGTTATCGAGGAATGCGGCTTCCAGGTCCTCCCAACTCCCGATTGACTCTGCTGGCAAGCTTTTAAGCCAGTGCCAGGCTGGTCCTTTAAGTTTGAGTGGGAGATATTTGATGGCGTGGAGATCGTCTCCGCGGGCCATGTGGATGTGGAGGAGATAGTCCTCGATCCAGACCGCGGGGTCTGTTGTGCCATCATAAGATTCAATATTTACGGGTTTAAACCCTTCTGGGATTTGATGATCCATTACCTCATCTGTGAAGCACAGTGGGTGTGTGGCGCCTCTGTACTAGGCGATATCGTGACGGAGCTCAAAAGAGCTTTGTCTGTTGTGTTCGGCTCGGCCGGACTTACTGTGTCCGGGGTGACGGTGATCGTCATGTATCGTGGGGCGCCCACGTGATCCATAGATTGATCTTAATTGTCTTGCCTTATCCTCCAATATGTCTCGCAGGTCCGGAGTGTTCCCCTGTGGCCTTGTGCTTTTCGAGCGATGCCGGGGTACGGGTCTAGTGAAGGGCCTTGAGGCCTCTCTGTCGCGGCCACGGGGTGGTCGATCATCCATATTGTCTCCTGGTGAAGCGGGATCATATGCCTCCACCTCTAATCGGGGGAGCAGCTTACGTTTGGGGTAGCTTTTGGAGGGGCGTCTCATGCTCTTCGGCCACGAGGACTTCGGTCCATCTGTCGGCTAGCAGATCTTGATCAGCTCTAAGCTGCTCCTCCTTTTTCTTGAGGCTGTTTGCCGTGGCCATAAGCCTGTGTTTGAAACGCTCCTGTTCGACGGGATCCTCAGGCATGACGAATTCGTCGTCGTCGAGGCTTGCCTTGTCTCCGGAGGGAGGCATATAGTCCTCTACCTCTTCTTCGGCCGCTCTCTCATGAGGGCTGGCGTCCCCCTCCTCCTGTGCTGGATCTTGCTGGAGTGGGTTGTCTTCGGCGCTATCCTGTGTATTATTGTCTCCGGTGCCGGAATCCTCATTCTTGCTATGGCGGGATTTAGAGCGGCACCGCTGACGCCGGCGCTTGGGCTGTTTCTTGGAGGGGTCATCCTCCGCTATTCCTTCGCCGTTCCCATCCTTTGGGATATCCACCATGTATATGTCGTATGAAGAGGTGGCTTTCCAGTGCCCGATGGGCGCTAGTTCTTGGTCGTCTCCGGCATCGTCGTCCATACCGTCGATGTCCTCAGAGTCGTAATCTAGCATGTCGGTTAGATCGTCGACAGTGGCTACCAAGTGGGTGGTGGGTGGGCTCTGAATTTCTTCGTCGTCCGCATCCCAACCGTCCTGGCCGCAGTCCGGCCAGGCCTCTCCTGATAACGAGAGGTACTTTAGCGAACTCAAGATGTCGCCAAAAGGTGAGAGTTGAAAGATGTCCGTCGCGGTGAACTCCATGATCGGCGCCCAATCGGATTCGACTGGAGGGGGCGCGGGAGGTCCGGAGTCCGGCACCTCGGAGTCACGAGCTTCATGGGGGACAAGATAGGTGCTCGGCTCTATCGCCATAGAGGTTGCAGCCCCCGAGGCGGTGTCTAGCCATCCATCCTTGGTCTGCGCAGCCGGCTCCGAGTCGAAGATCGGAGCGGGTTCGAGTGCGGCCTCCAGGGTACTGTCTGGCTGCAGAGCTAAATCATGCCCATCGTGACAGTACGACACGCTCGACTGTGGCTCGAATCCTTCGAGGATCAAGTCCCCGCGGATGTCAGCCGTGAAGTTCAAACTTCCAAATCTGACCTGACGGCTAGGGGCGTAGCCTTCGATCTGCTCTAGCTGGCCAAGCGAATCGGCCCGCAGTGCGAAGCCGCCGAATACGAAGATCTGTCCGGGGAGGAAGGTCTCACCCTGGACTGCATCATCGTTGATGATCGAAGAAGCCATCGAGTCTATCGGTGACGACACAGAGGAACTCTCAATGAAAGCACCAATGTCGGTGTCAAAACCGGCGGATCTCGGGTAGGGGGTCCCGAACTGTGCGTCTAGGTGGATGGTAACAGGAGACGAGGGACACGGTGTTTTTACCCAGGTTCGGGCCCTCTTGATGGAGGTAAAACCCTATGTCCTGCTTGATTAATATTGATGATGTGGGTTACAAGAGTAGATCTACCACGAGATCAAGGAGGCTAAACCCTAGAAGCTAGCCTATGGTATGATTGTTGTTCGTGCTATGGACTATAGCCATCCAGTTTATATAGACACCAGAGAGGGCTAGGGTTACACAGAGTCGGTTACAAAGGTAGGAGATCTACATATCCGCATCGCCAAGCTTGCCTTCCACGCCAAGGAAAGTCCCATCCGGACACGGGATGAAGTCTTCAATCTTGTATCTTCATAGTCTTGGAGTCCGGTCGATGATGATAGTTCGGCTATCCGGACACCCCCTAGTCCGGGACTCCCTCAGCCACCCTCCTCCCTAATGCTGGAGACACTGTCCATTTGCCGTCGTGCACTGGGCCGTGTGCCTCTTACTACGTGCTGCTAGAGCTGCCTCGATGACGGCTGCGTGAACCGTACCGGAGCCTATTCACCCCCGCCATTGTTCACGGTGCCGAAGCGGCTCCAACTTCGGATCCGTACAGAGCCCCGACGCTCCTTCCCTGTAGCCATCGACCATCGCGACATCTCTGCTTCCCTGCCGCCGGTCACCACCGCAATCCCGTCGGCCTCACCGACTCGGCAGCTAGAGCTGCCTACATCACCGTGCCGCCAGATAGGTCGCACCCTCATCTCAAATCACTTTATTTAGGTTTCAGTTGTTTGAATTTTTATTCTGGGCCAATCGATTCCCAATGGGAAGCACCACTCCTAGGCTGCCAGTTGGCTGGTGTCTAATGTAAGGGTGCGGGGGTGCAAGTTCGCTGCGGAAGCAGCTCTTAGATGGCTATCTTAGAGTTGCATGGGTTGAAGGTACTGCCGACGGATCTGAATGACAGCGAGTATTTGTGGATTGGCCCGTGGGCGGCACAACCACGACAGTGCAGTGGGGCGGGGAGCGGGGTTTTGGTCGCTATCTCTTCGGGGAAGATTCCGAACAGTGTCAGCCGGGAGGTACAAGACGGCCATCAAGCCATCCGGCGTAGATCGGACAGTACAAAAATAAAATAAAACCGTGTGACCCCAATTTAGTCTTCAGTCAACAGACCTGTGACCACTCTCATACCTTGCTGTTGATCTCTTAGGGTATTTCTTTAGATCAAAGAGATGTGTCGTTATTAACGTTATGCGTTTTCTGCATCTTCAGCCACACCGTCTTCCGACTCACCGCGGCTGCTCCAACAAGGGAAGCATACACCAGAAGGGAGCTATAGTCCCCACTCAACAGTTCCCTGCATCGAGCGTGCGTGCCCGACATGGATAGCCACAACAACTGCAGGGCCATCGACAAGTCAGCACATGATGCTCACTCCTATGGATGGTGGACAGATAGGTTGTACCCTCATCTTACTTGTGTGCAACATTTATGGCTTTGTTATTCATCTAAGCATGGAAAATAAATTATCACATTTTACTATATATTCATGCTGATCTCTTATGGGTCTTGTTCAGGAGTTCGTTGTTCCATAGTTCAGCTATAGACTTGTTCTTTAGGTAACGCTATTCCATAGTTATCATCCATCAGCCAATGCTATCCCACAGGTTGGTGATTATAGTATTATACCACTTCTAGTATTACCTATGTTGTTCTTTAATACTTTTGTGTGCCATCTAGTTAATCTCAAGTACAAACGATACATATTCTGTAGCTTTCATCTGTGTTCTCCCTTTAGTTTTTGAGACATGCTGCTGCTAGTTAACCCCAGTCCTACTATTTATGTCATCTCCTACAGGCACTCATTACATAAATCTAACTACTAGTTGTCTTCCATGCATGTCAGATATAATTGCACACACTAATTTATGCACAAGAACCTCACAGAGCAATTTAACGGCCAACAAACATGACCTTAATGATACCCAATATGATGGAACATGTAAAGGCAGTTCTTCACAAGGCTTGAAGAAAGATGATGAATCCTATTCACCCCACAAGGTCCTTGCTCTTACTTAGCCCTTGATATGGGTACAACATGCATATAATGTCCTGGAGTGCATCTACTCTGTTGCAATGCCTTGTGCTTAGCTTGCTGATCATGCATGTAAATATGGCATGCCTTCCTGTTTTTCAGTACCTATTCCATTCATGATAACATGTTTTCAAATTCAAGTACTGTCATTCTACTCTATCGCAATGCCCTCTTCTTAGTTTGGACATCATGCTTCTGAATATCTTATGCATTGTTATTCATCAGTATGTACTTCATCTGTCTACCATACCATGTTCTTTTTTTACATTGAAGTGCTATTCTAGTGGTCTCTTGCAATGCCATCTTAGTTTCCCAATCATACACACATATGTTGCCTTAGTGTTTTTCTATATGTATTCCGCTAGCATATAGTTTTACAGTCAAGTAGTGTTTTTTACACTGTTGTCCTGTCGTATCCCTAGCTCTTACATCATACTCCCTCCGTCCGGATTACATGTTGCAGAAATGGATAAAAATGGATGTATCTAGAACTGTAATATGACTAGACCCATCCATTTATTTCCGGATGGAGGGAATACATGTCAATATGTTGTGCCTTTCTATTCTTTAGTACCCATTCCATCTCTGCTATAGCATGTTTTATAATTGAAGTGTCAGGACCCCGACTCGATGTCACATCGATCTAGCCGGTAACACCTCATATCACTTTGCGGCCTCACGCACGGTATCCCCACGGGTGTCGCCTTACCTTTGCCCGGGACCGTTTGCGCCTTTTGGCTCACGTATATGATAGTGTCGCTAGCATCCATATGATAAGGAGCCCGGGCTGACATGACTAGTCGTAAACCCAAAGTGGCACAGACTTACAGGGACAGGCATCCATGACCCAGCTTCGAACGTGTCGGTCATCAGCAAGTGGGTCCGGGCTGTAGCACTGGGCTAGCAGGACTCCGGTAAACCGGGCTGTAGCGGGCTAACAGGACTCCGGTACTCAATGCGTGACATTTCCCCGAAGGGACAGACACAGGAACGAAGAAGGACACATGCCGGCGAGCCTAAGTGTTCCAGAGCAGTAGCAAGCTACCATGGCTCAGCGGTAACACTAGGAGACATTTCCCGGTAAGAGAGGCTACTAAAGATAAACAACTAGGTAGTCAGATCCCACACATACCAAGCATTTCAATCATACACACAATATGCTCGATATGTGCAAATACAACGAAGCATCACAACATGACTCTACGATACAAGTACTTTATTTAAGGCTCAGGGAGCCATACATAACATACACAAAGGAACGGGTCACACGACCCAGCATTCAAGTCATACAGTCATACAAACCAGCAGCGGAAGTAACTTGTCTGAGTACAGACAACTAGTAAAATAAAAGAGGCTTGGAAAGCCTAACTATACTACGTGGTCCTTCACAAGCTCAGGGTCACCACCTGGGCCTTTAGCCTACTCGTTGATGTCAACGTCTACGTAGAACCCATCAGAAGGGGTTGCAGCGTCTTCTGTAAAAATGTAAATTATAGCAACATGAGTACAAAGGTACTCAGCAAGACTTACATCAGATCCTACATACATGCATATTGTCAAGAAGGGTTGGTGGAGTTATTGCAGCAAGCCAGCTTTGACTCTTGGCTAGACTATCCTACGATACTTCAACTTGAAATGGTTTTGCGCACACGAGTCCACTACTCACCACTTCAATACACTATCGAGGATCCGCCTCCGTCTTCCTACGGAAGAGCCATCCTCGGCACTCACACTTATCTTGAGGCTTTTAGTAGTTTCCATTTACTTGTCTATGAACTGTATAGGCAACCAAGTAGTCCTTTACCGCGGACGCGGCTATTCGAATAGGTTATGATAACCCTGCAGGGGTGTACTTCTTCATACATGCTCTCACCACTTACCGCCGTTTACACGACATGTACTCGGCAACCTTCAAGCGGAAGCCCAACGTGGGTGTCGGCCACGACCTACCTAATCACCTAAGCCTCCAGTCCAGGTTTATCGCCTATCCAGGTTCCATCCGCAGGGAGTCCGGCCGAGGTTTCCCATACGGCCCCGAACGATGTGAACAGGGTTCCCGAGATACCTAACGGGTATTCGGTACACCGTGCCACGTACCTACCGCATCACAGCCCACCCCTACGGTCAGCGCTGTCCACGGCCTCCAGTAGGCTACAAACACCAGAAACTACTTGCAACTCCTGGACGGAGAACTAGGGTGAATAAGAAGCCGAGAGGGTCCATTGGTTTCGGGCCCAATGCATGGTAGTAGCTGATTCTTAAATCACACATACAGATCTCAGTGCTTAAGGTCGGCTTCAATGAAACAACCCACCATGTACTCCTACATGGCCTCTCATCGATACCTTTACCAAATCGTGTTCACCACATCACTCTCATTACCGACATAATCATTTCACTCTAGCCCATCACCCAGATGAACCAGACCTGACACGACTCTAAGCATAGCAGGCATAGCAAGGTAGGAACAACACATACATATGGCTCAAACAACTCCTACACATGCTAGTGGGTTTCATCTAGTTACTATGGCAATGACAGGTCATGCAGAGGAAATGGGTTCAACTACCGTAGCACACAGCAGTTTGAAACGCGTTGTCTTAATGCAGTAAAACAGAGCAGGAGCGAGAACATGGCATTGTATCGATATGATCAAATGGTTGGTTGCTTGCCTGATGGTTCGATGCACTGATACGGTTCTTCGTTAGGGTAATCACGGTACTCCTCGGAGGCAGAACCTGTTGCAAAGGACACCGATACACAACCATCACCAAACAATGTGCAACAATATGATGCATGCATGAAACATGGCAATATGAGTGTGTTGGGCTAATGCAACTAAAACCAGAAGGGTTTGAACCAATTTGAATCAAAGATTCAAATTTCAAACTCAAGCATGGCCTTTTAAAGTGCTTTTCCTTGTTCTGCTTTAAACACCAATTTAACTTGTTTGATCATGCATGAAAATAGTACAGATGGATAGATTGGATTTTTCTGATCATTTTTCATATATATTTGTCTGATTTGGAGTTATAGAATAAAAGTTATGAATTTTTGAAGTTTAAATAATATTCTGGAATTTCCTGATTTAATTAAATCCAGAAATATATATATTGCGCCAGCATGACGTCAGCATGACGTCAGTGGTCAACTGCGGCTGGCTGGGGTCAAACCTGACGTGTGGGGTCCACACGTCAGTGACAGGGGGGGTTTAACAGGGTTAATTTAATCCTAGTTAGGAGTTAGTGGTGCTGGGGCCCACTGGTCAGTGTCAGGGGGGTTAACTAACAGTGATTAGCGCTAATCTAACCACCTGGCCGACGGGGCCCACGCGTCAGTGACCCTGCGGGGGTCAAACCCCAGGTCGAACAGGTCAAACCCACCGGCGACATGACGCCGGCGAGGCCCGAGACGGCGGCGCGATACGGAAACGCGCTACAGGGCACGGGCGAGGCCGTGCTTGGGCTCGTTGGAGAGCCCTTGCTCCCGCGCATCGAACGGTGGTGGTGGCCGTACCTGTGGTGGCCGGTACCGACGACGGCGAGCTCGTGAGCGGCGGCCGGAGTTCGGGTGCGGTCGGGATCGGCACTGCTGCTCGCAGGCGAGGGAGCTGAGGCGCTCGAGGGGTTCTACGGGTCGCGGCAAGCACAACGGGTGCACGCCCGTGACCAAATGGTCACCGGAGCTTCGCCGGCGACGAGCCCGTGCGGCGGAGCGTCTCGGCTCCGGTAGAGGGGCGGCTAGAGCTCGAAATCAAACATGGGGTTAGGGGGAAACGAAGCAGGGGCTCACGGGGATCATGCAGGGAGGGTCAGCGAGCTCGGGGAAGCACGAACGGCAGCGAATCGATGGCGACCATCGGCGGCGGTCGAGGACGAAGACGATGGCGTGGAGGCGATGCAGAGCTTCCCGAGGGGCTTGGCTTGGTAGGAAGGAAGAGGGGGTCGCGGCGGAGCTCCTGAGCTCAGCGGAGGGCGAGGGGTGGCCGGTGGCGGCTGCTATGGCGAACGGCGGCGATGGTGGCGTTCGGACACGGGAGAGGGAGAGCGAGGGAGAGGAGGGGAAGAACCGAGGGAGAGTGAGAGAGAGCAGGGGGAGGGCGTGGCGTCGTTCCAGGCCATGCAGACGAGGAGGGGAGGGGCAGGCAGGCAGGCGAGCTGGTGGCGTGGCGCGGTGGTGCGCGCGCGCGCCAGGCACACTCCCCTCCCTCTGTCGAGGACGAAGACGACAGAGAAGGGAGGCGGGCTGGGCCGCCTGCTGGCTGGGCCGGCCAGCTGGCTGGGCCGGACAAGGAGGAGCCCAGGTAAGCTCCTCCTTTTATTTATTTTTGTTTTTCTAATTTCTGACATTTGTTTTGATTTAAATAAAATATTAAATCATTTTATAACCTTATGCCAATTTTTGCAGGAGCTGGATATATTATTCCAGAGCTCCCCAACAGGTGGCATAATTTTTGGACATATATTAATATATATAACTAATATATTTCCAATGCAAATATTTATGCATTAATTCCAAATGCCCAAAATAAATACTTATGAGCTCTTAAAAATATTGGTCTGATTTTTATCTCTGTCCAATATTTTCAGAGAGCAACATGAGCATTTTCTTGGACCTTTTTGGAGAAATTTTTATTTGGGTCATTTTCAGAAATGATTCTGAGGGTTTCACAAATCCCCATTTCAAGTTTCTGATGAAAGAGTAAACATGATGCAACACTCTAATGCATGACTAGCTAGGGTGTGACAACTCACCCCCACTCAAAAGAATCTCGTCCCGAGATTTGGGTTCCTCCGGGAAGAAGGCGGGATAGTCGAGTCGAAGACGATCCTCCCTTTCCCAAGTTGCTTCATCCTCAGAATGGTGCGACCATTGTACTTTGAGAAACTTGATATTATGACGTCGAGTGGTACGCTCGGCCTGATCGAGGATACGAATGGGGTACTCTCGATATGTAAGATTATCTTGGAGATCAAGCGTTTCGTGGTTCACTCCACGGATAGGATCCGAGAAGCAACGCCTGAGTTGAGAAACGTGGAAGACATCGTGGACTCTGGAGAGGTGCGGAGGTAGTTCCAACTGGTAGGCAACTTCTCCTCGTTTGGCGAGAATGCGAAAAGGTCCAATGTAACAAGGAGCCAATTTGCCTTTGATACCGAAACGATGGGTTCCCTTCAGAGGGGTGACCCGAAGATAAGCCTTCTCATCAACCTCGAAAGTCATAGCCTTATGTTTTCGGTCATATTGACTCTTTTGACGAGATTGGGCTGTTTTCAACTTTTCACGAACGATACGAACTTGTTCTTCTGCTTCCTGAATCATATCCGGGCCAAAGAATTGTCTTTCCCCGGTCTCTGACCAGTTAAGGGGTGTTCGACACCGTCGTCCATAGAGAACTTCAAAAGGGGCTTTACCCAAGCTAGATTGATAGCTGTTGTTGTAAGCGAATTCGGCAAATGGAAGGCACTTCTCCCAGTCCATTCCGAATGAGATAACAGAGGCTCGAAGCATGTCTTCTAGAATCTGGTTGACGCGTTCCACTTGACCACTCGACTGAGGGTGGAAGGCGGTGCTAAAGGAGAGACGGGTCCCCATAGCATTTTGGAAGCTTTCCCAAAATCGAGAGGTGAAAAGACTTCCTCGATCCGAGTTAATTTCCAAAGGAACACCATGGAGGGACACTATTCGGGAGATGTATAAGTCTGCCAGCTGACTAGCGGTTATACTCTCACGAACAGGTAAGAAATGGGCTACTTTGGAAAGACGATCGACAACGACGAAGATAGCATTATTCCCTCTCTTGGTTCTGGGAAAACCGGTAATGAAATCCATACCAATTTTATCCCATTTCCATTCAGGAATAGCTAAGGGTTGAAGGGTGCCAGCAGGCCGTTGATGCTCTGCTTTTACACGACGACAGACGTCGCAATTAGCAATATACTGAGCAATTTCTCTCTTCATCCTAGTCCACCAGAACCTCTGGCGTAGGTCCTGATACATCTTAGTACTACCGGGATGAATGGAGAGAGGAGATTCATGAGCTTCCTTAAGGATCAATCGTCTCAGGTTTCACACTTTGGGAACCACTAGTCGATTCCCGAAGTATACGACCCCTTGATCATTAGTGGAGAAGCAATTCGCAATTCCTTTCTGGATGTTTCTCTTTATGCGGGAAATTCCCGGATCTACCTTCTGTGCTTTGATAATCTGATCCGTAAGGTAGGTTTTGCCACCAAGGTGGAAAGAAAACCTTGAGGAACAATGTGAAGGTTAAGCTTCCGAAATTCCTCATGGAGAAGCGGTTGACTTTGTTGTAACATCAGGTTGTTACAATAAGATTTACAACTTAGCGCATCAGCCATGACGTTGGCTTTCCCTGGGGTGTAGGTTATTCCTAAGTCGAAGTCTGTGATCAACTCAACCCAACGTCTTTGCCTGAGATTTAGATCCGGTTGGGTGAAAATGTACTTCAGACTTTGGTGATCAGTGAATATTTCGCAATGGTTACCGAGGAGGTAATGTCGCCAGGTCTTAAGTGCATAGACTACGGCTGCAAGCTCTAGGTCATGAGTAGGATAATTCTCCTCATGTGGGTGCAATTGCCGTGAAGCATAAGCAATTACGTGTCGATCTTGCATGAGAATGAAACCTAGTCCTTGTCGCGAGGCGTCGCAGTAGATAACAAAGTCCTTGGAGAAGTCTGGCGGTACCAGTACGGGAGCAGAGGTCAGGCGTCTTTTTAGTTCCTGAAAGCTGTGCTCACATTGTGGAGTCCATTCGAACTTCTTATCTTTCTTGAGGAGTTCGGTTAGAGGTTTGGCAACTTTGGAGAAGTTCTCGACAAAGCGACGACAATAGCTCGCTAAGCCCAGAAAACTCCGAACTTGCTTGACCGATTCAGGTGGAGTCCAATTAAGGACGGCTTGAACTCGCTCAGGGTTAACAGCAATACCTTTACCAGATATTACATGACCCAGATAGGTCACTTCTGACAACCAGAATTCACATTTAGAAAATTTGGCATAAAGGCGATGCTCTCGAAGTTTCTTCAACACTAGCCTTAGATGTTCGGCATGTTCTTCCTCGTTCTTGGAGTAGATGAGTATATCATCGAGGTAAACAACGACGAATTTATCCAAATACTCCATGAAGATTGAGTTCATTAACCGAGAAAAGGTGGCTGGAGCGTTGGTTAAACCGAAGGACATGACGGTGTACTCGTATTGGCCATAACAAGTAACAAAGGCCGTTTTAGGAATGTCCCCGTTTCTGATTTTGATTTAATGGTAGCCTAACCTCAAATCCATCTTGGAGAAGACTGAGGATCCAGCGAGCTGATCATAAAGGTCGTTGATCCTGGGGAGCAGATATTTGTTCTTGATTGTGACCAAATTGACAGGTCGGTAATCTACAACCATCCGGTCCGTACCATCCTTCTTCTTGACGAATAGGACGGGGCAAGCCCACGGAGATGAACTAGGGAGGATGAAACCCTTTTTCAAGGACTCATCGAGTTGTTTCTTAAGCTCGGCTAGTTCTAGTGGTGCCATCTTATAAGGTCTTCTAGCAATCAGAACGGTTCCTGGGATGAGGTCTATTACGAACTCAACATCCCTGTCAGGTGGAACACCTGGCAATTCCTCTGGGAAGACATCCGGGAAGTCACGGACTACCGGCACGTCCTCAAGGTCTGGCAAAGGGCTGGCGTTAAGAGAATATAATTGTCGCTTGGCTATTCGGGTTAAGACATTGACTATCTTGCCCGAAGGGTGAGTGAGTTGAACAGTCCTAGAGAAGCAATCAATTTGGGCATGATGAGCCGACATCCAGTCCATACCCAGAATGATATTAATATCTGAAGATTTAAGGGCTATCAAAGACGCGAGGAAAACAAGTCTGTCGACTTGGATTTCATTTCCATGGCTTACTCTAGAAGTTTGCCATTTGGATCCCGGAGTTTGAATTACCATAGAGGTTGGCATATCACCGAATGCGACGTTATGCAAACGAGCATAATTTTCGGATATAAAAGAATGAGAGGCTCCTGTATCGAAAAGAACAGATGCCGGGTGGCAATTAACAAGAAGCGTACCGAGAACGACGTTGGGATCCTCTTGAGCTTCTTCGGCAGAGATACAGTTGACATGGCCACGTGAGGCGGTGACCGGCTTGGCGTGGAATACTTTTCCTGTCGGCTTGCCACGGCCAAGAGCTTTAGCAGACTGGTTGGGGTTGGTCTGGGGACACTCACGCATATAGTGGCCAGATTCCCCACACTTGAAACAAGTCACGGAACTGGTACGTGGAGGAGCATTATTGGTTGGACCCCCATAGGGCTTGGCTAGAACAGACTGTTGAACAGGGCGAGGCGCCTGGAAAGATGGCCTCGGTGTGAACCTGGGTGGTAGGGCGGTGTTGGGCACCCACACGCGGCGCTTCTGAGGACCAGCACCGGACGAGGAACCCATGTCACGGCCATGCTTGCATGTTGCGTCATAGTCAGTCTGACCAGTTTCAGCACTGATGGCTTTGTTGACAAGTTTCTGAAAAGATGTGCACTCATGCAGACGGAGGTCACGGCGAAGCTCAGGACTAAGGCCCTTACGGAACCTTGCTTGCTTCTTGGCGTCAGTAGAAACTTCCTCGGTTGCATATCATGCGAGGTTACCAAACTCCCTGCTGTAAGCATCCACAGAAAGTCGGCCCTGAGTGAAACTGCAAAATTCCTCACGTTTACGGTCCATGAGACCCTCCGGAATGTGATGTTCACGGAAAGCCTCGCTGAATTCAGCCCAAGTAGTGACATGGCCCGCTGGGCGCATAGCTCCATAATTCTCCCACCATAGACTGGCGGGGCCTTCAAGATGATATGCAGCAAAGGTGACCTTGTCAGCCTCCGCTACCAGCGCGGAACGCAGTTTGTGAGAGATACTGCGAAGCCAGTCATCAGCGTTGAGAGGCTCGACGGAGTGGTGGAACGTGGGTGGATGTAATTTGATGAAATCACTGAGTGACACCACGTTAGTCCTCTGATGGTGTGCTGTGTTCTGTTCAATACGCTCCAACAAACGGTTGGTCTCCCGCTTGTTTCTCTCAGCTTCCATCATAACCTCGGCTAGGGAAGGAGGATGAGGCAGATTTGCATCCCTGACTTCACTGCCTTCGGCCTGCTCTTGCGGAGCAGGGTTAGTGCGCGTGTTGACCATCCTAGGTAAACAAGACAATAATTTAGTCAGAATGATAAATTCCGACATAGGATACCAAATGTAAAGGATAACTCGAAATGCAAGATGATCATCCGTATGACATGGTAGATACAGAAACTGCTTCTTTATTCCATCATCATACACACCATACAGGGTTTAGTACAAGACGAAACAAAGTACTATTACGGTGAAAAGAGGATTACATCTCATCGGAGGCATTCCAAGCTCCTATACATTATTTTCTACTCCTCCGGAAAGAGTACAAACTAGGTCATATCCCACGGTCACGCGGGACGATAGACGACACAGCTAGTGCAAACTAGTGATACTACCACTAGCTCATACCGATCCGTAGTAGTCCTCGTAGAAGTCACCTCCATAGCCTGGAAGCTCAACATGATCATCCGGAAACAGACAATCTCGCGGAGCTTGTGGACCATAGGGGCTAGGATGAGGCCTTGGACCAATAGACGGTGGCCTGCGGGGACCGCGAGGTGGGGTGATGCCTCCTACATCACGCCAACCCATCACGTCTGGCAGAGCAGATCTCACAGGATAGAGATCGCGCATATCTGAATATCCAGCTTGCACCACCGGTGCGAACCGAGTAAATGTGGCCCAGTGGTCAGCACGGGTATTGAAGAGCTCTAACCTCAAGGCCCGATTTTCACGGTCCTTATCCTCGAGCATCTCAGCAGTGGTGCGAGTCCGTGAATCCTCCTGAGTGGGGTCAGCATAGATAGCCTGGAGATACCCTTGTGCTCCCGGAAGTGATCCTGGCATATACCGGAAATCAGAGTCCCGAAATAGTCCAGATCTGACTCGCATGATGGTCATCATAGAGTAGGCGGCGTCCTGCACAACCATCTCAATAGTAACCCCGAGTCCATAGGAGCAGTGAAGGGGCTCGGTGGACCCAGGATAAGATGGAAATATCCTGACAGTGCAGAGATACTGGCTTTGATTAAAGTCTCGGAATTGCTCTTCGACCGTGTACTCAGGATACCAGCGGTATCCAGCCTCAATCATTACCCTGACCAACTTGGCAGTATGGCCGGGTACATCTAGGCATCGAGTCAGGCGAACCACTTGATTGAGGTCGCGAGTGGCCATCTGAAAGCACAATCATAATGCAAAGGCATTAGAATTTCTAGCAAAATTTCGGCAGCATAACAGCTGTAAATGCTCAAGAAGGATTTTGAGACATTTGACAAAGGATTTCATACACACTCAACATCATCATATCAAATTTTGAGTCCATCCTAGCAACATAATATGGTAGAAGAACTGAACTAGGCTTGTATCCATCATACCTATAAGGTACTACTGATTAGTAACACGTGATCCTGATAGAGAGAATAGATCCTAATTCCTTAACCCCCGGTGGAAGAATGGACTGACTCAGATCAGAATGTCATAAGATAAAGGAGTAAAAAGAGCCTTACGTTCCAACCCACAAACAATTCCCCTACATATAACTAAAGAATTTCTAGACTCAAGATCGACCAGTTTGGCTTGGAGAACCTACAGGCAGTCCGGCTCTGATGCCAACGCTGTCAGGACCCCGACTCGATGTCACATCGATCTAGCCGGTAACACCTCATATCACTTTGCGGCCTCATGCACGGTATCCCCACGGGTGTCGCCTTACCTTTGCCCGGGACCGTTTGCGCCTTTTGGCTCACGTATATGATAGTGTCGCTAGCATCCATATGATAAGGAGCCCGGGCTGACATGACTAGTCGTAAACCCAAAGTGGCACAGACTTACAGGGACAGGCATCCATGACCCAGCTTCGAACGTGTCGGTCATCAGCAAGTGGGTCCGGGCTGTAGCACTGGGCTAGCAGGACTCCGGTAAACCGGGCTGTAGCGGGCTAACAGGACTCCGGTACTCAATGCGTGACATTTCCCCGAAGGGACAGACACAGGAACAAAGAAGGACACATGCCGGCCAGCCTAAGTGTTCCAGAGCAGTAGCAAGCTACCATGGCTCAGCGGTAACACTAGGAGACATTTCCCGGTAAGAGAGGCTACTAAAGATAAACAACTAGGTAGTCAGATCCCACACATACCAAGCATTTCAATCATACACACAATATGCTCGATATGTGCAAATACAACGAAGCATCACAACATGACTCTACGATACAAGTACTTTATTTAAGGCTCAGGGAGCCATACATAACATACACAAAGGAACGGGTCACACGACCCAGCATTCAAGTCATACAGTCATACAAACCAGCAGCGGAAGTAACTTGTCTGAGTACAGACAACTAGTAAAATAAAAGAGGCTTGGAAAGCCTAACTATACTACGTGGTCCTTCACAAGCTCAGGGTCACCACCTGGGCCTTTAGCCTACTCGTTGATGTCAACGTCTACGTAGAACCCATCAGAAGGGGTTGCAGCGTCTTCTGTAAAAATGTAAATTATAGCAACATGAGTACAAAGGTACTCAGCAAGACTTACATCAGATCCTACATACATGCATATTGTCAAGAAGGGTTGGTGGAGTTATTGCAGCAAGCCAGCTTTGACTCTTGGCTAGACTATCCTACGATACTTCAACTTGAAATGGTTTTGCGCACAGAGTCCACTACTCACCACTTCAATACGCTACCGAGGATCCGCCTCCGTCTTCCTACGGAAGAGCCATCCTCGGCACTCACACTTATCTTGAGGCTTTTAGTAGTTTCCATTTACTTGTCTATGAACTGTATAGGCAACCAAGTAGTCCTTTACCGCGGACGCGGCTATTCAAATAGGTTATGATAACCCTGCAGGGGTGTACTTCTTCATACACGCTCTCACCACTTACCGCCGTTTACACGACATGTACTCGGCAACCTTCAAGCGGAAGCCCAACGTGGGTGTCGGCCACGACCTACCTAATCACCTAAGCCTCCAGTCCAGGTTTATCGCCTATCCAGGTTCCATCCGCAGGGAGTCCGGCCGAGGTTTCCCATACGGCCCCGAACGATGTGAACAGGGTTCCCGAGATACCTAACGGGTATTCGGTACACCGTGCCACGTACCTACCGCATCACAGCCCAACCCTACGGTCAGCGCTGTCCACGGCCTCCAGTAGGCTACAAACACCAGAAACTACTTGCAACTCCTGGACGGAGAACTAGGGTGAATAAGAAGCCGAGAGGGTCCATTGGTTTCGGGCCCAATGCATGGTAGTAGCTGATTCTTAAATCACACATACAGATCTCAGTGCTTAAGGTCGGCTTCAATGAAACAACCCACCATGTACTCCTACATGGCCTCTCATCGATACCTTTACCAAATCGTCTTCACCACACCACTCTCATTACCGACATAAACATTTCACTCTATCCCATCACCCAGATGAACCAGACCTGACACGACTCTAAGCATAGCAGGCATAGCAAGGTAGGAACAACACATACATATGGCTCAAACAACTCCTACACATGCTAGTGGGTTTCATCTAGTTACTGTGGCAATGACAGGTCATGCAGAGGAAATGGGTTCAACTACCGTAGCACACAGCAGTTTGAAACGCGTTGTCTTAATGCAGTAAAAGAGAGCAGGAGCGAGAACATGGGATTGTATCGATATGATCAAATGGTTGGTTGCTTGCCTGATGGTTCGATGCACTGATACGGTTCTTCGTTAGGGTAATCACGGTACTCCTCGGAGGAAGAACCTGTCGCAAAGGACACCGATACACAACCATCACCAAACAATGTGCAACAATATGATGCATGCATGAAACATGGCAATATGAGTGTGTTGGGCTAATGCAACTAAAACCAGAAGGGTTTGAACCAATTTGAATCAAAGATTCAAATTTCAAACTCAAGCATGGCCTTTTAAAGTGCTTTTCCTTGTTCTGCTTTAAACACCAATTTAACTTGTTTGATCATGCATGAAAATAGTACAGATGGATAGATTGGATTTTTCTGATCATTTTTCATATATAATTTGTCTGATTTGGAGTTACAGAATAAAAGTTATGAATTTTTGAAGTTTAAATAATATTCTGGAATTTCCTGATTTAATTAAATCCAGAAATATATATATTGCGCCAGCATGACGTCAGCATGAGGTCAGTGGTCAACTGCGGCTGGCTGGGGTCAAACCTGACGTGTGGGGTCCACACGTCAGTGACAGGGGGGGTTTAACAGGGTTAATTTAATCCTAGTTAGGAGTTAGTGGCGCTGGGGCCCACTGGTCAGTGTCAGGGGGGTTAACTAACAGTGATTAGCGCTAATCTAACCACCTGGCCGACGAGGCCCACGCGTCAGTGACCCTGGGGGGGTCAAACCCCAGGTCGAACAGGTCAAACCCACCGGCGACATGACGCCGGCGAGGCCCGAGACGGCGGCGCGATACGGAAACGCGCTACAGGGCACGGGCGAGGCCGTGCTTGGGCTCGTTGGAGAGCCCTTGCTCCCGCGCGTCGAACGGTGGTGGTGGCCGTGCCTGTGGTGGCCGGTACCGACGAGGGCGAGCTCGTGAGCGGCAGCCGGAGTTCGGGTGCGGTCGGGATCGGCGCTGCTGCTCGCAGGCGAGGGAGCTGAGGCGCTGGAGGGGTTCTACGGGTCGCGGCAAGCACAACGGGTGCACGCCCGTGACCAAATGGTCACCGGGGCTTCGCCGGCGACGAGCCCGTGCGGCGGAGCGTCTCGGCTCCGGTAGAGGGGCGGCTAGAGCTCGAAATCGAACATGGGGTTAGGGGGAAACGAAGCAGGGGCTCACGGGGATCATGCAGGGAGGGTCAGCGAGCTCGGGGAAGCACGAACGGTGGCGAATCGACGGCGACCATCAGCAGCGGTCGAGGACGAAGACGATGGCGTGGAGGCGATGCAGAGCTTCCCGAGGGGCTTGGCTTGGTGGGGAGGAAGAGGGGGTCGCGACGGAGCTCCTGAGCTCAGCGGAGGGGCGAGGGGTGGCCGGTGGCGGCTGCTATGGCGAACGGTGGCGATGGTGGCGTTCGGACACGGGAGAGGGAGAGCGAGGGAGAGGAGGGGAAGAACCGAGGGAGAGTGAGAGAGAGCAGGGGGAGGGCGTGGCGTCGTTCCAGGCCATCCAGACGAGGAGGGGAGGGGCAGGCAGGCAGGCGAGCTGGTGGCGTGGCGCGGTGGCGCGCGCGCGCGCCGGGCACACTCCCCTCCCTCTGTCGAGGACGAAGACGACAGAGGAGGGAGGCGGGCTGGGCCGCCTGCTGGCTGGGCCGGCCAGCTGGCTGGGCCGGACAGGGAGGAGCCCAGGTAAGCTCCTCCTTTTATTTATTTTTGTTTTTCTAATTTCTGACATTTTTTTTGATTTAAATAAAATATTAAATCATTTTATAACCTTATGCCAATTTTTGCAGGAGCTAGATATATTATTCCAGAGCTCCCCAACAGGTGGCATAATTTTTGGACATATATTAATATATATAACTAATATATTTCCAATGCAAATATTTATGCATTAATTCCAAATGCCCAAAATAAATACTTATGAGCTCTTAAAAATATTGGTTTGATTTTTATCTCTGTCCAATATTTTCAGAGAGCAACATGAGCATTTTCTTGGACCTTTTTGGAGAAATTTTTATTTGGGTCATTTTCAGAAATGATTCTGAGGGTTTCACAAATCCCCATTTCAAGTTTCTGATGAAAGAGTAAACATGATGCAACACTCTAATGCATGACTAGCTAGGGTGTGACATGAAGCACCATTCTTCTATATAAGGCATGCAAGGGGAAGATGGCTATGTTAGAATATGAAGGGTTACAAACGAGGTCTTTGCAGAAGATCCAAACACCAGGAGATAATAAACCAACTCCAGTTTTCATAGATACTGCTCCATCACAGAGAAATCCAACTCCCACTGATAATAAACAGATTCCAGTGGCCAAAGAACTAGTCCGCTCCAGTCCAGCAAAAGAATGTCAACTCCATTCTAAGAAGCATGTGAGTATCCTCGCATCATGAAATTTTATAGCATTCTGATCATATTTTCTACATGTTTCTTACCCATCTCTCTTTTTGAAAATAAGGTTAAACGATAGAAGACTTCCTCCATTGGGATTGTATTCGAGAAATTATCTTGCGGGAATTCTATGTGCTCCAATGCTGATGTAAGAACCTGTTGTATATCACTATATTTTTACATCAGCATGTGTTTTGTTAATCGGCGTGAATCCAACCTTTATCTGATCTAAAATTAGTTGTATCAAAATGTTAAAGGCGCCAATGTTGTTTTTTGTAAGGAAAACTGCCTGGTAGTTTTGCATACTGAGCTGCATGAGTGTACTATCTCATATTATAGTGCTGCTCTAGTTGTCCATTCATTCATTGTGTCAATGTTTCTTACGTATTACCTTACCTGGCTGATGATAGTTGTGCCATATTGTGTTAATTTGGTGTAGGCTTGTTGCCCAAACGTTTGTTGTGTCAATGTTGCTTTCCTATTATTTGACTTGGCCAATGATAATAATGCTATTGTGTTAATTTGGTGATAAGAAGACAAACTCTGAAAACAGCAGGGCAACCCCATTGTTTCTTTCCAATAAATCTAGGCCAGGCAATATGGCAATAACTCATGATTGATCTGTTTGGTTCCCCTCCTAATTTATGTTATGATGTAGTGGTCGAGACACTCTCCACTATCAATAATACAAGCCTGCCAAAATCGCCATGTAAATCTGTTTAGTTTCCTCTCTCTCGAATCAACGGAAAAAATGTATGTCTGTGAACCAATTAATGGCTGAAGCAATGATGTAAATGGTGGAGGAATCAGAGATGCACATTCGTGTGCAACAACAATTGATCAATGTTTTCAGAGACAGTGTAGCAAAGCAGCAAGAACTTGCCCACATGCTTATGGAAGTCATCCGCACTGAGGTTGCAGATTGTGACGTTGTTGATCGTTAGCTTCTGTTCATTTATTTGCACTGGCATCATTCTTTGATTGCCCAATGGATGTAATTTCCTGTAATATATGCTAGATGTGCAACATTTTTCCCTGTATGCCATACCTTTGCTTGACCGGTTTTGGTCATGTGCATAATTGCTCATCGTAATGGGCTCAAATTATCTAATTTGGCCTAAAGACATGTACGAACTTTAGTGGGCCCATTAAGTTAATGGGACGTTACCAGGCCAAAAGATAATGGTCGGCCCTCCTACCTCCTGGGTCGTTAATAGGCCGACATCAAAGCGGGCAACAGGTGGGCCCATTTGATTTCACGGTCCGTTAATAGGTCGTTACTAAGGTCGGGCTACATATGGCCCAACTATACTGTGGGCCTTTAGCAGGCCGAAAGAGACAGCGGGATGGTACTGGACCATGAAGAGCATGTGCCGCTAAGAGGCCGAAATTCAGGTCGTACTATAAAATGGCCCAACTGTGTTGTGGGCCTTTAGCAGGCCGAAAGAGAAACCGGGCTGGTATTGGACCATGAAGTGCATGGGCCATTAAAAGGCCAAAAATCAGGTCCGACTACAAATGGCCCAACTCATTTGTGGGCCGTCAACAGGCTAAAAGACACACCGGGTCGGGAATTGGCCCAACACTTAAATGGGTCGCTAAAAGGCCAAAACTCAGGTCCGACTACAAATGACCCAAGTCATTTATGGGCCGTCAACAGGCTGAAAGATACACCGGGTAGGAAATTAACCCAACACTTAAATGGGTCGCTAAAAGGCCGAAAGATGTACATCCTGAAAATTGGCCCATCCCTTGAATGGGCCGTTAACAGGCCGAAATCACATCGAGCCGATGTTGAGCCCAAATATATAGCGGGCTGTTAATGGGCTCGAACCGACGATGGGCTGCAATGGTGTCAAATCTTTAATGAGCGGTTGACGGGCCAAATTGGCACATCTTGTATGGGTCATGGGCTAAAATGGACCTGACACATGTAGGCCTTTGTCGGTGTACAAAAGTATGGGCACTTCTGTACCCCTTACTAGTGCACGGGCAGTCGTAGCCACACCTGCGGCAGGGCCTGACAAGGCAGGGAAAGCAAAGCTTGAAGACTACCAAAACAAGCACTCGAAGCACGAGGGGCGAGGGGAAAGCTGGACCGCCCCCGGCAAGGGCCTTGCCGGGGCAACCTGCACCAACACCAGCAAGACCATCACCCTTGGGGCTGAGAGCTCTGACACCATCGACAACGTTAGGACCAAGATCTGGAAAGTGCATGCTCGATAGCATGCAAATCCTCATAAAGATTGATGGCCCACGGATCCACGTGGGACCAAAAGACGAAGACCCCCGGCAAGAACCTTGTCGGGGATGACTCCAACCCCCCCGACAAGCCTTGCCGGGGACGACCGGTGGGCCGTGACCAGACCCGCGCCCGGCAAGGTTTTGCCACCTCATCGCCACTCCAGTGCGACGATATGCGTGCCAACTAAGGAGGCACCTGCGTGGCGGCATGTAGATCTTCGTGGAAGCTTACCGTTGTGCCAAAGCAACAGCTAGCTAGCCAGCGTGGCATTGCATGCCTTGTCAACCTACACGCGCGTCAAGGCGAGGAGGAGTAGCGAAGGATGAGATGGCCTCTGTTGCCATCCCCAATAAAGCAAGAGGACACGTAGGCAACGCATTAAATGCGCTTGTCCTACGTTGATCGAGTGATAAGCTCATACAACTGTAGCTTGCCACCTCTTGTGTGCCATTGTGGCAACCCCTTTGCATATAAAAGGAGGCCCGATGCATACATAGAGCGGATTCGGACTTTTGGACAAAGCACGCACCGTAGCTAGTTCAAAGGCTCAAGAACCCACATATAACAAGACAATCAGGACTAGGGTATTACGCATCTTTGCGGCCTGAACCTGGATAAAAAAAATCCCCCATGTGCTAACGGCTCGACTTGCTCTTCGTGCAACTAATCCCCCGCTGAACGTAGAAGGGATCCTTGTGACCCCATAGGTGATCGGTTTCCCCAACATCTTTGGCGCGCCAGGTAGGGGATTTAGTTGTGAGAATCTAGTCCGTAGTTAGTACAGTAGTTCCTTCGGTGCCATGGCTCCGAAGAAGAAGACGACCGCAGCGATCGGCCCATCCGGGGCCACTCCGACCGCACCTGCGCGGACGGACGATGTGGCGGGCACCAGTGGTGGAGGAGATCAAGATCGTCCACACCATCTGAATACAAGAAGCCAGGCAGCCGGTGTCCTCCCAGCAGTGACAGTGGTTGGCGCGCCGCCGTGCCCAGGAATGGAGCCGCGCTACCTGTGGGTGGTGCGGGGATCTCCAAGGGTAGGAGGTTGACCTCGCCAATGCAGGTGTTGCGGTCCTCTCAGCTCGTGTGCGACGAACCGCGCCACGATGCTGAAGACCCCGTGCGTCGCTGTGGCAAAAGCCCTCAACGTCACTCTCAAGACATGCAGGGCCGACATGCACGCCATGATGCTGGAAAAAAGAGCGCACCGCCGCGGAATCGTGATGTGACTCCTTCTAACATTGTTAGAAGTCCAAGTTCCTCCCATTCCTCGCACTTGTCGCTGCCACCCACGCAAGTAGAAGCGTTGTCGTGTGCGCAGCTGCTCCTCAACTTTCCTCCTGCCTTGGAGAGGCAAGAAGAGTGGAGGGCTGCCATCCAAAGCCTTATTGGCCATGCCAACGGGGATGGCCACCGAGGAGCAAGCACCTCACGGTGCCAGAATGACAAGCTGACGCATGTAGGCAGTTGAAGGGTTGAGGGTGCCGCGACCACAGTGCACTCCCCTCTACCATGGTCGTCCCGACGGGGTGACGCCCGGGATAACGTGTCCACGGCATCGTCAGACCCACGGATGCACCATGACCAACATCAAGTTCTTTGAGAGCGCCTCAAGGAGGACGCCCGGACTACTGTCAAGCGGCGACGGGAGGCACGTCACCAGTCTGATTGGCGTGCCGGGCCTACTTCATACAAGCATGCGCCGGGGGACGCTGGCGACTTGCCCTATGCAATTACCTATCCAGCGTTCACCCATGAGCTGCAGCAGTTCTAGTGGCCCAACACCCGCGTGTTCAAACCAAAGGTCCCAGAGAAGTATGACGGAAAAACTCATCCGTCCGAGTTCCTGAGTGTTTACACTCGTGATGCAAGCTACCAGGGCACAAGACAACAAGGTACTCGCCAACTATTTCCCATTGGCACTCAAACCCAACATCAGGTCATGATTGATGCACTTGCCAATAGACTCCATCTCCTCTTGGTCCGATCTATGCCACGAGTTTGTTGGTGCCTTCACGGGCGGCCACGTAGCTCCTGGACAGGCAAGTGATTTGCACATGATCCCTTAGAGGGACGGCGAATCCTTGCGCAAGTACATATAGAGATTCAGCTGTGTGCAGTACAACATCCCGCATGTTCGTCCCGCTGCTGTCATCAGCGCGTTCCATCAGAACATGTGCAATCGCAAGATGCGTGAAGTGTTGGCCATGGACAAGGTTGCAGATGTTGCCGAGCTGTACGTCCTGGCTGACAGATGTGCCCAAGATGAGGAAGGAAGTACCCCGGCGAGGATGCCGACGCGGGAAGTGAGTCAGAAGATGAAGATGTTGTCGCCCCGACAAAGAAGGGCCAGTGACGCAAAAGGACGCGCAAGGGCAAGACCGTGCTTTCCATCGAGGAATCCAGTGAGCTCGACACCTCCAAGAAGGCCAAGGTTGATGACCCCGGAAAGGAGATTTCTGGGTGCAAGTCAGAGGGCTCCGACAAGCAGTACTACAAGATTCATCGTACCAAGGGCCATGACCTCCAGAACTGCCGCAAAGTGAAGCTGCTGATGGAGAAGCAAAGGGTTGAGTATGAGAGACGAGACAAGGAGAAGGGCCAAGGAGGCACTGAAGGGTCCGGCAAGATGTGTGGCGGCCAAGGAGGACATGGCAACAAGGAGAAGCAACAAGAGAGGACTGCTCGAGGCCGTGACAAGAAAGAGGAGGATGATGACGAATCCACCGAGCACGAGTTCTAGAAAGCAACAGAAGTCATGTGTGTTGACGGAGGTGCTTCATTGCATTCTTCCCACCGCCAACTGAAACAATGGGCGCATGAGATTAATGCAACGGAACCGATGGTCGATGCCCAGAAGCCGTTGAGGTGGCCCCGCACGCCTATCATTTTCGACGCCGAGGATCACCTTGATCGCACAACTGCGGTCGGGTGTTTGTCGTTATTGGTATCCCCAACAATATGTAACCTCAAGGTGGCGAAGATGTTAGTTGACGGTGGGGCCGGCCTTAACTTGATCTCGCCCAACATGGTCAAGAGGCTGCAGATCCCCGATGAAGATCTTGAGGAGACGGGCACGCTCCAAGGGATCAATCCGGGGAGGAGTCAGCCCAAGGGAAAGGTCACGCTACCAGTTACGTTTGTGGCGACCTCAACTATAGGATGGAGAGGATTGTTTTCGATGTCGCTAAGGTCCCATTACCATACAACGGGATCCTTGGTCGCCCAGCGCTGGCCAGGTTCATGGCAACATCGCACTACGCCTATAACAAGCTGAAGATGCCTACCCCATGAGAATCATCACCGTCGATTGCGATCGGAAGGATGCACTCATTTGGGCCGATCGGGTCTATCGAGAGGCGGTTACAGCGTCCGCCGCCAAGACACCTACTCCTGCCATCGAGAAGAAGACCAATAAGGCCTCGGCCGCCGGCAAGACTCCTGGCTCCGGCAATGGTTCCCGCAGTCACTCTGGCAAACGCACCTCTTCGGAGTGTTGTGTTCCCGCTGAGGACATGCCAGAGAGCTCTACCGACAAGAGCAAGAAGTCTAAAGCGGCCCCGCCGGAAATCAAGAAGGTGTCCGTCAAGGAGGATGGCACGGGCGGAGCTGTTACCATAAGCTCCACCCTTGACAGCAAATAGGAAAGCGCGCTCATTGCCTTCCTACGGGCGAATGTCGACATGTTTGCATGGAAAGCATCCGACATCCCCGGTGTTCCCAGGGAGGTGATTGAGCACCATCTTGCTGTCTGCCCTCATGCACGGCCCATCAAGCAAAAGGTCAGAAAGCAAGCTTTCGAGCGACAAGAGTTTATCATCGAGGAGATCAGGAAGTTGGAGGCGGCAGGTTTGGTCAAGGGAGTTCTCCAACCGACATGGTTGGCAAATCCAGTAGTAGTACATAAGGCGAATGGGAAGTGGAGGCTTTGTATCGACTATATTGATATCAATAAAGCGTGTCCAAAGGATCCATTCCCATTGCCACATATCGACCAGATAGTGGACTCCACTGCTGGGTGCGACTTGCTGTCGTTCCTTGATGCTTACTCAGGATATCATCAGATCTTCATGACAAAGGAAGATGAAGAGAAGACCGCGTTTTCATCACCCCATGTGGTATGTACTGTTTTGTACAAATGCCTTTCGGGTTGAAGAGTGCTTGTCCGACGTTCACCCGAGCGGTCCAAATTGGTTTTAAGCCCCAGCTCCATAGAAATATGGAAGACTACATGGATGATATAGTGGTCAAAACCAAGGATAGGGCCACGCTCGCGCATGACCTAGAAGAAACTTTTGCAAACTTGCGCAGGATCAACCTCCAGCTCAACCCACAGAAGTGCATGTTCGGCATTCCATCCAGCAAATTTCTTGGGTTCTTTGTGTCTCAACATGGAATCGAAGAAAATCCCGACAATATCAAAGCAATTGAGCAGATTGAGGCGCCAAGACAAATCAAGGATGTCCGAAGGCTTGCCGGCTACGAAGCCGCCCTAACTAGGTTCATCTCTAAATCTGCTGAGCGTGCCCTCCCCCTTTTCAATATTCTGAAAAGGCGGGTCCAATGAAATGGACCCCGGAGGCAGAGGCAGCACTGCAAGATTTGAAGAGATACCTCTCCTCTACGCCAATACTGGTCGCGCTCAAGCCACAAGAGCCATTGCTACGATACCCAGCGGCAACAAATCAAGTGGCCAGTGCTGCACTAGTGGCACAGAGAGAAGTTGAGGAGGAGGCAACAGCAGCGGTGAGGCCCTTAGGTGCAGAACTGGGTCCGGCAGGGCCCGATCCCGGCAAGGGAGGATCCCCGGTAGGACCTGAGCCCTGCAGGGAGGGGCCCCCGGCAGGATCCGATCCCGGCAAGGCAGTGTCCGCGCAAGCAAGCGAGGTGAAACAGAAGAAAAAGGTGGTGCAGCACCCAGCCTACTTTGTCAGCTCCCTCTTGCAGGGGGCTAGGTCGAGGTATTCTGGCATGCAGAAGTTGCTTTATGGCCTTCTCATGTCCTTGAGGAAGCTACGCCACTATTTTCAAGCGCACGAGATCACCGTCGTCACTCGCCTCCCGTTGCAACGAATTTTGCACAATCCAGATGCAACGGGGAGGATTGTGGAGTGGGCAGTGGAGCTGTCAAGCTTTGGGCTCAGATTTGAAAGTACCTCGACGATCTAGAGCAGAGCCTTGGCAGAATTCATAGCATAATGGACATCCACGCCCGACGAAGAAGTTCAAGAAACCACCCTTCCTGACAAAGAGGCAAGTAGTCATTGGATTATGTACTTCGATGGAGCTTTCTTGTTACAAGGTGCTGGTGCTGGTGTGTTGCTCATCACACCCACCAGAGAACGCCTCAAGTACGTGATCTAGACGCACTTCCCCCGGGAGAGGTCGACAAACAACACCGCAGAATACGAGGGGCTGCCCGCTTGTCTCAGGATCGCGGCGGACCTCAGGATCAGGAAGCTTATTATTAGAGGAGATTCACAACTTGTCGTCGGGCAAGTTAACAAGGATTATCAAAGCCCGTTGATGGAGGCTTACGTGGATGAAGTGAGAAAGTTGGAAGAGCACTTTGACGGTCTGCAAGCAGAGCATGTTCCTCGGGTAGAGAACAACATCGCCGATGACTTGTCAAAGCACGCCACCCTCAAGCTACCTGTGGAACCAGGTACCTTTGTGCTTCAATTGACTCATCCATCCGTAGAACCATCAGTAGGACAGAACAAAGCGAAGGAAGGCAGGGCCCGACAAGTACTTTCCCGAAGAGCTCCCAGGAGCCGCCAACAAAGAATTTGCCGGGTACCCCAAGCTTGTCAAGGAGCAGCAGCCCCCGACAGGGCCCCAGGCCCTTGCCGTCGAGGCGGCTTCCCCCACAGTGGAAAACATGCCTTTGGTCCTTGCTGTCGAGCCTCAGGCTCCAGCATGGGCACATCATATAGTCCGTTTTCTCCAAACAGGGGAGCTCCCTGAGGAGCAGGAAGAAGTAGAGAAAGTAGCCCGTTGGTCTAGCATGTACCAGTTTGTGGATGATGTCCTTTACATAAGAAGGCCGAACAACATGAAATTGAAGTGTATTCCTCGGAAGGACGAACTGGAGCTGTTGGCAGAGATACACGGAGGCATATGTGGCTCCCACATAGGGTCAAGAGCCCTTGCCGGCAAAGCATTCCGGCAAGCTTTCTTTTGGCCCATTGCCCTCCAGGATGCGACAGCACTAGTAACCAAGTGTGAAGCATGCCAGTTTCATTCAAAGAAGCTTCATCAACCATCTCAAGCCCTTCAAACAATCCTTCTCTCCTAGCCATTTTCAGTCTGGGGGCTCAACATACTGGGCCCCTTTCCCCATGCTGTCGGAGGCTTTGAGTACTTGTACGTCGCGATTGACAAGTTCACAAAGTGGAGCCAGTGAGAAAGGTGACAATGAAGGAAGCCATCAAGTTCTTCAAGGGGCTCATTTGCCATTTTGGTGTGCCAAACAGAGTCATCATCGACAACGACACACAGTTCACGAGCCGCACCTTCATGCAATATATCCAAGACCTTGGCAGCAAAGTTTGCTTTGCTTCCGTTGCTCACCCAAGGAGCAACGTCTAAGCGGAAAGGGCAAATGCTGAAGTGTTGCGAGGCCTCAAAACAAGAACTTTCAACAAATTGCGTAAGTGTGGAAGACGCTGGATTGATGAGTTTCCAATGGTTCTTTGGTCAATCAGAACGACACCAAATCAAGCTACTGGCCAGATACCCTTTGCCCTGGTCTACGGGGCAGAAGCAGTTCTACCCACTGAACTCATATACGGGTCACCTTGAGTGCTTGCTTATGATGAGCTTGAGTAAGAGCAGTTGCACCAAGATGATGCGACACTCCTTGAGGAATATCGTCTTTGAGCTGCTGTGCGAGCCGCTCGCTACCAGCAAGCCTTGCGCCGCTATCATAGCCGCAAGGTTCATGCCCTAAGCCTTGAGGAAGGCGACCTTGTTCTTCGGCGTGTTCAGTCCACCAAGAATTCAAACAAGTTGACGCCAAAGTGGGAAGGCCCCTATTGGGTAATATGAGTCACTAGACCTGGCGCAGTCCGCCTGGAGATCGAACATGATATTTCAGTGAGCAACTCCTGGAATATCGAACATCTTCGCAAGTTTTAACCATAGGGCGCGGTTGCCAGGAGCTCCGGCAACCCCCCTTTTGTACTAGCCTTGCTGGCAAGACATGTAACCCTATGTACAGAGCCAGGCGCAGATCCTGCGCGCAGCCAGATAGTTTTTAGCATGTACAACTTTTAGCATGCATATTATATATATATATATATATATATATATATATATATATATATGCATGCGTACTTGCCCAGGATATTGTGCTACCTTAGATTCTAACATGTGTTGGGAAATCACTGAGGCTCCGTGCCCCCGTCCTCTCCTCCTTCTGGCCGCAGCAACAACGCCCCGGCAAGAAATTGAGAAGGATGCTTGGTGCAGGCGTCTCCACAGGCAACTCAACCATATAAAGTTCCTCCCCTGCCCATTCGTGTTCGTAACTTATGACTTGCGCATTAGAAAACCTCGCCACTCTGTTTAGACCTGGGTGCTCCCATCCCCGACTCGAACGCTGCTTCCGTCGGTACGTCACCAAATTCTCGTATGGAGCGGTGATCCAAAAGGATTCCATCGAAGAGTATGAGCTTCTGGCAAAGCATGGATGCGGCTATCCCATTTTCGTATCTTGGTTAAAGCAAACGGTAATTTCCATTAGACCCATTTCATTTCTTCGTCTAATTTGTGGCTAATGCAACAATCCTTTCATATTAAACTTGTAGGCTAATTCAGAGTCTATGGACACCAAACTGAGACATGTCTCTAATGGTTCTGACTATAAGGTCCGTTCATTTGACAAAGATGACATCAATGGGTATCACTTTCGTACCTATGGCAAAGAGCTATCTATGGCCGACGGAAAGTCTATGAATTATTGTGTCTCTGCTATCGGCAAAGGAGATACCGAGTATTTTGGAAGAGTTGAAGCCATTTATGAACTTCTATTCTATGGTGCAAACCCACCAAACGTCATAGTCTTCAAATGTTATTGGTTGCAACCGAAGGAGACTAGAAGAACTCATGAACATATAGGGCTAGTCGAAATCAAACAAAGCACCCATTTGGATGTTCTGGATGTCTATATTGCGGCTGAACAAGCAACCCAAGTTTTCTATCTGATGCGGGTCTGTCAAAGTAATCCAAATCTCAATCGTTGGGATGTCATTTATGAAGTGCTGCCACGTGTTAGACCACCTCCCCCCAATGAAGAGGATTATGAACCTCACATTAACCAAGACACATATGAAGGAGAATTCTTCTAAGAAACACGTCTTTCCAAAAAACATATCAAGAACCGCTCTACTTCACCCCAGAACATTGAAGTAGACAGCGACTGTGAATCTGACTTCACCCCTGAGCCGAAACAAGAAGGGCTGGAACAAGAAGAGGTTACTGCTACGAATGACCTGTCAATGCTTGACCGATTACGTAAAGGAGGCCTTCCACATGTTGATGCATTTATTGATGATGATGATTAGCATGTCATTACAGATAGTGATGATGATGATGCATTTATTGATCCTGGAGCATATATAGACGATGAAGATTAATATTAGTAATGTCAGGTATTCAATTATTATGATGTACATATATATTATTAATTAGTTCAAGTTATTAGGTATTCAATTTTTTATTATGTTCATGATAGTGATACACTTAAATCATATACATTTTATTATTCATGTAAGGTATTCGATTCTTTTATGTTGTACTAATTTCGTTTACTCTTTGTCATAGCAGGTGTTGCCATATGGTGGCCGCGGGTCTAGAGTGCTCCGAGGCTCCTTCCTCGGCGCGTGCTGGGAGGGGTGCTTCCATTCGCACCCCAACACCTCCGGAGTTCGCTGCTAGACAGTATGCATACACCACCGGCGGACGCTTCTTCTTCTACCAGGAGTGGTCGGGGGAAGAAGAGGGGTGCTAGAGGTGGACGTGGCAGTGGGAGAGGTAGGAAGGCTGCTATGCCATCCTCATTGCCACCCCCGGCAACAGGACTACTCCGTCTAAGGTGGACTCGTCTGAATGGACCCGTCTTGGACTCCGGTCCACGAGCCACGGGTCGCCGAGCATTTGCCCCACGAGACTCTGATGCCAAAGTCTTTGTCCCGTGAGACTCCGGAGCAAAGCTGGGATCACGCTAGGTCGCAATCGATCTGATTGGGGGACTGGCCGCAAAGGCGAGTGGCCATGCTGATGGCGGCAAGGACCGCTTTACTGATTATAGTTATTGCGAGGGAGAGCTAGTTTAGGGGGCAACGTCTGCCAGTATGGTGGTACAAAGCTCCCGCCCGTGCCGGTGACCCGTGAGCAGAGGTGGTTGATTGCGCCTAATGGGGAGAATAAGTGAATTTACTCTTTTTTACCTTTTGCCATCACATTTCTTCAAATTAATATCTAATGTGTTGGCCTTGTCATACTGCAGGGGTTGGAAACACGCCCCTGGTGTCCGTAGGCCCAACTAGGTCCTTGGTGTGCTTTGCTGGCAGAACTTCCCGGGGTGGGTCACGTTGCCTGGTGAAGGTCAGGTTGGATAGCTAGCACTGAGCTGGGAGCTGTACTTGGCTGCCCCAGGCCCGCCAGAGGAGAGGGTCGACTGTGTCTTGTGCGAGACGGTGGTCGACATTGTGATCCAGACATTTTGGGTAATTTCTCCTTTACATAATTAAAAAGCAACAATACCTAGTGATTGTACTAATCGGTGTTGACTTGTTTGATTGCAAACCTTCTACAGGTGTCTTGAGGGAGAGGAGGAGGTCACGGCTATGGTTGTCGAAGCTGAGTGCAAGCGCCTACTTCAGAACTTACGGCACAAGGCTCGGGTGCAAGCTCTTCGAGACTACTACGCCTCGACTGGTATTAAGAGGTCCAAGATGAAGTGCCACAGCAAGTTTCTAATTAAGGAGAACTACATGAAGGTAATTACCTGTTCTTAAGGCCTTGTACTTAGTTTCCTTGACTTGATTTTGTCACGCCCAATATGCGACCCTATCCAAAAGGAACTCGAAGGTCCCAACAAGGATAGACCCTCATATTGAAACGCTTTTGCAAGGTGGATATCATTACATCAACATTACATAATAGATGGGGATACATACATAAGGCATACAATGCCACATGATTACAACATCAAAATACATAAGAGCATCATCCGACTACGAATGAAACACAAACAGAAACTCAAACGACATCCACCCTGCTAGCCCAGGCTGCCGACCTGGAACCTATCCCCTGATCGAAGAAGAAGCAGAAGAAGAATTCCAATACAAGCAAACATCACTCTCGCGTCAAGATCACCACATAAACCTGTACCTGCAACTGTTGTTGTAGTAATCTATGAGCCACAAGGACTCAGCAATCCCATTACCATGGGTATCAAGACTAGCAAAGCTTAAAGGGAAGGAAGGGGTAAAGTGGTGAGGCTGCAGCAGCGACTACGCATATATGGTGGCTAACATACGCAAATAAGAGCGAGAAGAGAACAAGCGGAACGGTCGTGAAGCTAGCAATGATCAAGAAGTGATCCTGAACTCCTACTTACGTCAAACATAACCCAGAAACCGTGCTCACTTCCCGGACTCCGCCGAAAAGAGACCATCACGGCTACACACACGGTTGATGCGTTTTAATTCAGATCTGGTGTCAAGTTATCTACAACCGGACATTAACAAATTCCCATCTGCCTATAACCGCAGGCATGACTTTCAAAAGATTATACCCTGCAGGGGTGTCCCAACTTAGCCCATGACAAGCTCTCGCGATCAATGAAGGATATACCTTCTCCCAGGAAGACCCGATCAGACTCGGAGTCCCGGTTTACAAGACATTTCGACAATGGTAAAACAAGACCAGCAAGACCGCCCGATGCGCCGACAATCCCGATAGGAGCTGCACATATCTCGTTCTCAGGGCAACACCGGATGAGCAATCCGTACAACTAAAACCAGACCTCAAGTTTCCCTGAGGGGGCGCTGCAAAGGGCTCTAGTTCGGACCAACACTTAGACAAGCACT
>NC_041387.1:241884212-241887401 GCF_002162155.2 Triticum dicoccoides | reverse complement strand
GGGGGGCTATAATAAAGATGACCCTCGAGAGAGCGACTCCCAAGGGAAAAGTAGGTGGTGGTGAGGTAAATGGTAAAACCAAGGTTGGGCCTTGCTGGAGGAGTTTTATTCAAAGCGAACTGTCGAGGGGGTCCCATAAATCACCCGACCGCGTAAGGAACGCAAAATCCAGGAACATAACACCGGTATGATGGAAACTAGGGCGGCAAGAGTGGAACAAAACACTAGGCAAAAGGCCGAGTCTTCCACCCTTTACCAAATATATAGATGCATTAATAAATATAAGAGATATTGTGATATCCCAACCAAAATCCTGTCCACCATGAAGAAATCTTCAACTTCACCTGTGTCAGGACCCCGATTCTATGCCACATCGATCTAGCATGTAACACCTCATATCACTTTGCGGCCTCACGCACGGTATTCCCACGGGTGTCGCCTTACCATGCCCGGGACCGTTTGCGCCTTTTGGCACACGTATATGATAGTGTCGCTAGCATCCATATGACAAAGAACCCGGGCTGACATGGCTAGTCGTAAACCCAAAGTGGCACAAACTTACAGGGACAGGCATCCATGACCCAGCATCGAACGTGTCGGTCATCAGCGAGTGAATCCAGGCTGTAGCACTGGGCTAACAGGACTCCGGTGAACCGGGCTATAGCGGGCTAACAGGACTCTGGTATTCATCGCGTGACATTTCCCCGAAGGGACAGACACAGGAACGAAGAAGGACACATGCCGGCCAGCCTAAGTGTTCCGGAGCAGTAGCACGCTACCATGGCTCAGTGGAAGCACTAGGAGACATTTCCCGGTAAGAGAGGCTACTAAGGATAAACAACTAGATAGTCAGATCCCACACATAGCAATACACATTACACGTACGCATAACATGCAAGTATGTGTTGTACAACATGGCATCACAGCATAACTCAACAACTCATATAGATAAGGCTCAAAGAGCCATCATAGCATTTATTGCAAACAGGGGTCACAAGACCCATCATACAGAGCATACAAGCAACAAGCGGAAGCATTACATGTCTGGGTACATACATCTACAAATGAAAAAGGCTAAAGAGCCTGACTATCTACAACATCCGATCAAGATCGTAGCTGAGGTATAAGCTACTCGTCGAAGTCCACGAGAACACTAGTAAGACCGAAGTCTCCGCTGCAAAAACATAAATAAAGCAACATGAGTACAAAGGTACTCAGCAAGACTTACATCAGATCCTATCATGCATGCATTTGTATCAAGAAGGTAATGTGGGGTTTAGTTGCAGCAAGCCAGCTTTGACTCAGTGGCTATCCTGTTCTACGACTACGAGAAACTTCTGAGGTGAGTCAACGTACACGAGTCCACTAATCACCACACAATACACTACTATGGACTCATCCCCGTCTCCATACGTGAAGGCCATCCATAGCACTCACACTTGTCTTGAGCATTTTAGAGTATCCACTTCAAGTTGTCTATGTACCATGTAAGCATCCAAGAAGTCCATAACCGTGGACCCGGCTATTCGAATAGATCATGTTAACCCTGCAGGGGTGTACTTCTTCACACACGCTCTCGCCACTTACCGCCATGCACACGTCATGTATCTCGGCAACCTTCAAGCAGAAGCCTGGCAAGGGTGTCGGCCACGACCTGACTAACCACACAAGACTCTAGCCCAGGTTTATCGCCTATTCGGGTTCCATCCGCAAGGAGATCCAGCTGGGGTTTCGCTCACGGCCCCAAATGATGTGTGCAGGGTTCCCGAGCCCACCATCCGGGTGCCACTCGATACACCAGGCCATGTGTGTCTAGTCTGTCCCAAGCCCACCCTGCCGGGTGCCACTTGGTAGAAAAATAGCACTACCTACAAACACCAGAAACTAGTTGCGACTCCTGGACAGAGACCAAGTTGGTTAATAAGTCGAGAGAGTCAATTAAGGATCCCAATGTGTGGTAGTATCGAGTCATTGGACAACATACATAGAACTCAGTGCTTAAGGACGATTCCAGTGAGACAACCCACCATGTACTCCTACATGGCCTCTCACCGCTACCTTTACCAAATCGTGTTCACACACTTAACTCTCAGCATCAGAACATAGCACTGTACTCCAATTCATTCCCAATGAATCAGACCTGACACACTCTAAGCAATAGCAGGCATAGCATGGTAGGAACACAACAATGGCTTCAATCAACTCCTACACATGCTAGTGGGTTTCAACTATTTACTATGGCAATGACAGGTCATGCAGAGGAATGGGTTCAACTACCGCAGCACAAAGTAGCAGATGAATCGTTGTTGTCCTAATGCAATAACTGAGAGAAGGAGCGAGAGAGTAGGATTGTATCGGAATGAACAAGGGGGTTTGCTTGCCTGGTAGATCAACAAGGAAGGCACTGTTCCTCAGACAGGTACTCTGGAACACTCTCCGGAGCAGAACCTATCGAGAAGGAACGGTGTTGGCAATCAATACTCAAGCATATGCAACACTATGATGCATGAACATGGCATGAAGATGTGATGTTGTTTGTCCTAATGCAACTAGCTGTTATTTGGATGGAGTCTATTTGAACCAAAGATTCAAATGCAACTCCAAGTTAAGCTCTTATATATGCCATTTACATGTTTTCACTTATACAGTAGGTATAAGTTGGTTTGTCATGCATGAAACTAGTACAGATGGAAATATTGCATTTTTCTGATAATTTTTCATATATAAATTATTTCAATCTAAGCTACGGTTGAATTTCTATGATTTTTTTGAAGTTTGAATCATTTTCTGGAATTTTCTGAGTTATTTTAAATCCAGAAAATGGATAACTGCGTCAGCATGATGTCAGCACGACGTCAGCAGGTCAACCGGGGTTGACCAGGGTCAAACCTGACATGTGGGGTCCACACGTCAGTGTCTAAGCGTTAATCGGGGGTTTTATACTAATCTAATTAAAATATTAGGGCGCGGGGGGCCCACTGTCAGTGTCGGGTTAGTTATATGGTGATTAGCCTTAAGCTAATCACCTGACCCACGGGGCCCACCTAACGGGCCGGCGAGGTCAAAGGGTCAAACCCCACCGGCGTTTAGCCGCCGGCGAGGCCGAACACGGCGAAGGGGCTCGGGTTACGCTGTCCGGCGTCCATTCGGGCGGCAGAGACCATGGACAAGGAGCTGGAGCTCGTCCGC
>NC_041387.1:241866177-241883908 GCF_002162155.2 Triticum dicoccoides | reverse complement strand
AGAGCTCGGGGCGGCGGCCGGAGTTCGGCGAGGAGGGGATAAGGGGCTACGGTGCACGGGAGGGGCCGGGGTTGGTCGCGTTCGTCTCCTGGAGACGTGATGACCACGGTGGCGTGCTCGGTTGCAGGTGCCTGAAGGTGTGGCTGCGGTGGTGACATGGCCGGCGGCAAGGTGCTACGGCCGTGGTGGGGAACGGGAGCTACGGAGCGCAAAAACGAAGGGGAGAAGAGGGGTTCAGTAGAGGAGCTCACGGCGAGTCCTTCGGTGATCTCAGCGCGCTTAGGGACGGCTCGGAGACGACGGCATGTCGATGGCAATCTCCGGCGGCCGATGATGAAGACGACGGCGGTGACGGCTCCACGGGGCGTCCGGCGACGCGTGGCTTGACGGAGAGGACGAGGACGACGGCGCGGAGCTCGGGGACGGCTCAGATGCTCTCGAGGGGCGCGGTGGCTACGGCTACGGCGAGCGGTGGCGACGGCGCGTTCGGGCGGTCGGGAGAGAAAGAACCAGGGGAGGAGGGAGAGCGAGAGAGAGTGAGAGAGGTGCGGGGCGTGCATGGCGTCGCGCGGGTGATCCAGGCGACGAGGGGGAGAAGCAGGAGGTGGTCGGGCGCGTGGCCACGACCGGCTGTGGCGCGGGCACGCAGCTGCTTTGGGCGAGGGGGAGGAAGACAACAGAGGAGGAGGGCCAGGTGGGCGGGGCTGGCCAACTGGGCCGGCCAGGCCGCACAGGAACGGGTGCATAGGGAGGTAAGCGCCAGGTAAGTCTCTTCTCCCTTTTATTTTTCTGACATTTGTTTTGATTTAATAAAAATACTAAATCATTTTATTTTCTTATGCCAATTTTTGTAGGAACTAGTGGTATTATTCCAGAGCTCCTCAACAAATGGCATAATTTTTGGACATATATTATATATATAACCAATATATATCCAATGCAAATAATTATGCATTAATTCCAAATGCCCAAAATAAATACTTATGGGCTCATAAAAATATTGGTTTGATTTTTATCTCTATCCAATATTTTCAGAGAGCAACATGAACATTTTCTTGGATCTTTTTGGAGCAATTTTTTATCTGGGTCATTTCCAGAAATGATTCTGAGGGTTTCACAGATCCTCATTTCAAATTTAAATGGAATTTAAACATGATGCACAAATGACTAGCTAGTCTAGGTCATACCAGAACTAGGGATGTGACAACTCGCCCCCACTTGAAAGAATCTCAACCCGAGATTCATGGGTCGACGGAAAGAAAGTGGGGTACTCCAGTCGAAGACGATCTTCTCGCTCCGAAGTAGCTTCTCTCTCGGAATGATGAGACCACTGAACCTTGAGAAACTTGATGTTCTGACGTCGAGTAACACGCTCTGCTTGATCAAGAATGTGAACCGGGTACTCTCGGTATGTGAGGTTATCTTGGAGATCAAGCGTTTCGTGGTCCACTCCGCGGATAGGATCCGAGAAGCAACGCCTGAGTTGAGAAACGTGGAAGACATCATGAACTCGCGAAAGATGTGGGGGTAGTTCCAACTGGTAGGCAACCTCTCCTCGTTTAGCGAGAATGCGAGAAGGACCAATGTAGCGAGGAACCAACTTGCCTTTGATACCGAAATGATGGGTACCCTTCAAAGGAGTAACCCGAAGGTAAGCTTTATCGCCAACTTCATAAGTCATTTCCTTATGATGACGATCATACGGGCTCTTTTGACGAGACTGGGCTGTTTTCAAATTCTCACGAATGATGCGAACTTGCTCTTCTGCCTCCTGGATCATGTCCGGTCCAAAGAATTGTCTTTCACCGGTTTCTGACCAGTTCAAAGGTGTTCAACATCTTCGTCCATAGAGAATCTCAAAAGGAGCTTTCTTGAGGCTGGATTGATAGCTATTGTTATCAGCAAACTCGGCGGAAGGAAGACATTTCTCCCAATCCATACCGAATGAGATAACGCAAGATCTAAGCATGTCTTCGAGAATTTGGTTGACCCGTTCCACCTGACCACTCGACTGAGGGTGCAAAGCGGTACTGAAGGAAATATGGGTTCCCATAGCAGTTTGGAAACTCTCCCAGAAATGAGAAGTGAAAAGACTGCCACGGTCTGAATTGATCTCTAGTGGAACACCATGAAGTGATACTATTCGAGAAATATATAAGTCAGCGAGCTGACTAGCAGTGATACTCTCTCGAACAAGTAGGAAGTGAGCCACTTTGGAAAGACGATCAACGACTACGAGGATAGCGTTATTCCCTTTTTTGGTCCTGGGACAACCGGTAATGAAGTCCATCCCAACTTTATCCCATTTCCACTCAGGAATAGCTAAAGGCTAAAGGGTGCCAGCAGGTCTTTGATGCTCTGCCTTAACGCGATGACAAACATCACAGTTAGCAATAAACTAAGCGATTTCTCTCTTCATCCTAGTCCACCAGAACCTCTGGCGTAGGTCCTGATACATCTTAGTACTACCGGGATGAATCATGAGAGGAGATTCATGCGCCTCCTTAAGAATCAGTTGTCGAAGATGTTGCTTCTTGGGGACCACCAGGCGGTTCCCAAAGAAAACAACACCTCGAGCATCAATAGAGAAACTACCAGCAACTCCCTTCTTAACGTTATCCTTGATTCGAGAAATACCCGTATCATATTGCTGGCTAGTTATGATCTGATCCTCAAGAGTAGGTTTCACCACCAAGGTAGAAAGGAATCCATGAGGAGCAATGTGAAGGTTAAGCTTACAAAATTCCTCATGGAGAAGTGGTTGGCCCTGCTGCAACATGAGATTGTTGCAATAGGATTTACGACTTAGCGCATCAGCCATGACATTGGCTTTGCCTGGAGTGTAAGTAATCCCTAGATCATAATCTGAGATAATCTGAGATCACTTCCAACCAACGTCTTTGCCTAAGGTTCAGATCCGGTTGGGTGAAGATATACTTGAGACTCTGGTGATCGGTGTAGATCTCGCAACGTTTACCAAGGAGGTAATGTCGCCAGGTCTTGAGTGCATAGACTACGGCTGCAAGCTCTAGATCATGTGTAGGATAATTCTCCTCATGTGGATGCAACTGTCGAGATGCATAGGCAATCACATGACGATCCTGCATAAGAATGCAACCTAGTCCTTGTCGTGAGGCGTCGCAGTAGATAACAAAGTCCTTTGTGAAATCCGGTGGCATAAGTATGGGAGCAGAAGTCAGGCATCTTTTCAGTTCCTGAAAACTATACTCACACTATGGGGACCACTCAAACTTTTTATCTTTCTTGAGAAGTTCCGTGAGAGGTTTGGCTACATTGGAGAAGTTTTCAACAAAGCGGCGACAATAGCTGGCTAGACCAAGGAAACTCCTAGATTGTTTAACGGTTTCAGGTGGAGTCCAATCGAGAACGGACTTAACTCTCTCGGGATTGACAGCAATGCCCTTACCAGAGATTACGTGGCCTAGGTAGGTCACTTCTGGCAACCAAAATTCACACTTGGAGAACTTAGCATAAAGGCGGTGCTCTCTGAGTTTTTCTAACACAAGTCTAAGATTTTCGGCATGCTCTTCCTCGTTCTTCGAGTAAATAAGAATATCATCGAGGTAAACCACGACGAACTTATCTAAGTACTCCAGGAATATCGAGTTCATCAAGCGGGAGAAAGTGGCTGGGGCGTTGGTTAGGCCGAAGGACATGACGGTGTACTCGTACTGGCCATAACGAGTGACAAAGGCTGTCTTGGGAATGTCCCCATTTCTGATCTTGATTTGGTGGTAGCCTAACCTCAAATCCATCTTGGAGAAGACTGAGGATTCAGCGAGCTGATCATATAGATCGTTGATCCTGGGGAGCGAATACTTGTTCTTTATCGTGACCAAATTAACGGGACGATAATCTACAACCATCCGGTCCGTACCATCCTTCTTCTTGACGAAGAGGACGGGGCAAGCCCAAGGAGAAGAACTAGGACGGATGAAACCCTTTCGCAAGGACTCATCAAGTTGTTTCTTAAGCTCGGCTAGTTCTAAGGGTGCCATCTTGTAAGGTCTCCTGGAGATTGGAGCAGTTCCTGGGATAAGATCTATGACGAACTCTACATCTCTGTCAGGTGGAACACCTGGCAGTTCCTCTGGAAAGACATCTGAAAAGTCACGGACTACCGGGATATCTTCAAGGTCTGGAAGAGGGCTGGCATTAAGAGAATAGAGCTGACGCTTTGCAACTCTAGTGGAGACAGTGACTATCTTGCCGGATGGGTGTGTAAGCTGAACAGATCTTGTGTAACAATCAATCTTGGCATGATGAGCTATCATCCAGTCCATACCCAAGATGATGTTAATATCTGAGGACTTGAGGGCTACAAGTGATGCAAGGAATACAAGTCTATCAACAAGAATTTCATTACCATGGCTGATTCTGGTGGTCTGCCATCTAGACCCTGGGGTTTGGATTTCAAGCAGAGTTGGCATGTCACAAAATGACATGTCGTGCAAACGGGCATAGCCTTCAAAAATGAAGGAGTGAGATGCTCCAGTATCGAACAGAACTGATGATGGATGGCAATTGACAAGGAGTGTACCAAGAACGACATCCGGATCATCATGAGCGTCTTTAGCTGAGACGTGATGCACACGTCCACGTTTAGTGGGGGCTGACTTGACACTGATCATCTTGCATGGTAGCTTAACACAACCAACGGTCTTCTCGGGCTAGGGTGGAGCATAACTGGCCTGAGGGCAGTCACGTGCATAGTGTCCTGGCTTCCCGCATGTGAAGCAAGTCCCTGAGGTTGGACGTGGACCCGCACTGACAAGCGGTCTACCAGTAGGCCTGGGTGGAACATACGATTGAGCTGGGGAAGGCACCACATGGAATGGCCTTGGTGCATATCCGGAAAAAAGAGCAGAGTTTGTAACCCAAATCAGGCGCTTCTGGGAACCAGAACCGGAGGAAGATCCCAAATCACGGGTGTGCTTACGAGACTCCTCGTAAGTGAGCTGAGCTGTCTCTGCATTAATGGCCTTGTTCACAAGAGCCTGGAATGTATCACAATGATGTAGGTGGAGATCACGTCGCAACTTGGGGTTGAGACCCTTCCGGAACCTAGCCTGCTTCTTGGCGTCCGTGGACACTTCTTCTGTGGCATAGCGGGCGAGGTGCTCAAACTCTCTACTGTAAGCATCAACAGCCATCTTACTCTGGGTGAAACTATAGAACTCTTCTCTCTTGCGATCGATGAGGGCCTCAGGAATGTGATGCTCGCGAAAAGCCTCAGTGAAATCTCTCCAGGTAGGAATCTGGCCAGCTGGAAGCATAGCCTCATAGTTCTGCCACCAAAGACTAGCAGGACCTTCCAGGTGGTATGTGGCATAGGTGACCTTGTCATCTTTAGCTACGTTCGCGGAATGCAGCTTATGAGTGATACTACGGAGCCAGTCATCTGCATCGAGTGGCTCGATCGAATGATGAAAGGTAGGTGGGTGCAAGCGAATGAAGTCATGAATGGTTACAGACCCTTTGAACTGATGTGCGGTGTTCTCCTCGATACGTGCCAACAAGCGGTTAGACTCACGCTTGTTCCTCTCCATCTCTAGCATGAACTCTCTCAACGAAGGTTGATCGGGAGGATCCTCGTCCCTACCATCTCCGTGGTTATGGCTATGAGCAACAGAACTTCGCTTAACTGATGACATCCTGAGAAACGAAACCAAGGACGGAATCATCATCAACTATAGGCTATAGAATGTAGGACAAAGAAATTAGTAACTCTCGAACTCCTAGGGCAATTCCGGCAGCATAACGGCAGTAAAATGCTCAAAATGAGACATCCTGCCAACAATGGGGTAGCAACATACTCAACATCACCACTCAAGGTTCTGAGATCATACTAAACAGGCTACACCGGAAGTACTCGAAAACTGGGGTATGACTCTGATCAACCAATCCTATGGGACTACGAAGTAGTAACATGTGATCCTGATAGACGGAAGAGAGAGCCTAGTTCCTTAACCCCGTAGGAAAGATAGGATGACTCACATCAGAAGGCCATGAGGTAAAGGAGTAAAAAGAGCCTTACGTTCCTTCCCACAATTAATTCCCTTATATAACTAAAGAATTTCTAGACTCAACTTCGACCAGTTTGGCTTGGTAATCCTACAGGCAGTCAGGCTCTGATACCAAAGCTGTCAGGACCCCGATTCAATGCCACACCGATCTAGCATGTAACACCTCATATCACTTTGCGGCCTCACGCACGGTATTCCCATGGGTGTCGCCTTACCATGCCCGGGACCGTTTGCGCCTTTTGGCACACGTATATGATAGTGTCGCTAGCATCCATACAAAGAACCCGGGCTGACATGGCTAGTCGTAAAACCCAAAGTGGCACAAACTTACAGGGACAGGCATCCATGACCCAGCATCGAACATGTCGGTCATCAGCGAGTGAATCCAGGTTGTAGCACTGGGCTAACAGGACTCCGGTGAACCCGGCTATAGCGGGCTAACAGGACTCTGGTATTCATCGCATGACATTTCCCCGAAGGGACAGACACAGGAACGAAGAAGGACACATGCCAGCCAGCCTAAGTGTTCCGGAGCAGTAGCACGCTACCATGGCTCAGTGGAAGCACTAGGAGACATTTCTCGGTAAGAGAGGCTACTAAGGATAAACATCTAGATAGTCAGATCCCACACATAGCAATACACATTACACGTACGCATAACATGCAAGTATGTGTTGTACAACATGGCATCACAACATAACTCAACAACTCATATAGATAAGGCTCAAAGAGCCATCATAACATTTATTGCAAACAGGGGTCACAAGACCCATCATACAGAGCATACAGGCAACAAGCAGAAGCATTACATGTCTGGGTACAGACATCTACAAATGAAAAAGGCTAAAGAGCCTGACTATCTACAACATCCGATCAAGATCGTAGCTGAGGTACAAGCTACTCGTCGAAGTCCACGAGAACACTAGTAAGACCGAAGTCTCCGCTGCAAAAACATAAATAAAGCAACATGAGTACAAAGGTACTCAGCAAGACTTACATCAGATCCTATCATACATGCATTTGTATCAAGAAGGTAATGTGGGGTTTAGTTGCAGCAAGCCAGCTTTGACTCAGTGGCTATCCTGTTCTACGACTACGAGAAACTTCTGAGGTGAGTCAACGTACACGAGTCCACTAATCACCACACAATACACTACTATGGATTCATCCCCGTCTCCCTACGAGAAGGCCATCCATAGCACTCACACTTGTCTTGAGCATTTTAGAGTATCCACTTCAAGTTGTCTATGTACCATGTAAGCATCCAAGAAGTCCATAACCGCGGACCCGGCTATTCGAATAGATCATGTTAACCCTGCAGGGGTGTACTTCTTCACACACGCTCTCGCCACTTACCGCCATGGACACGTCATGTATCTCGGCAAACTTCAAGCAGAAGCCTGGCGAGGGTGTCGGCCACGACCTGACTAACCACACAAGACTCTAGCCCAGGTTTATCGCCTATTCGGGTTCCATCCGCAAGGAGATCCGGCCGGGGTTTCGCTCACGGCCCCAAACGATGTGTGCAGGGTTCCCGAGCCCACCATCCGGGTGCCACTCGGTACACAGGCCATGTGTGCCTAGTCTGTCCCAAGCCCACCCTGCCGGGTGCCACTTGGTAGAAAAATAGCACTACCTACAAACTCCAGAAACTAGTTGCGACTCCTGGACAGAGACCAAGTTGGTTAATAAGTCGAGAGAGTCAATTAAGGATCCCAATGTGTGGTAGTATCGAGTCATTGGAAAACATACATAGAACTCAGTGCTTAAGGACGGTTCCAGTGAGACAACCCACCATGTACTCCTACATGGCCTCTCACCGCTACCTTTACCAAATCATGTTCACACACTTAACTCTCAGCATCAGAACATAGCACTGTACTCCAATTCATTCCCAATGAATCAGACCTGACACACTCTAAGCAATAGCAGGCATAGCATGGTAGGAACACAACAATGGCTTCAATCAACTCCTACACATGCTAGTGGGTTTCAACTATTTGCTGTGGCAATGACAGGTCATGCAGAGGAATGGGTTCAACTACCGCAACACAAAGTAGCAGATGAATCATTGTTGTCCTTATGCAATAACTGAGAGAAGGAGCGAGAGAGTAGGATTGTATCGGAATGAACAAGGGGGTTTGCTTGCCTGGTAGATCGACAAGGAAGGCACTGCTCCTCGGATAGGTACGCTGGAACACTCTCCGGAGCAGAACCTATCGAGAAGGAACGGTGTCAGCAATCAATACTCAAGCATATGCAACAATATGATGCATGAACATGGCATGAAGATGTGATGCTGTTTGTGCTAATGCAACTAGCTGTTATTTGGATGGAGTCTATTTGAACCAAAGATTCAAATGCAACTCCAAGTTAAGCTCTTATATATGCCATTTACATGTTTTCACTTATACAGTAGGTATAAGTTGGTTCGTCATGCATGAAACTAGTACAGATTGAAAGATTGCATTTTTCTGATAATTTTTCATATATAAATTATTTCAATCTGAGCTACGGTTGAATTTCTATGATTTTTTTGAAGTTTGAATCATTTTCTGGAATTTTCTGAGTTATTTTAAATCCAGAAAATGGATAACTGCGTCAGCATGACGTTAGCACGACGTCAGCAGGTCAACCGGGGCTGACCAGGGTCAAACCTGACGTGTGGGGTCCACACGTCAGTGTCTAAGCGTTAATCGGGGTTTTTATACTAATCTAATTAAAATATTAGGGCGCGGGGGGCCCACTGTCAGTGTCGGGTTAGTTAGATGGTGATTAGCCTTAAGCTAATCACCTGACCCACGGGGCCCACCTGACGGGCTGGCGAGGTCAAAGGGTCAAACCCCACTGGCGTTTAGCCGCCGGCGAGGCCGAACACGGCGGAGGGGCTCGGGATACGCCGTCCGGCGTCCATTCGGGCGGCGGAGTGTTGGGTAACGTAGCAGAAATTCAAAATTTTCCTACATGTCACCAAGATCTATCTATGGAGAAACCAGCAACAAGGGGAAGGAGAGTGCATCTACATACCCTTGTAGATCGATAAGCGGAAGCGTTCAAGTGAACAGGGTTGATGGAGTCGTACTCGTCGTGATTCAAATCACCGATGATCCTAGTGCCGAACGGACGGCACCTCCGCGTTCAACACACGTACAGCCCGGTGACGTCTCCCATGCCTTGATCCAGCAAGGAGCGAGGGAGAGGTTGAGGAAGACTCCATCCAGCTGCAGCACAACGGCGTGGTGGTGGTGGAGGAGCGTGGTAGTCCAGCAGGGCTTCGCCAAGCACCGTGGAAGAGGAGGAGTACGAGAGGTAGGGCTGCGCCAAGAGGGAGAAGTTCTCATGTCCATAGGAGCCCCAAACCTCAAATATATATAGGGGAGGGAGAGGGCTGCGCCCCCATCTAGGGTTTCCCCCCCAAAGGGGTGCGGCCAGCCCTAGATGGGGCTTGGGGAGGCGGCCAAGAGGGGAGAGAGGGGAGGCGCCCACTAGGTGGGCCTTAAGGCCCATCTGGACTAGGGTTTGCCCCTTCCCACTCTCCCTTGCGCCTTGGGTCCCTTGTGGGGGGCGCACCAGACCACCTAGGGGCTGGTCCCCTCCCACACTTGGCCCACGCAGCCTTCTGGGGCAGGTGGACCCACTTGGTGGACCCCCGGGACCCTCCCGGTGGTCCCGGTACATTACCGATATCGCCCGAAACTTTTCCGGTGACCAAAACAGGACTTCCCATATATAAATCTTTACCTCCGAACCATTCCGGAACTCCTCGTGACGTCCGGGATCTCATCTGGGACTCCGAACAACATTCGGTAACCACATACAAGCTTCCTTTATAACCCTAGCGTCACCGAACCTTAAGTGTGTAGACCCTACGGGTTCGGGAGACATGCAGACATGACCGAGACGTTCTCCGGTCAATAACCAACAGCGGGATATGGATACCCATGTTGGCTCCCACATGTTCCACGATGATCTCATCGGATGAACCACGATGTCAAGGACTCAATCGATCCCGTATACAATTCCCTTTGTCTAGCGGTATTGTACTTGCCCGAGATTCGAATCGTCGGTATACCGATACCTTGTTCAATCTCGTTACCGGCAAGTCTCTTTACTCGTTCCGTAACACATCATCCCGTGATCAACCCCTTGGTCACATTGTGCACATTATGATGATGTCCTACCGAGTGGGCCCAGAGATACCTCTCCGTTTACACGGAGTGACAAATCCCAGTCTCGATTCGTGCCAACCCAACAGACACTTTCGGAGATACCTGTAGTGCACCTTTATAGCCACCCAGATACGTTGTGACGTTTGGTACACCCAAAGCATTCCTACGGTATCCGGGAGTTGCACAATCTCATGGTCTAAGGAAAAGATACTTGACATTAGAAAAGCTTTAGCATACGAACTACACGATCTCTGTGCTAGGCTTAGGATTGGGTCTTGTCCATCACATCATTCTCCTAATGATATGATCCCGTTATCAACGACATCCAATGTCCATGGTCAGGAAACCGTAACCATCTATTGATCAACGAGCTAGTCAACTAGAGGCTTACTAGGGACATGGTGTTGTCTATGTATCCACACATGTATCTGAGTTTCATATCAATAAAATTATAGCATGGATAATAAACGATTATCATGAACAAGGAAATATAATAATAACTAATTTATTATTGCCTCTAGGGCATATTTCCAACAGTCTCCCACTTGCACTAGAGTCAATAATCTAGTTCGCATCGTCATGTGATTAACACTCACAGGTCACATCGCCATGTAACCAACATCCAAAGAGTTTACTAGAGTCAATAATCTAGTTTACATCACTATGTGATTAACACTCAATGAGTTCTGGGTTTGATCATGTTGCTTGTGAGAGAGGTTTTAGTCAACGGGTCTGAACCTTTCAGATCCGTGTGTGCTTTACAAATCTTTATGTCATCTCCTAGATGCAGCTACCACGCTCTATTTGGAGCTATTCCAAATAACTGTTCTACTTGGAGCTATTCTAAATTGTTTCTCCATTATACGTATCCGGTATCTCTACTCAGAGCTATCCGGATAGGTGTTAAGCTTGCATCGTCGTAACTCTTTACGTCGAACTCTTTATCACCTCCATAACCAAGAAAATTCCTTAGTCCACTAGTTACTAAGGATAACTTTGACCGCTGTACTGTGATCTATTCTTGGATCACTCTTGTACCCCTTGACTGACTCATGGCAAGGCACACTTCAGGTGCGGTACACAGCATAGCATACTGTAGAGCCTACGTCTAAAGCATAGGGGACGACCTTCGTCCTTTCTCTCTTTTCTGCCGAGGTTGAGCTTTAAGTCTTAACTTCGTACCTTACAACTCAGGCAAGAACTTCTTCTTTGACTGATCCATCTTGAACACCTTCAAGATCATGTCAAGGTATGTGCTCATTTGAAAGTATTATTAAGCATTTTGATCTATCCTTATAGATCTTGATGCTCAATGTTCAAGTAGCTTAATCCAGGTTTTCTATTGAAAAACACCTTTCAAATAACCCTATATGCTTTCTAGAAAATCTACGTCATCTCTGATCTATGATATGTCGACAACATATATTCATCAGAAATTCTATAGTGCTCCCACTCACTTCTTTGGAAATACAAGTTCCTCATAAACTTTGTATAAACCCATAATTTTGATCATCTTATCAAAGTGCACATTCCAACTCCGAGATGCTTACTCCAGTCCTTAGAAGGATTGCTGGAGCTAGCATACCTTTTAGCATCCTTAGGATCGACAAAACCTTTCTGATTGTATCACATACAACCTTTCCTTACGAAAGTTGGTAAGGAAACTCGTTTTGACATCCATCTGTCAGATTTCATAAATGCAGCTTATGCTAACATGATTCCGACGGACTTAAGCATCGCTGCGGATGAGAAAATCTCATCGTAGTCAACTCCTTGAACTTGTGAAAAACTCTTCGCCACAAGTCGAGCTTCATAGACGGTAACATTACCGTCCATGTCCGTCTTTTTCTTAAAGATCCATTTATCTCAATGGCTTGCCTATCATCGGGCAAGTCCACCAAAGTCCATGCTTTGTTCTGATACATGGATCCTATCTCGGATTTCATGGTTTCTTAACCATTTGTCGGAATTTGGGCCCACCATCGCTTCTCCATAGCTCGTAGATTCATTGTTGTCTAGCAACATGACCTTCAAGACAGGATTACTGTACCACTCTGAAGTAGTACACATCCTTGTCACCCTACGAGGTACGGTAGTGACTTGATCCGAAGTTTCATGATCACTATCATAAGCTTCTACTTCAATTGGTGTAGGTGCCACAGGAACAACTTCCTATGCCCTGCTACACACTAGTTGTAGTAATGGTTCAATAACCATATCAAGTCTCCACCATCCTCCCACTCAACTTTTCGAGACAAACTTTTCCTCAAGAAAGGACCCGGTAAAGAAACAATCCCTATTGCTTTCGGATCTGAATTAGGAGGTATACCCAACTGTTTTAGGTGTCCTATGAAGATGCATTTTATCCGCTTTGGGTTCGAGCTTATTAACCTGAAACTTTTTCACATAAGCGTCGCAGCCCCAAACTTTTAAGGAACGACAACTTAGGTTTCTCCAAACCATAGTTCATACGGTGTCATCTCAACGGAGTTACGTGGTGCCCTATTAAAGTGAGTGCGGTTGTCTCTAATGCCTAACCCACGAACGATAGTGGTAATTCGATAAGAGACATCATGGTATGCACCATATCCAATAGGGTGCAACTATGATGTTCGGACACACCATCACACTATGGTGTTCCAGGCGGTATTAATTGTGAAACAATTTCCACAATGTCTTAATTGCGTGCCAAAGCTTGTAACTCAGATACTCATCTCTATGATCATATCATAGACATTTTATCCTCTTGTCACAATGATCTTCAACTTCACTCTGAAGTTACTTGAACCATTCAATAATTCAGACTTGTGTTTCATCAAGTAAATATACTCAACATTTACTCGAATCATCTGTGAAGTAAGAACATAACGATATTCACTGCATGCCTCAGCACTCATTGGACTGCACACATCAAAATGTGTTACTTCCTACAAGTTGCTTTCTTGTTCTATTTTGCTGAAAACGAGGCTTTCAGTCATCTTGCCCATGTGGTATGATTTGCATGTCTCAAGTGATTCAAAATCAAGTGAGTGAGTCCAAACGATCCATCTGCATGGAGTTTCTTCATGCGTATACACCAATAGACATGGTTCACATGTCTCAAACTTTTCAAAAACGAGTGAGTCCAAAGATCCATCAACATGGAGCTTCTTCATGCGTTTTACACCAATATGACTTACATGGCAGTGCCACAAGTAAGTGGTACTATCATAACTATCTTATATCTTTTGGCATGAAAATGTGTATCACTATGATCGAGATTCAATAAACCATTCCTTTAGGTGCAAGACCACTGAAGGTATTATTCACATAAATAGAGTAACCATTATTCTCCTTAAATGAATAACCATATTGCAACAGACATAATCCAATCATGTCTATGCTCAACGCAAACACCAAATGACAATTATTCAGGTTTAATACTAATATTGATGGTAGAGGGAGCGTGCGATGTTTGATCACATCAAACTTGGAAACACTTCCAACATATATCGTCAGCTCACCTTTAGCTAGTCTCCGTTTATTCCGTAGCTCTTTTATTTCGAGTTACTAACACTTAGCGACCGAACCGGTATCTTAATACCCTGGTGCTACTAGGAGTACTAGTAAAGTACACATTAACATAATGTATATCCAATATACTTCTATCGACCTTGCCAGCCTTCTCATGTACCAAGTATCTAGGGTAATGCTGCTCCAGTGGTTGTCCCCCTTATTATAGAAGCACTTAGTCTCGGGTTTGGGATCAACCTTGGGTTTCTTCACTGGAGCAGCAACTGATTTGCCGTTCCATGAAGTGTCCCTTTTTTCCTTGCCCTTCTTGAAACTAGTGGTTTCACCAACCATCAACAATTGATGCTCCTTCTTGATTTCTACTTTTGCGGTGTCCAACATCACGAATATTTCAAGGATCATCATATCTATCCCTGATATGTTATAGTTCATCACGAAGCTCTAGCAGCTTGGTGGCAATGACTTTGGGGAAACATCACTATCTCATCTGGAAGATCAACTCCCACTTGATTCAAGTGATTGTTGCACTCAGAAAATGTGAGCACAAGCTCAACGATTGAGCTTTTCTCCCTTAGTTTGCAGGCTAAGAAAATCGTCGGAGGTCTCATACCTCTTGACGTGGGCACGAGCCTGAAATCCCAATTTCAGCCCTTGAAACATCTCATATGTTCCGCGATGTTTCGAAAACGTCTTTAGTGCCTCAACTCTAAACCGTTTAACTGAACTATCACGTAGTTATCAAAACGTGTATGTCTGATGTTCGCAACATCCACAAACGACGTTTGGGGTTCGGCACACTGAGCAGTGCATTAAGGACATAAGCTTTCTACTGTCCGCATAATTGCTACTTTCAACTTTCAACTATATTTTCTCTAGGAACATATCTAAAACAGTAGAACTAAAACGCGAGCTACGACATAATTTGCAAAATCCTTTTGACTATGTTCAGATAATTAAGTTCATCTTATGAACTCCCACTCAGATAGACATCCCTCTAGTCATCTAAGTGATTACATGATCCGAGTCAACTAGGCCGTGTCCGATCATCACGTGAGACGGACTAGTCATCATCGGTGAACATCTTCATGTTGATCGTATCTACTATACGACTCATGTTCGACCTTTCGGTCTCCGTGTTCCGAGGCCATGTCTGTACATGCTAGGCTCGTCAATTTAACCCTAAGTGTTTCGCGTGTGTAAATCTGTCTTACACCCGCTGTATGTGAACGTAAGAATCCATCACACCCGATCATCACGTGGTGCTTAGAAGCGACGAACTTTAGCAACGGTGCACAGTTAGGGGGAACACTTTCTTGAAATTTTAATGAGGGATCATCTTATTTACTACCGTCGTTCTAAGCAAATAAGATGCATAAACATAATAAACATCACATGCAATTATATAGTAGTGACATGATATGGCCAATATCATATAGCTCCATTGATCTCCATCTTCGGGGCTCCATGATCATCATCATCACCGGCATGACACCATGATCTCCATCATCATGATCTCCATCATCGTGTCTTCATGAAGTTGTCTCGCCAACTATTACTTCTACTACTATGGCTACCGGTTAGCAATAAAGTAAAGTAATTACATGGTGTTGTTTAATGACACGCAGGTCATACAATAAATAAAGACAACTCCTATGGCTCCTGCCGGTTGTCATACTCATCGACATGCAAGTCGTGAATCCTATTACAAGAACATGATCAATCTCATACATCACATATCATCCATCACATTCTTCTTGGCCATATCACATCACATGGCATACCCTGCAAAAACAAGTTAGACGTCCTCTAATTGTTGTTTGCATGTTTTACGTGGCTGCTATGGGTTTCTAGCAAGAACGTTTCTTACCTACGCAAGACCACAATGTGATATGCCAATTGGTATTTACCCTTCATAAGGACCCTTTTCATCGAATCCGTTCCGACTAAAGTGGGAGATACTGGCACCCGCTAGCCACCTTATGCACCAAGTGCATGTCAGTCGGTGGAACCTGTCTCACGTAAGAGTACGTGTAAGGTCGGTCCGGGCCGCTTCATCCCACAATACCGTCGAAACAAGATTGGACTAGTAACGGTAAGCATATTGAACAACATCAACGCCCACAACTACTTTGTGTTCTACTCGTGCAAAGAATCTACGCAATAGACCTAGCTCATGATGCCACTGTTGGGTAACGTAGCAGAAATTCAAAATTTTCCTACGTGTCACCAAGATCTATCTATGGAGAAACCAGCAACGAGGGGAAGGAGAGTGCATCTACATACCCTTGTAGATCGCTAAGCGGAAGCGTTCAGGTGAACGGGGTTGATGGAGTCGTACTCGTCGTGATTCAAATCACCGATGATCCTAGTGCCGAACGGACGGCACCTCCGCGTTCAACACACGTACAACCCGGTGACGTCTCCCATGCCTTGATCCAGCAAGGAGCGAGGGAGAGGTTGAGGAAGACTCCATCCAGCTGCAGCACAACGGCGTGGTGGTGGTGGAGGAGCGTGGTAGTCCAGCAGGGCTTCGCCAAGCACCGCGGAAGAGGAGGAGTACGAGAGGTAGGGCTGCGCCAAGAGGGAGAAGTTCTCATGTCCATAGCAGCCCCAAACCTCAAATATATATAGGGGAGGGAGAGGGCTGCGCCCCCATCTAGGGTTTCCCCCCCAAAGGGGTGCGGCCAGCCCTAGATGGGGTTTGGGGAGGCGGCCAAGAGGGGAGAGAGGGGAGGTGCCCACTAGGTGGGCCTTAAGGCCCATCTGGACTAGGGTTTGCCCCTTCCCACTCTCCCTTGCACCTTGGGTCCCTTGTGGGGGGCGCACCAGCCCACCTAGGGGCTGGTACCCTCCCACACTTGGCCCACGCAGCCTTCTGGGGCAGGTGGTCCCACTTGGTGGACCCCCGGGACCCTCCCGGTGGTCCCGGTACATTACTGATATTGCCCGAAACTTTTCCGGTGACCAAAACATGACTTCCCATATATAAATCTTTACCTCCGGACCATTCCGGAACTCCTCGTGACGTCCGGGATCTCATCCGGGACTCCGAACAACATTCGGTAACCACATACAAGCTTCCTTTATAACCCTAGCGTCACCGAACCTTAAGTGTGTAGACCCTACGGGTTCGGGAGACATGCAGACATGACCGAGACGTTCTCCGGTCAATAACCAACAGCGGGATCTGGATACCCATGTTGGCTCCCACATGTTCCACGATGATCTCATCGGATGAACCACGATGTCAAGGACTCAATCGATCCCGTATACAATTCCCTTTGTCTAGCGGTATTGTACTTGCCCGAGATTCGATCGTCGGTATACCGATACCTTGTTCAATCTCATTACCGGCAAGTCTCTTTACTCGTTCCGTAACACATCATCCCGTGATCAACCCCTTGGTCACATTGTGCACATTATGATGATGTCCTACCGAGTGGGCCCAGAGATACCTCTCCATTTACACGGAGTAACAAATCCCAGTCTCGATTCGTGCCAACCCAACAGACACTTTCGGAGATACCTGTAGTGCACCTTTATAGCCACCCAGTTACGTTGTGATGTTTGGTACACCCAAAGCATTCCTACGGTATCCGGGAGTTGCACAATCTCATGGTCTAAGGAAAAGATACTTGACATTAGAAAAGCTTTAGCATACGAACTACACGATCTCTGTGCTAGGCTTAGGATTGGGTCTTGTCCATCACATCATTCTCCTAATATTGTGATCCCGTTATCAATGACATCCAATGTCCATGGTCAGGAAAGCGTAACCATCTATTGATCAACGAGCTAGTCAACTAGAGGCTTACTAGGGACATGGTGTTGTCTATGTATCCACACATGTATCTGAGTTTCATATCAATACAATTATAGCATGGATAATAAACGATTATCATGAACAAGGAAATATAATAATAACTAATTTATTATTGCCTCTAGGGCATATTTCCAACACGGAGACCACAGACGAGGAGCTGGAGCTCGTCCGCCTCCTTT
>NC_041387.1:241713754-241865757 GCF_002162155.2 Triticum dicoccoides | reverse complement strand
CACGGCAGGGGCCGGGGTTGGTCGCGTTCGTCTCCTGGAGACGTGATGACCATGGTGGCGTGCTCAGTTGCAGGTGCCTGAAGGTGTGCCTGCGGTGGCGACATGGCCGGCGGCGAGGTGCTACGGCCGTGGTGGGGAACGGGAGCTACGGAGCGCAAAAACGAGGGGGAGAAGAGGGGTTCAGTAGAGGAGCTCACAGCGAGTCCTTCGGTGATCTCAGCGCGCTCGGGGATGGCTCGGAGACGACGACATGTCGGTGGCGATCTCCGGCGGCCGATGATGAAGACGATGGCGGTGACGGCTCCACGGGGCGTCCTGCGACGCGTGGCTTGACGGAGAGGACGAGGACGACGGCGCGGAGCTCGGGGACGGCTCAGATGCTCTCGAGGGGCGCGGTGGCTACGGCTACGGCGAGCGGTGGCGATGGCGCGTTCGGGCGGTCGGGAGAGAAAGAACCAGGGGAGGAGGGAGAGCGAGAGAGAGTGAGAGAGGTGCGGGGCGTGCATGGCGTCGCGCGGGTGATCCAGGCGACGAGGGGGAGAAGCAGGAGGTGGTCGGGCGCGTGGCCACGACCGGCTGTGGCGCGGGCACGCAGCTGCTTTGGGCGAGGGGGAGGAAGACAACAGAGGAGGAGGGCCAGGTGGGCTGGGCTGGCCAACTGGGCCGGCCAGGCCGCACAGGAACGACTGCATAGGGAGGTAAGCGCCAGGTAAGTCTCTTCTCCCTTTTATTTTTCTGACATTTGTTTTGATTTAATAAAAATACTAAATCATTTTATTTTCTTATGCCAATTTTTGTAGGAACTAGTGGTATTATTCCAGAGCTCCTCAACAAATGGCATAATTTTTGGACATATATTATATATATAACCAATATATATCCAATGCAAATAATTATGCATTAATTCCAAATGCCCAAAATAAATACTTATGGGCTCTTAAAAATATTGGTTTGATTTTTATCTCTATCCAATATTTTCAGAGAGAAACATGAACATTTTCTTGGACCTTTTTGGAGCAATTTTTTTATCTGGGTCATTTCCAGAAATGATTCTGAGGGTTTCACAGATCCTCATTTCAAATTTAAATGGAATTTAAACATGATGCACAAATGACTAGCTAGTCTAGGTCATACCAGAACTAGGGATGTGACAACCTGCAACTAGCAACGCTATAAGAGGGCTGAGCAAAGCGGTAACATAGCCAAACAACGGTTTGCATAGGAAAGGTGTCAAAGGTTAGAGGTTCATGGCAATTTGGGATGGCTTGATAAACAGGTAATAGGTAGCGCAGCATAGCGATAGAACGAAGCAACTAGCATGGCAATGATAGTAGTGAGATCCAGGGTAGCGGTCATCTTGCCTGAAATCCCGCAAGGAAGAAGAACGAGTCCATGAAGAAGACGAACGGATGAAGCCGAACCAACCGTAGACGAACGAATCCTCACGATCGCAACGAAACGGGAACTATCGAGAAGAAGCACACCAACATAGTAAACACACCACACATGAACAAGGCATGATGCACAACAAGCATGATGCATGACAAAGCTACATGAGGCTACTCATGGCAAGAGATGATGCAAACAAGAGCAACACATCAAGGCAAGTTTAAATGAGGCCGGGAACAACATATAACAATTCCGGTAAGTCCTCATATGCATATTTCGAAATTGGTCCAGATCTGAATAAACCTTATGTTCAAGTTGTTAAACAGCAAGTTAAGATGCACCAAGATGATCTACACGAGATTCTAGTCAAGTTACATATAAAGTTCATTTAGTTCGGAGCTACGGCCTAGAAGATATGAGCAAAACAAGTTAAACATGGCATTGATGCAAAATGCACCCAAACATCAAGCAAACACCTCAAAACAAGGATGCAACATGATAATATGAAACTACATGCAATTCTAAGCAAGTTTCATATAGAGCACACTCAAAACGGAGCAACGGTTCAACACATGCACACTATACAAGTTTAAAGGACCAGCTGTCCAAAACTGCAACTAGGCATATTGCAAGCATCAAAACAACATGCTACAACACCTCAACATAATAACAAAAGACATGGGCATGATGTACATATAAAGCATTATGAAACATGAACACTGAGCTATCTCCAGAAATCACTAGAACATGCTCAAACACACATGGTAAGATTGCAAGTTATAACAATTTCAGACTTTGCAGAAAATAACATCACGATGCAATGTTTAGAGCTCTCAAACAACATGTTACAGGAACTTATCATGGCAAACAAAGGCATGGCATGAATCTACTAATTGGATAGATCAAAAGTCCCTTACTGACCATAAGACAAAAAGGATCAGAAAATATGATGGCACCCACGTAAACATGACAAGTTATAATACAGATTCAAACATGGCAGGAACATAATTATGAGGACATGTAGATGAGTTTGTGCAACTCTCTACAGGAAAAAACATGGCATGGCAAGGCACCCAACAGTAATAAGACATGTTTGTGAAGCTAAGCATGGAAATAGAAAGTCCATAGGGTGCATGTATCACTAGCAACAATCATGATAACAACGGAACTTAATGTTAACAGGCTGACAACAACATTATGAAGCAACTTTGGAGCAAGATATGAACAATCTACAGCAAGCTATAAATGCAATCAGGGGCATGTATGGTTAGAGGGTGACATGTAGAACAAAACATATTTAATGATCATCTACAGATTATGCATAGAATGATTAGTAGGAGCAGGTTTACATCGCATCACGGAATAACAGATTCAGCCTAGCAAAACAACATCATGTACCCTACTTAACAAGCTCGATTCACTCACCACAAGTCATTGCATGACAAGATAAGCATAGCATCATCAAGAAGACATGTTTATGTAACAATCCAAGGCAAGAACAAGTCCAAAGCATGCAAGGATCAACTACAACAACCTTGGCAAAATTGAATAACATGTAAACAATCTGCCAGGAAACATTTTGAAGCAAAAGTAGAGCACAAAAATGCCATGCTAGACTACTCCATAATTGCAACCAAGGGCAGGGATGGATAGAGCATAACCATATGTTCAAAACACCCTTACTGAAGTATCTCAAAATATGCATGGATCTCTCTGTAGCATCAAGTTTACATGGCATCAAAATAACAACAGAACAGGGACTAAAATCTGTAACATCACGATGCCTAGTTTGCATGCTTGTGCTAGTCACCACAGAGATCACAAAAATACATGGTAAGTCACCTCTGTAAATAAGACATAGCATAGATCAAAACACATGTAGACATCAACCTCATAGGATGCACACATCAATCATGGCAAAAATGACAAAAGAGCTCGTTCTGTTAACAGACAGCAGAAAACATTATGAAGCACTCTTGCAACAAAGATTCAGGCATCAAGATGAGCTCAAATGAATATGATGCAATGGAATGAAATGATGTACTCTTTGAGGCGAACAATTTGACATATTACATTTGCAAAATGGAGCTACGGATGCAGAGATACAGCATTACGAACATGGCATGAAAATTAACACAGACTGGGGACTAAGCAGAATTTTGGAGGGGGGAAAGTCAACCTTCGGTGGATCTCGCCGGAATCCTGCCGGAGTTGGAGGAGACGGCGGCCGGAGCGTGGGAGAGGTCGGGGAGGCCGGGAGAGGACGGATCCGCGCCGGATCTCGCCGGATCCGGCCGGATCCCGGCAAGGGACGACGAGGGGCGCGGGGAGGATAGCCCGCGAGCTCGCCGGAGCATCGGGGCGAGGCCGGGCGCGGCACGGCGGCGCCGACCGGCGAGGAGGCCGAGGGCGGCGCGAGGGGACTGGGGGCGGCGGAGAGGAGATCCGCGGCGGCGGAGCCGGGCGACGCAGAGGGAGGCGCGGTCGGATTGGACGGGGGCGACGGGCGGACATGTCCGGCTGCGGCCGGACGTGTCCGGTGGCGGCGGAGGACGATTTTTAGGGTTAGGGGGGATTTCATCCATGAAAATGGAGGGGGAGGACCTATATATAGGTAGAGAGAGCTAGGAGAGTCCAAATGAGGAGCGGTTTGCGCCCACACGATCATGATCGAACGACCGAGAGCATGGAGGGGAGTTAGATGGGTTTTGGGCCACTTTGGAGGGGGTGTTGGGCTGCAAAGAGAAGGGGCTTTTGCGCTTACCCGGTTAACCGTTGGAGTACCAAACGAACTCCAAATGGCATGAAACTTGATAGGCTGTCTACCGGTGCTATACCAAGGCCGCTTGGCAAACCTTGGGCCATTCCGAGAACGTTTAACACCCACTCACAACAAGAGACAAAAGGGGGACGCCGGAGGACATAGGAGCGCCGGATTGCAAAAGGACAACGGGGAAAAAGCTCGGATGCATGAGACGAACACGTATGCAAAATGAAATGCACATGATGACATGATAAAATGCAACACGCAAGCAAATGACATGGCAACGACTGCGAATAACTGGCAGACACCTGGCGCATCGGATCCGGGGCGTTACAGATTTGTAGGCGTAGCACTCAAATTTCTCTTGACTAACTTAGGTGCCCCCGAGATGGCCTGCGGATAGGATGGACTATTGGGAGGCGTTGGTGGATGAGTGGTGCTCTCCCCAATGACTAGCCGTCTACAACAAGGCCAAGGATAAGCGTGCCAAAATGGTTGGTGTGCCACACCATCAAGGGAGCTCCAACCTATATGAGTACAAGGATAACTGGGTATGTGGTTTGCTTCATGATTCATGCAATTTAATTCTTCATGCTAGCTTGAGCCCTTAACAAATATTTTGTTCGTCTCTTTTAGGCGCGACACAACAAGAAGGAGGTGCCAAGGGTGTCCGACCTCTATGACATGGCCCATACTACCCCGTATAAGAAGGCAAAGGCATTCTCTGAGTCTGACCTCGATCATCCAGAGAGCTTCACCAACATCTCCTCCCACCACAAGCTCGTGAGGTACTGAGACAAGGGGAAGGCGAGGAAAGGGGAGCACTTTAACCCGAGCCAGCATCCTTTTGATCCAGAGCTGGTGATGATATCTGGTGGTGGGAGGTTGATACGTCTCCAATGTATCTACTTTTCCAAACACTTTTGCCCTTGTTTTTGACTCTAACTTGCATGATTTGGATGAAACTAACCCGGACTAACGCTGTTTTCAGCAGAACTGCCATGGTGTTGTTTATTATGCAGAAAGCAAAAGTTCTCGGAATGACCTGAAAATCCACGGAGTTAACTTTTGGAAAATATAAAAAATACTGGCAAAAGAATCAAGGCCAGGGGCCCACACCCTGTCCAGGAGGGTGGGGGGTCGCCCCCTCCCCTGGGCGCGCCCCCTGTCTCATGGGCCTCCTGGAGCTCCACCGACCTCAAGTCCAACTCTATATATTCCGTTTCACGGAGAAAAAAATCAGAGAGAAAGTTTCATCACGTTTTACGATACGGTGCCACCGTCAAGCCGTAATCTCTCTCGAGAGGGCTGATCTGGAGTCCATTCGGGGCTCTGGAGAGGGGGATTCGTCGCCATCGTCATCATCAACCATCCCCTATCACCAATTTCATGATGCTCACCGCCGTGCGTGAGTAATTCCATCGTAGGCTTGCTGGACGATGATGGGTTGGATGAGATTTACCATGTAATCAAGTTAGTTTTGTTAGGGTTTGATCCCTATTATCCACTATGTTATGAGATTGATGTTGCTATGACTTTGCTATGCTTAATGCTTGTCACTAGGGCCCGAGTGCCATGATTTCATATCTAAACCTATTATGTTTTCATGAATATATGTGAGTTCTTGATCCTATCTTGCAAGTCTATAGTCACCTATTATGTGTTGTGATCCGACAACCCCGAAGTGACAATAATCGGGATACTTCTCGGTGATGACCGTAGTTTGAGGAGTTCATGTATTCACTATGTGTAATGCTTTGGTCCGGTACTCTATTAAAAGGAGGCCTTAATATCCCTTAGTTTCCATTAGGACCCCGCTGCCACAGGAGGGTAGGACAAAAGATGTCATGCAAGTTCTTTTCTATAAGGACGTATGACTATTTCGGAATACATGCCTACATTACATTGATGAACTGGAGCTAGTTCTATGTCACCCTATGTTAGAACTATTACATGAGGAATCGCATCCGACATAATTATCCATCACTGATCCAATGCCTACGAGCTTTTCACATATTGTGCTTTGCTTATTTACTTCACCGTTGCTACTGTTACAATTACTACAAAATTGCTATCTTTACTTTTGCCACTGTTACCATTACTATCATATTACTTTGCTACTTAATACATTGCTGCAGATACTAAGTTATCCAGGTGTGGTTGAATTGACAACTCAACTGCTAATACTCGAGAATATTCTTTGGCTCCCCTTGTGTCAAATCAATAAATTTGGGTTGAATACTCTACCCTCGAAAACTGTTGCGATACCCTATACTTGTGGGTTATCAAGACTAATTTCTGGCGCCATTGCCGGGGAGCATAGCTCTATTCTTTGAGTCACTTGGGATTTATATCTGCCGATCACTATGAATAACTTGAAAGACGCAAGAACTAAGATTTTTCCCTCAACTACGAGGGGAGGTAAGGAACTGCCATCTAGCTCTGCACTATATTCTCCTTCTGTTATGAGTAAGCTTGCGACACCTAAACCTACTACTGCTATGAATTCTGATATGTCGCATGTTATTGATGATGCCACTTCTGTTATGCATGATACTTATGATGAAACTACTTCTATGCTTGATACTACTTCGCCATAACGTCAATTTCTTGATGAACAACCTGCTAGGGTTAGAGAGAATGAAATTATTGAAGATGAAATTATTGATGATAGTGATGATGAAGGTTCTCCCCCAAGTATGAATTGCCTGTTGTTCCTGAGGATTATGTTATGGATGAAGAAACTGGTAGAGATCTTTTTTCTTGATATGATAGATCTGATCTTAAGAAGTTACTAGCTAAACTTAAACAGAAAACTCTAAATGCTAGAATGAAATATGACCCCGCTTTTGCTACTTCACCTATTTTTGTTACTGATAAGGATTATGAATTCTCTGTTGATCCTGAAATTATTACTTTGGTTGAATCTGATCCTTTTTATGGCAATGAATCTGAAACTGTTGTGGCACATCTTACCAAGTTAAATGATATAGCCACCCTGTTTACTAATGATGAGAAGTCTCGCTATTATTATATCCTTAAGATATTTCCATTCTCATTAAAGGGTGATGCTAAAACTTGGTTTAACTCTCTTGATCCTGGTTGTGTGCGTAGTCCCCTGGATATGATTTATTACTTCTCTGCTAAATATTTCCCTTCTCATAAGAAACAAGCTGCCTTGCGGGAAATATATAATTTTGTGCAAATCGAAGAAGAGATTCTCCCACAAGCTTGGGGGAGGCTTCTCTGATTACTTAATGATTTGCCTGATCATCCTCTTAAGAAAAATGAAATACTTGATATCTATTACAATGGACTAACCGATGCTTCCAAGGACTACTTGGATAGTTGTGTTGGTTGTGTTTTCAGGGAAAGAACAGTCGACCAAGCTGAATTGCTATTGAATAATATGTTGACTAATGAAAATATTTGGACTCTTCCTGAGCCAATTCCTGAGCCAATTGAGCCAACTCTTGAGCCTATTCCTAAACCCACTCCGAAGAAGAGGGGAGTTCTATTTCTCAGTCCTGAAGATATGCAAGAGGCAAAGAAATCAATGAAAGAAAAAGGTATTAAAGCGGAAGATGTTAAGAATTTACCTCCTATTGAAGAAATACATGGTCTTAATATACCGCCCGTTGAAGAAAAGCATTGTCTTGATAACCCGACACAGGTAGTAAAGGCAAATTCTCTCTATAGATATGATAAAGTTGAAATCCAGTCTACTAAATTTCATAGCCCATGTTTAGATGAATTTGATGACTTTATGGCTAGACAAGAAAGTTTTAATTCTTATGTTGGTAGAGAATTAAAGAGTAATGCTTTCATGTTAGGACGCTTGAGTGATTATATGGCTAGAGTTAAAGGTGAACTTAAACTCATTAGCAAATATGCTTCTATGGTTACCACTCAAGCAAAACAAGTACTTAAGGCTCAAAGTGATTTGCTCAATGAATTAAATAATAAACATGACTTTGTTGTTAGAGTGGCTACTAGAACTGGTAGAATGACTCAGGAACCTTTGTATCCTGAAGGCCACCCTAAGAGAATCAAGGAAGATTCTCAGAGAAATAATGTAGATGCACCTAGTCCTTCTAAAAAGAAAAAAAATGATAGGATTTTGCATGCTTCTAGTGAATCTGTTGTAGACACACCTGAGAATCCCAATGATATTTCTATTTCCGATGCTGAAACACAATCAAGTGATGAACATGAACCTAGTGATAATGTTAATGACAATGTTCGTGTTGATGCTCAACCTAGCAATAATGATGTAGAGATTGAACCTGCTGTTGATCTTGAAAACCCACAATTAAAGAATCGACGTTATGATAAAAGAGACTTTGTTGCTAGGAAGCACGGTAAAGAAAGAGAACCATGGGTTCAGAAACCCATGCCTTTTCCTCCTAAACCATCCAAGACAAAGGATGATGAGGATTTTGAGCGCTTTGCTGAAATGATTAGACCTATCTTCTTACGTATGCGCTTAACTAATATGCTTAAATTAAATCCTTATGCTAAATATAGGAAGGATCAAATAAAAGAAAGATACCGGAAGCTGAAATTTCCACCATGCTTGCTAATTATACTTTTAAGGGTGGAATACCTAAGAAACTAGGAGATCCAGGAGTAACAACTATACCATGCTCCATTAAAAGAAATTATGTTAAAACTGCTTTATGTGATCTTAGAGCTGGTGTTAGTGTTATGCCTCTCTCTTTATATCATAGACTTGAATTGAATAAGTTGACACCTATTGAAATATCTTTGCAAATGGCTGATAAATCAACTGCTATACCTGTCGGTATTTGTGAGGATGTGCCTGTTATGGTTGCAAATGTCACTATCTTAACGGACTTTGTTATTCTTGATATTCCCGAGGACGATAGTATGTCGATTATCCTTGGTAGACCCTTTTTGAATACCGCAGGGGCTGTTATTGATTGCAACAAAGGCAATTTCACTTTTCATGTTAATGGTAATGAGCATATGGTACACTTTCCGAGGAAACAACCTCAAGTTCATAGCATTAATTCTATTGGAAAAATTCCAACTATTATTATTGGAGGTTTTGAATTTCCTCTTCGTACTGTCAACAAGAAATATGAGATTCTTATTATTGGGGATGTTCATATCCCCGTTGAGGTAACATAGTGTTATTCGAAATTTCTCCGGTTCCATGTTATTCGGAATGAGTTTGTTAACAAGACTTGATCAACCTTGTTAGTAGATTCATTTTGATGATCATGAGATGGATGAAACTAGAAGGCACAACCTTCTGTACCCTCTTGTTACTTTCTGTTATTTAGAATAAACAAAGCAAAAATAGTATTATCTGTCTGTTTTCTGATTTATCCATGCAATAAAAAATATCCCAAAAATAAAAGTTCTCCAAATGCCCTGCAAATTTAGTATGATTTTTATGGAATATTTGAGGATTTTAGGCACTGAGAACACAGCAGGGGGGTCAAGCACCTGGCCACGAGGGTCCAGGGCGCGCCCCCTACCTCGTGGGCCTATGGTGGCTCCCCTCCACTTATTCATGCACCTACACACTCCATCTTCCTCCCAAAAAATCCCCATCCAGTGCAAGCACGAGTTCTAGCTCATTTTGCTGCGATTTTTGATCTCCTTGCTTAAAGCTCTATTCATAAAACTGCTTTGGGAGATTGTTGCTTGAAAATGATGAGGAGATTATTGAGGGGCTCTTCTAGTCAAAGCTCCAAGGATAAACAAGCTAAGGAGAAAGAAAAGGCTAAGTATAATCTTCCTCGTGTAGCGGAAGTAAGGCCGTGTGAGTGGCCTTGTGATAATTTCTTGAGAGCAGCTGGGATTTATGAAGACTTTTATTCTTTGGCTGAAAATGCGGGCCTCACCGACTTCCTCCACGACTGGGCCATTACCTCGTCTTGCCGAAGGCCGTGTAAGCGCACCGAGGCCAGACATCAGCTCTAGAGCTTGAGCCAGAACCACCACTGGACCCTTATCGTCCATCCTGTTATTAGTGGGATCCGGAGGAGATCGCTAGCCAGTGGTATCCAGATGACACTTGTCAGTACACCGAGGAGAGTAGCCGCGATCCTTGGGCATAGACCAACTTAGGCCAAAATCCTAAGCTTGGGGGAGTACGTATTTCTCACCGACTTTACATTCATGTTCACACACTATTCTAGTTGTCGGTGCTCATACTTTTTCATTGTACTATCCATGCTAGTTTAGTTTCTTTTTCTAGCTTTCTTCTTGTGTGTTTGATAAACCTTAAGAAAAACAAAAAAATTGTTAGTTTAATTTCCATGTTTGTAGTAGTAATTAAAAGAAAACCCAAAAAGATTTCTCATTCTTCTTTTACTTCTTGGGAGCTTTCCCTTGTAAATAGTTTTATTTCTTTTCTTTACTTTGGGGGTCGAGAGAAGAAGACTATAATGAAAATGTTTAGTGGCTCTCATTTGCATGATTGTTTATTTAACTAAGAGCCCATATTACTTTGTCTTCTCTCTTGAATTGAATGCTTGCAGATTCCAACTTAGTCCAATGCACGTGCACTATTATTATTATACACACCGTTTGGTCGTGCAAGTGAAAGGCAATAATGATGATATATGATGGACTGATTGAGATGAGAAAAACTAGTATGAACTCGACCTCTCTTGTTTTTGTAAATATGATGAGTTAATCATTCCTGATTCAGCTTATTATGAATAAACATGTTTGCAATGACAATTAGAGATTATAGTTGCTTATGCCATGATTAATTAGCTAGGAGATTATAATGGTTTACCTTGCGTGCCAACATGCTATTAAAATGGTTGTGATATGGTATGATAGGGTGATATGCTCCTTTGAATGATTCGAGTGACTTGACTTGGAACATGTTCATGCATGTAGTTGAAACAAAATCAACATAGCCTTCATGATATTTATGTTCATGGTGGATTATATCCTACTCATGCTTGCACTCGGTGTTGACTAATTTTAATGCATGTTCATGACTGTTGTCACTCTCTCAGTTGGTCGCTTCCCAGTCTTATGCTAGCCTTCACCTGTACTAAGCGGGAATACTGCTTGTGCATCCAAACTCCATAAACCCCAAAGTTATTCCATATGAGTCCACCATACCTTCCTATATGCTGTAACCTGCCATTCCAAGTAAATTTGTATGTGCCAAACTTCAAACCTTCAAATGAAATTCTGTTTTGTATGCTCGAGCAGCTCATGTTTCAACTAGGGTTGTCTGTATCTTCCATGCTAGGTGGGTTATTCTCAAGGGGAGTGGACTCCGCTCCTCATTCACGAGAAAATGGCTGGTAACTTGGATGCCCAGTCCCATGATTAAAAAGATCAAAGCAAATCAAAATAATTAAACAAAACTCCCCCAAGGTTGTTGCTAGTTGGAGGCACTCGTTGTTTCGAGCAAGCCATGGATTGATGCTTGTTGGTGGTGGGGGAGTATAAACTTTACCATTCTGTTTGGGAACCGTCTATAATGTATGTAGCATGGAAGATATCGAGATCTCATAGTTGTTGCGTTGACAGTGAAAGTATACCGCTCAAAATGTTATTCATCTCTATTTTAAAATCGAGTTCTGGCACCTCTACAAATCCCTGCTTCCCTCTGTGAAGGCCCTATCTATTTACTTTTATGTTGAGTCATCACCCTCTTATTAAAAAGCACCCGCTGGAGAGCACACTGTCATTTGCATTCATTACTATTAGTTTATATTGGGTATGACTTGACTGGATCTCTTTTACCATGAATTACAATGTTTAGTCAGTCCTTGATCTTTAAAGGTGCTCTGCATTTATGTTTTGCGGTCTCAGAAAGGGCTAGCGAGATACCATCTTATTATATCATATTATGATTGTTTTGAGAAAGTGTTGTCAACCGAGTTTTATTATTATTGCTCGCTAGTTGATTATGCCATTGATATGAGTAAACATGAGATCTAAGTGTTATTGTGAATATGGTTAGTTCGTAATCTTTGCTGAAAACTTGAATGCTGGCTTTACATATTTAAAACAACAAGAGCAAACATAGTTTGTAAAAGTTTTTCTTTATCACTTTCAGTTTATCAACTAAATTGCTTGAGGAAAAGCAAAGGTTTAAGCTTGGGGGAGTTGATACGTCTCCAACGTATCTACTTTTCCAAAAACTTTTGCCCTTGTTTTGGACTCTAACTTGCATGATTTGGATGAAACTAACCCGAACTGACGATGTTTTCAGCAGAACTACAGTGGTGTTGTTTATTGTGCAGAAAACAAAAGTTCTCGGAATGACCTAAAAATCCATGGAGATAACTTTTGGAAAATATAAAAAATACTGGTGAAAGAATCAGGCCAGGGGGCCCACACCCTGTCCACGAGGGTGGGGGCGCGCCCCCTCCCCCTGGGTGTGCCCCCTGTCTCGTGGCCCCCCTGGAGCTCCACCGACCTCAACTCCAACTCTATATATTCCGTTTCACGGAGAAAAAAATCAAAGAGAAAGTTCCATCGTGTTTTATGATACGGAGCTGCCGCCAAGCCCTAATCTCTCTCGGGAGGGCTGATCTGGAGTCCGTTCGGGGTTCCGGAGAGGGGGATTCGTCGCCATCGTCATCATCAACCATCCTCCATCACCAATTTCATGATGCTCACCGCCGTGCGTGAGTAATTATATCGTAGGCTTGCTGGACAGTGATGGGTTGGATGAGATTTACCATGTAATCAAGTTAGTTTTGTTAGGGTTTGATCCCTAGTATCTACTATGTTCTGAGATTGATGTTGCTATGACTTTGCTATGCTTAATGCTTGTCACTAGGGCCCGAGTGCCATGATTTCAGATCTGAACCTATTATGTTTTCATGAATATATGTGAGTTCTTGATCCTATCTTGCAAGTGTATAGTTACCTATTATGTGTTATGATCCGGCAACCCCGAAGTGACAATAATTGGGATACTTCTCGGTGATGACCATAGTTTGAGGAGTTCATGTATTCACTATGTGTTACTCGTTTAGTCCGGTACTCTATTAAAAGGAGGCCTTAATATCCCTTAGTTTCCAGTAGGACCCCGCTACCACGGGAGGGTAGGACAAAAGATGTCATGCAAGTTCTTTTCCATAAGCACGTATGACTATATTCGGAATACATGCCTACATTACATTGATGAACTGGAGCTAGTTCTGTGTCACCCTATGTTAGAACTATTATATGAGGAATCGCATCCGACATAATTATCCATCACTGATCCAATGCCTACGAGCTTTTCACATATTGTGCTTTTCTTATTACTTTACCGTTGCTACTGTTACAATTACTACAAAACAACTATCTTTACTTTTGCCACTGTTACCATTACTATCATATTACTTTGCTACTAAATACCTTGCTGCAGATACTAAGTTATCCAGGTGTGGTTGAATTGACAACTCAACTGCTAATACTCGAGAATATTCTTTGGCTCCCCTTGTGTCGAATCAATAAATTTTGGTTGAATACTCTACCCTCGAAAACTGTTGCAATCCCCTATACTTGTGGGTTATCAGAGGTCCCATGGATCGATAGCCATTAGGGGTAGACTGATACGTTGTCCTAGAATTCTCCGAGAGGTCAAGAAGTGCTAGACGAGCTCCGATCCTGAGATAAGGCCTCGTCCACGGCCAATGGAGCTCGCCATCGAGGTTAGTTATACGGACTCAAGCACCTTTCTTGCATTACATTGTGTGTGTAGCCGTCAATGATTACAATGTTAATGAGGAGTGGTGTTGCAGGATGTGCTTGAGAAAGAGAGAGCAAACAACCTGGCGCTTCTAGCGGAGACAAACAAGAAGGCGACAGAGAGAGAGAGGGACCTTGAGGAGATGACGGCTAGGCTGTTGGAGGAGGAGAGGAACTAGAACGATGCTGTTGGGTTCTATGGTAGGGTGCGCCGACTGCAAATTAAAATTTTCCTACGCGCAGAACATCCAGGAACATGCTACGGGAGATGGATCACAGTTCGTTACCACTAGACGCGCAGTGCCGTGCAGCGGAAGAAGAGTTGGGGCAGCGCGTCCGCGTGGATCGTCTCCTCCTCGTTCGATCTCCCTCAAACAGCCGGTCGTCCGATCCCACGTACAAGTTCGCCGGAGCGGTGCAAGTGCACGGCCTCTAACGGTATCCGCGCGTACAGGAGGAACACCGTGCGGCGGACTGCTAGGTCCAATCACACAGTCGGCGGCGAGTGGAGGTGGCTATTCGCAACACATGCAAACCCTAGTCGCAGCGCCGAAGCGATCAACCACCCGAGTGTGCTACACCTCCACTTTATATAGGCGTCCGTCGCGGGCTAAACACTTGGGCCTCGCATGGACCCTAAAGCCCAAAGTCCACTCGGTCACGTTCCTAGTCCAGTTCGGATCACATCCGACCAGTGTCCTACGAACCAACCTCGTAGGTTCCTTCCCTTAAGCATGCGACCCCTTAGGTTCAAGCCAGATTGGTCGCAGTTCGGATCACCTCCGGACTATATGGTTGGTAGCGGCCTCTAGCAAGGCGTGCCGACCACCAAGCAGACGATGAAGCTGGTTAGGCGAACTTGTACAATGTGTCACACTTCTGTTCCCTTTGCCGCACGATATATGTTGTCGGGCTCAAGGCGAGACCGTCATCCATGTGCTAACCCGACCTCTTTCTCGTTCCAGTGATACCGACCACTATCCGGATTATCTCATAATCCTTGTCGCATGGCCATGCTGTTCCTGGTCGGATCACACGAGGGGCCCAGAGTATATCTCTCCTGATCGGAGGGGCAAATCCCATCTTGCTCGACCATGTCTCGCAGCATGGGACTGGACAAACCCGAAACCTACCTTTGTAACTACCCAGTCACGGTGTAGCGTTTGGTCGGCCCAAAGCAAGTATGTCACCATCTCGAATACATGCGTCAGCTCAGGTCTTAGGACATAGAACGTATGTTGTACTAGAGACTCACAGATGACATATCGTTGCGTCTCATAGTTGGGTCTGTCTGACTCGGACCTTATCTCGACTCGGATCCGACTATGTCGAATCCGACCAGACCTTTCCAAGTCCATATTATCCGGTTAGCATCCAATGCTCCATGGCTAGTGAGACCGAGCCATCGACCGTGTCATATGCTAGTCTAGTCGGCTGCGCGTCCACACAGCCCTTTCGACTAGGGACCTTTTAGGACAGTCATCATACAATGCATAGTGCCAAACACAAGTCACGTACTTGCTGATACACAGCATTGATAATGTCCAAGGACTATCTTTATTCATAAACACACAGGAAATATCATCATACATGATTGCCTCTAGGGCATATCTCCAACAGTCTCCCACTTCCACTAGAGTCAATCAAATAGACATCGAATGCCCATAGCTCTAACGTGCCCCTCATGCTTGGGTTGTGGAAGCGTCTTAGTCAAGGATCTGCAACATTTGCATCCGTGTGAATCTTGCATAACTCTACATCACCTTTCTTTACGATCTTTCATATCAGGTGATATTTCCGGTCTATGTGTTTGACCTTGTGGTGATTCCTCGGCTCCTTGGCTTGTGCGATGGCACCAGAATTATCACAATAAAGGTCCAACGGTTTCACTGAGGCTGGGAAAATACCAAGATCATCCAGAAAATGCCGGATCCAAACACCTTCCTTTGCAGCTTCACAAGCCGCAATGTATTCGGCTTCTGTGGTAGAATCGGCCACCGTATCCTGCTTGGAACTCATCCAGTGCACTGCTCCTCCGTTCAGGACATACACGAATCCGGACTGTGATCGACAATCATCTCTGTTGGTTTGGAAACTAGCATCGACGTAACCCCTTACGATGAGCTCTTCCTCACCTCCATAAACTCGGAATATCTCTTTAGTCCTTTTCAGGTACTTCAAAATAGTCTTTACCGCTGCCCAGTGACTCTCACCTGGGTTGGCCTGGTATCTACTTGTTAGGCTTATTGCAAAAGCAACATCAGGCCTTGTACATATCATGGCATACATGATGGATCCGATTGCTGAGGCATACGGAATCCTACTCATCCTGCTTCGCTCATCAGGTGTCGAAGGACTCTGAGTCTCGCTTAACCTTATACCATGTGAGAGTGGCAAGAACCCTTTCTTTGCCTCATTCATGTTGAACCGCTTCAACACTTTACCTATGTACGTGCTCTGGCTTAAGCCGAGCAGCCTCCACGATCTATCTCTATAGATCTTAATGCCTAAAATATAGACTGCCTCACCAAGGTCCTTCATCGAAAACTTGCCATTCAATGATTCCTTGACCGAGTTTAGCATCGAAACATTATTTCCAATCAGTAGTATGTCGTCCACATACAAGATCAGAAACACTATTGAGCTCCCACTTAACTTCTTGTATAAACAAGAATCCTCTTCGCTTTTGATGAAACCGAGACCAATGACGACCTCATCAAAACGAATGTTCCAACTCCGAGATGCTTGCTTCAACCCATAAATGGATCTCTTGAGCTTGCATACCTTACTAGTGCTAGTCGGATCGACAAAACCCTCGGGCTGCATCATATATACGTCCTCGGTCAAATTTCCATGAAGGAAAGCCGTTTTGACATCCATCTGCCATATCTCGTAATCGAAATATGCAGCTATAGCTAGTATGATCCTCACCGATTTCAGCATCGCTACCGCCGAGTAAGTCTCGTCGTAGTCAATTCCTTGAACTTGTCCATAACCTTTAGCGACAAGCCAAGCTTTGTGGATCTGAACATTTCCATCCACATCGGTTTTCTTTTTAAAGACCCATTTGCAACCAATGGCAGTTACGCTAGGTGGCGGATCAACCAAGTCCCAGACTTGATTCTCATCAATGGACTTTAACTCGGATCTCATGGCCTCCAGCCATGCCTCGGAATCTGGGCTCACCATCGCTTCCGCATATGTGGACGGCTCGTCGCTTTCTAGCAATAATACATCATGCACTCTGCGCAATCTTTCCGACCTCCGTGGTTCTGGTGCCGCTTCCACTACAGGTTCCCTGACTAACTCCGGTATGATCTCATCACCAGCCGAGCCGTCCCCGAGTGGTCCTCGAATTTTTTCGAGTCGAACCGTCCTCCCACTGGCCTCCCGACTGAGAAACTCTTTCACAAGGAAAACCCCATTCCGAGCAACAAACACTTTGTTCTTTTCCCAGTTGTAGAAGCTATATCCCAAGGTTTCCCTCGGATATCCCATGAATATGCATTTATCCGACTTGGGTGTAAGCTTGTCTGACATAAGTCTCTTGACAAATGCTTCACAACCCCAAATCTTTAGAAAAGACAAACTGGGACTCTTCCCGGTCCACATCTCATGTGGTGTCTTGTCTACGGATTTTGATGGTACCCTGTTAAGTGTGAAAGCTGCAGTTTCTAGAGTGTATCCCCAAAATGACAAGGGTAAATCCGATTTGCTCATCATAGACCGGACCATGTCCAACAAGGTCCTATTCCTCCATTCTGACACGTCGTTTCTCTCTGGCGTACCTAGAGGTGTGAGCTGAGGTACTATACCTCGACTTTTCAGATGATCATCGAACTCCTGGCTCATGTACTCACCTCCACGATTAGATCGCAGAAGCTTTATAGTCTTGCCGAGCTGATTCTCAACCTCGTTCTGAAACTCTTTGAACTTTTCAAAAGTCTCCGACTTGTGCCTCATCAAATAGATATATCCATATCTACTCAAGTCGTCGGTAAAAGTCACGAAGTACTGATAGCCACCTCTGGCAGTTGTGCTCATTGGACCACACACATCACTGTGTATAAGCTCCAACAGCTCGGACGCCCTCTCGCAACTCTTTGCGAAAGGAGACTTAGTCATCTTGCCGAGCAAGCATGATGCACAAGTCTCGAATGACCCGAAGTCGGACGAAGTTAGGAGCCCATCATCATGGAGCTTCTTCATGCGTTTCATACTAATGTGTCCAAGCCGGCAATGCCAGAAGTATGTCGGATTTATCTCATTAGGCTTATGCCTCTTGACATTTACGTTATAGACCGGTTCATGTTCTAGATTCAATATAAATAACCCATCAACAATGGGTGCATAGCCGTGGAACATATCATTCAAAAATATCAAACAACCATCGTCCTTTAAATTGAATTCATAACCCTGACTCATCAAACATGAGGCAGAAATAATGTTCCGACTAAGTGCAGGAATGTAATAACAATTATTCAATTCCAAAATAAATCCAGAAGGAAGCTGGAGCTGCATCGTGCCGACCTCCAATGCAGCAACTCTTGCTTTGTTGCCGACCCTTATGTCAATCTCCCCTTGTGCCACATGCCTAGTTCTTACCAGCCCCTGCATCGAGTTGCAAATATGAACAACCGATCCGGCATCAAATACCCAAGAGCTACTAGGTATGTCAGCAAGGTAAATGTCTATAACATATGCAACAAGTGTACCTTTGCCCGAAGAAGCATTTCCGGCCTTCTTGCCATGCTCTGCAAGCCACTTGCTACAATTTCTCTTCCAGTGACCATTTTCCTTGCAATGATAGCAAACGGTCTTCGAGTCCGGTCCAGACTTCAGCGCAGCGGCAGAGGTTACCATCTCCGTGCCCTTTGCCTTAGCCTTCTTCTTAGACCAACTCTTCTTGAACTTAGCCGATTTCTGCACCATCAACACTTGATGCGTGCCTTTCTTAATATCCTGCTCTGCCACTTTGAGCATCCCATGCAATTCAGTGAGCTTCTTATCCATGCCATGCATATGATAGTTCGAGATGAATGTCCCATAGCTGGGCGGAAGAGAACCCAGAACAGCATCAGTAGCCAGCTCATCCAAGAGAGGGAATCCCAAACGATCCAAAGCTTGCACATATCCGATCATCTTGATCACATGTGGGATCAGTGGATCACCTTCCTTCAGCTTGCAATCCATCAAGGATCGCCAGACGTTGAACCTTTCGGTCCTAGCCTGTGTCTGAAACATGCTCTTGAGACTCTCGATCATATCGTAAGCCTCAACATTTTTGAAATGCTGTTGCAAATCGGGCTCCATACAAGCCAGCATCAAACAGCTGATCTCCGTTGATTCATCAACGAGTTTCTGGTAGACATTCTTAGGTGTGGCACTAGCATTATCGGCAGGTTCCTCTGGAAGTGTATCCTCTAGAACATGTTCCTTTTTATCGTGCTTGAGAACAATTCTCAGATTTCTATACCAGGTGGTAAATTTTGTTCCATTCAGTTTATCCTTTTCCAGAATTGATTTCAATGCAAAGTTGGGTTGAGCAGGTGGTGCCATTGATCTACAACAGAAAATATGCAATCACTAAGCCATGTGTTTATGTAGAGTAATTCTAGCCTAAACAGAAATACTCCCACTGAAGTTAGCATCCCTCCGCAAACTCTCAGTGATTCAAGATCCGACTAGCGCATGCGACTAGTGAGCTTTAGCATCACTGCTAGCCAACATACCTATCCGGTAAGCAACTCCTTGCTAATCGTATCTCTATACGACTCCTGTCGGTCGGGAAGGCATCTCATACCCCGGCTCCCAACCTTCTTTGCCACAAGGCCCAAAACCGTTTTGATAGCCTTGTCAAGTTAACCTGGTGCAGTGCATGTCCGTGTCCGACACAAACCCTTCAGTTCAAGGACACCTAGCAGCACCCCAATTTTATGAGCCCACTACTAGAAGTACTTGACGTGCGAAGGTGCAACACCGGGGATGGAAATTCGCTTGATATTCATGAGGGATCATTCTATCATTCTAACATGCATAGACACAAAGAAGCATAACAATCACAAATGAACACATATTGTGAAATAGTATGGCTCCTTCATGGATGTTCTTCCAGGTCGGATCCGACTCCGATGACCATCCAGGAACTCCATCTTGTTTGTCACGCCGGGCCGCCAGGCCGCCAACCTGATCTCTATTATCCAACTAATACAACTAGTAATGAATTTACATAGAGTCACAAGTCGACACGCAGGTCGTTATACAATATAATGACAGCACTTTGGCTCCTGCCGGCTGACAAACATGACATGTAAGCCACATATAAATTACACACATGCATCACATACACATGAGCCATACTATTCACATCAAACTTGCAAAACAAAGTTATGCATAGAATCGCATTCTACCGGTTTGTGTGTCGGGTACGAAATACATGGCGCTATGCATACAACGCTCCCGACGTTTTCGGAAATCACAGATCACATCTGGACTCCATTCACGCCGAATTTTCTGATCTGACCGATCTCATCGATCATCGCGAATCCGATTCGGGTTTACGTTTCACTGTTAACCCCGATGGCGGATGACCGACCGATAGGGGTAGATCGTGTCACGACCTCATCGATCCCGATTGACAGAAAACATGGCCTCAACGATCCCCATGTGCAGTTGATCACATCAACCGTGCACATAGCCGATCTCTTCAAGGACAACAGATCTCATCTGCCGCCTCCACATGTCTAATATGCATACAACCTGAATCCAAATCCTATAGCAGAGGCTCTGATACCACTGTTGGGTTCTACGGTAGGGTGCGTCGACTGCAAATTAAAATTTTCCTACGCGCAGAACATCCAAGAACATGCTACGGGAGATGGATCACAGTTCGTTACCACTAGACGCGCAGTGCCGTGCAGCGGAAGAAGAGTTGGGGCAGCGCGTCCGCGTGGATCGTCTCCTCCTCGTTCGATCTCCCTCGAGCAGTCGGTCGTCCGATCCCACGTACAAGTTCGCTGGAGCGGCGCAAGTGCACCGCCTCTAACGGTATCCGCGCGTGCAGGAGGAACACCGTGCGGTGGACTACTAGGTCCGATCACACAGTCGGCGGCGAGTGGAGGTGGCTATTCGCAACACATGCAAACCCTAGTTGCAGCGCCGAAGCGATCAACCACCCGAGTGTGCTGCACCTCCACTTTATATAGGCGTCTGTCGCGGGCTAAACACTTGGGCCTCGCACGGACCCTAAAGCCCAAAGTCCACTCGGTCACGTTCCTAGTCCAGTACGGATCACATCCGACCAGTGTCCTACGAACCGGCCTCGTAGGTTCCTTCCCTTAAGTGCGCGACCCCTTAGGTTCAAGCCGGCTTGGTCGCAGTTCGGATCACCTCCGGACTATATGGCTGGTAGCGGCCTCTAGCAAGGCGTGCCGACCACCAAGCAGACGATGAAGCTGGTTAGGCGAACCTGTACAACAAGTCACACTTCTGTTCCCTTTGCCGCACGATATATGTTGTCGGGCTCAAGGCGAGACCGTCATCCTTGTGCTAACCCGACCTCTTTCTCGTTCCAGTGATGCCGACCACTATCCGGATTATCTCATAATTCTTGTCGCATGGCCATGCTGTTCCTGGTCGGATCACACGAGGGGGCCAGAGTATACCTCTCCTGATCAGAGGGGCAAATCCCATCTTGCTCGACCATGTCTTGCAGCATGGGACTGGACAAACCCGAAACCTACCTTTGTAACTACCCAGTCACGGAGTAGCATTTGGTCGGCCCAAAGCAAGTCTGTCAGCATCTCGAATACATGCGTCAGCTCAGGTCTTAGGACATAGAATGTATGTTGTACTAGAGACTCACGGATGACATATCGCTGCGTCTCATAGTTGGATCTGTCCGACTCGGACCTTATCTCGACTCGGATCCGACTATGTCGAATCCGACCAGACCTTTCCAAGTCCATATTATCTGGTTAGCATCCAATGCTCCATGGCTAGTGAGACCGAGCCATCGACCGTGTCATATGCTAGTCTAGTCGGCTACGCATCCACACAGCCCTTTCGACTAGGTACCTTTTTGGACAGTCATCATACAATGCATAGTCCCAAAAACAAGTCACGTACTTGCTGATACACATCATTGATAATGTCCAAGGACTATCTTTATTCATAAACACATAGGAAATATCATCATACATGATTGCCTCTAGGGCATATCTCCAACAAATGCGCCTCACCGGTCCCTCTACGAGCTCCTCGTGGTAAGTTTCTCCTGCATATTATCCAAATCATGCAAGTAATGTTCATTTCATTACTAACTAATATGACTGACTCGTGAACCAAATGTGCAGTCTGTGTGCCAGCCAACGGTCAGACCCCTCCGCCGATGCCCCAAATTGCTCTAGCGACCACGATGAGTTTCATTTGAATGGTCATTAGTTACTACTATTCACATTTGAGTTGCATCATGCTAAGGAGACATTGCAAATGATCTTTGGTGTAGCGTGCCTCCCGACAAGCATCGACCGATCCTTCTTCGTCTGCCACTAGCACGACCGGTCCTTCACCTCCGTGACGTGTTTTGCTTAACAAATGCTTACTTAGCTTAAGAAATGACCTATTTAGCTCCAAAATGACCTATACTTAGCTTACTTTCCTCGAAAGTGACATAATAACCTTACTTAGCTCCAATATGACCGATTTTACCTAGGATAGCTATAAAATGACCTATACTTAGCATTTTTTCCTAAAAATTACTTAATATGCTTAGTTAACTAAAAATGGCATAACTACCTAGGATATCTCAATAATGACCTATACTTATCTTAGCTAGTTCATTTATGACATAATTAGCTTACTTAGGTAAAAATGGCATAATAACCTTGGTTTAGCTCCAAACTGTCATATACTTAGCTTATTTTCCTCGAAAATGATATAATAACCTTACTTAGCTCCAAAATGACCAATTTTAACTTGGATAGCTCTAAAATGACCTACACTTACCATTTTTTGACTTAATATGCTTAGTTAGCTCAAAAATAGCATAACTACCTAGCGGCAATACAAGCACTTTGTTGTCTGCCAACGGACGACAAACTTCTTTGCCATCTGCCAGCTGACGGCAAAGCTGCCACGTGGCAACTACTTGTGCAACCTGGGGGCACCTGCGCTGGCCTATTTGGACACTTTGTCATCTGCTAGTAGACGGCAACGACATTTCCTTCTTTGCCGTCTGCTAGCAGACGGCACAACACGCTGTTAGCCACCTAACGGACCTAACCCTATCCCTCTGTCGTCCATGTCCTTTGTTGTGTGGTTGCTCATGATGGCTGACAACAAACTTCTTTGTCGTCTGCTTTATTAAAGCAGACGACAAAGAAGCCCTTTGTCGTAGTTCATTCAGACGGACGTAGGGCCATCTGCTTGCTGATGGCAAAGGAGTTTGTCGTCCGCCTGGCATGCCTCTGCCATCCGCCATGGCAGTCAACAAAGTGTTGAATTCCTGTGGTGCTTATTCATCAGCTTACCATGGATTTGGAGGACAGCCACAAGGCTACACTTAGCGTGCTCACCCTGGAGTCCTCAGCCCAATTAAAGAAGGTTACTGACGAGCTTGCTGCTGCATCTGCTGCCAAGACCAATCTCAAAGACTAGCTGAACAAGTTGACGGAGGACCTTGCCCGGAGTAACAAGGATATCATGACCCTCAAAGAGGAAGCACAGAAAGCAGAGACCGCTCTGAAGGGGGCACAATCGCAGCTTTCCTCCAAGAGCTAGGACCTTGACACTGCCAATAGCACCATTTCTGATATGAAAGCTAGGTCCGACTCTTTGGAGAAGGAAATTGAATCTGCTGGCTGCCGCGAGAAGCTGATGATGGCGGATCTAACCAAGGCAAGAACTCTCCAAAAATGCACGGAACACAAACTGGAAAACCAGATTCAACAGCACGACCTCTGGTTCAAGAGCATGATAGACATAGCTAAATGTTTCACTGCTCAGATCACAAAATGGACATGAAGAGCTGGGCCTTCTCCGTTGGCAGGCATGAAGTTCCAAGTGTCAAGCTGACGCTTTTCTTTGAAGGCTTGACCGAGGGGCTGAACATGTATGAAGACGACTAGGATGCTTGTTTTGATGATGAATCCCGGAAGCTTGCCCGCGATGACCTTTTCCTGGTCTTGAGTAACCTCGCCTTCTGCCACCTGGACCTTGACCTCTTCGACAGTTTTAAGAAGCTACCGCCAGGTGCTGACACCTCTGCTGCTATAGAGAAGGCCAACCCCCTCACTGACAGAGTCCTTTCGGTCCCAAGACTTCAGGGAAGTCATCGGACTTAGCCCTAGGTCACCCTTTCTGCCGTACTTGTCACGTACTAAGACACAATATGTATTCATATTAAGCTCCATACTGCCATTATTTAACGCTGGTTGAAATGATGTTTATATGCGAACGCATGCCATCCCTCTTTCATTTCCCCATTGGTGTTCGTATGGTTTACTTCCTCGCGTACTTTGGTTGCCCACCAACAACATGTTGCCATGATTGCTTTGAGGAACGGTTCCTTCGCATTCTTCTGTCAAGGACTGATACGTCTCCAACGTATCTATAATTTTTGATTGTTCCATGCTATTATATTACCTGTTTTGGATGTTTATGGGCTTTACTTTACACTTTTATATCAATTTTTGGACTAACCTATTAACCGGAGGCCCAGCCCATATTGTTGTTTTCTTGCCTATTTCAGTGTTTCGAAGAAAAGGAATATCAAACGGAGTCCAAATGGAATGAAACCTTCGAGAGAGTTATTTTTGGAACGGAAGCAATCCAGGGGACATGGAGTGCACGTAAGGGAAGTAACGAGGAAGCCACGAGTCAGGGAGGCGTGCCCTACCCCTTGGGCACGCCCCCCACCCTTGTAGGCCCCTCGTGGCTCCCCTAACTAACTTCTCTCGCCTATATATGTCCATATACCCTAAAAACATCGGAGAGCACAATAGATCGGGAGTTCCGCCGCCACAATCCTCTATAGCCACCAAAAACCTCTCGGGAGCACGTTCCGGCACCCTGCCAGAGGGGGGATCCCTCACCGGTGGCCATCTTCATCATCCCGGCGCTCTCCATAACGAGGAGGGAGTAGTTCACCCTCGGGGCTGTGGGTATGTACCAGTAGCTATGTGTTTGATCTCTCTCTTATGTTCTTGATTTGGCACGATCTTGATGTACCGCGAGCTTTGCTATTATTGTTGGATCTTATGATGTTTTTCCCCCTCTACTCTCTTGTGATGAATTGAGTTTTCCCCTTGAAGTTGTCTTGTCGGATTGAGTCTTTAAGGATTTGAGAACACTTGATTTATGTCTTGTCGTGCTTATCTGTGGTGACAATGGGATATTCACGTGATCTACTTGATGTATGTTTTGGTGATCAACTTGCGGGTTCAGTGACCTTGTGAACTTATGCATAGGGGTTGGCACATGTTTTCGTCTTGACTCTTCGGTACAAACTTTGGGGCACTCTTTGAAGTTCTTTGTGTTGGTTGAATAGATGAATCTGAGATTGTATGATGCAAATTGTATAATCATGCCCACGGATACTTGAGGTGACATTGGAGTATCTAGGTGACATTAGGGTTTTGGTTGATTTGTGTCTCAAGGTGTTATTCTAGTATGAACACTATGATAGATCGAACGGAAAGAATAGCTTCATGTTATTTTACTATGGACTCTTGAATAGATCGATCAGAAAGGATAACTTTGAGGTGGTTTCGTACCCTACAATAATCTCTTCGTTTGTTCTCCGCTATTAGTGAATTTGGAGTGACTCTTTGTTGCATGTTGAGGGATTGTTATATGATCCAGTTATGTTATTATTGCTGAGAGAACTTGCACTAGTGAAAGTATGAACCCTAGGCCTTGTTTCCTAGCATTGCAATACCGTTTACGCTCACTTTTACCACTTGTTACCTTGCTGTTTTTATATTTTCAGATTACAAACACTCATATCTACCATCCATATTGCACTTGTATCACCATCTCTTCGCCGAACTAGTGCACCTATACGATTTACCATTGTATTGGGTGTGTTGGGGACACAAGAGACTCTTTGTTATTTGGTTGCAGGGTTGTTTGAGAGAGACCATCTTCATCCTACGCCTCCCACGAATTGATAAACCTTAGGTCATCCACTTGAGGGAAATTTTCTACTGTCCTACAAACCTCTGCACTTGGAGGCCCAACAACGTCTACAAGAAGAAGGTTGTGTAGTAGACATCAAGCTCTTTTCTCGCGACGTTGCCGGGGAGGTGAGTGCTTGAAGGTATATCTTTAGATCTTGGAATCGAATGTTTTTGTTTCTTGTTTTATCACTAGTTTAGTTTGTAAAAGAAAACTACATAAAAGAAATGGAATTGAGTTTACCTCATACGCTTCATCTTTTTAACATCTTTCATAAGTATGATGAAAAGGAAAATTGTGCTCAAGTGCTAGAAGAAGAAGAAGTCTATAAAATGTTTGGTACTAAATCTTTGAATGATGAGTATGATTGCAATGTTGTTAGTATGAACTCCTTGAATATCCATAGTACTAATGATGATTTCACTAGTCATGATGGAAAGGTCTCTTATAAGCATGTCAATTTTTGTGGAGTGCATTGGGTTTGCAAGTACGCACAAAATAGAGAAGATAGATTTTGCAAGAGGCATAAGTATTTAGAAACTAAATGGTTGCAAGAAAGGCTAGATAAGAGTGCTGAAAATTTAAAATATCTTTACCGTACTTGTGAACTTTGTAATGAACATGGTCATTTAAATCTCCGATGCAAATTGTTTCATGATCATATCGTGTCCGAAAATTGTGATGACTTGATTTCCCTTGTACATCATAATGAACTTAGTTTGCTTTTGGGTTATGAAGAATTGAAACGTGCAACTAAGCATATTCCAGAATTTAACCTTAAGAAATTCCTTGATATTGATCTAGAGGAAATTTATATGTATTGTGCGGTGAATTGCATTGAAAATACTTATATTGCCAATTAAATAAAGAAAAGAAACCAAATAGAAGATGATGAGAATACTAATGAAAGGGAAGAGATTTCCCAATATCCTCCTATTATTTCTTATGATGAATCAGGTAACGAGGAGGAGCTTTCTATTCAACCAAACTCATCAATACGGAGCTCAAAAAAGAGGGATAAACCCACACATGATGTGAAGAAGAAAAAGGGAAGACGGAGAAGCAAAGGTAGAAAAGTATCCCTCCCAAATGATGTTTCTCCTATTACTCATTGTGATGATGATAATTGCTACACTATTGTTGCTATCCATACTATTATTGATGAGAGTGATTATGCTTATGATATGAAAAGGCCCAAGCTTGGGGATGCTATGTTTGATGAGAATGACATGTTTGAGAATATATTTGCTGCAATTAATGTTTGTCCCAAGCTTGGGGATGCTACGCTTAATGAAGATGATATTTTTAGCCTCCCAAGTTTTTGATGAGCAAATTTATTATGATGATAGCATGCCTCCTATTTATGATGGTTATATTGATGAAAGTGGGTTTGGAAGAGTGTCTACATTAGGAAGTAATGATCCCACTATTTTGGAAGATGTTGAATCTTATAATAATTATGAAGGTGGATTTGGAGAGGTCATGACCTTATTTAGTGATGAGTCCACTATTTTGGAAGAGGTTTCAATTGATTATGATGAGAACAAAGTTGCTACTTATGATGATTATTGTGATGAAACTTGTGCTATAAAAAGTAGTGATGATTATATTTATAAAACTTGTCATGATTATGGTTACCCTTTTTCTGAACATTACTCTTTTAATATGGAAACAATTTATAGTATTCAAGTCTCTTATAATACTCCCACTATTCCGAATGAGAAGAATTTTGCTTATGTAGAGAGTAGTAAATTTTTTGTGCAAGTAGATCATGAAAAGAATGCTTTAGGTGCTGGTTATATTGTTGAATTCATTCATGATGCTACTGAATCCTATGCTAGTTGATTATTGTTCCCATAAGTTGTTTGCTCACAAAATACCTATGAATAGGAAGTGGGTAAGGCTTAAATGTGCTAGTCATATTCTTCATGATGCTCCCGTTATGTTTCAATTCTTATCTTTTATGTGAGCATCATTGAAATCCTCATGCCTAGCTAGAAAGGCATTAAAGAAAAGCGCTTGTTGGGAGACAACCCAATATTTTCCTTTACTGTTTTTTGTGTGTCCACAAGATTATGCTACTGTAGTAATCATGTTTCATAGATTTTGTTTCAATAAAATGCCAAGTAAGACCTTTAGGATAGCTTACGGTGATAGTTGTGTTGATCCTATTGAAAATCAGAAACTTTTGCACCCAGTAAATTAGTTTTGGTAATTCACAGAAACGTGATTATGATCTTATTATTTTTTCTATGAATTTGTACACAAATTGCTCACGCTTTCCTAATTTTGTAGGATTTTTTGAGTTCCATAAGTATATGTTTGATACATATTACTACAGACTTTTCTGTTTTTGACAGATTCTGTTTTCTATGTGTTGTTTGCTTATTTTGATGAATCTATGAGTAGTATTGGAGGGTATGAACCATAGAAGAGTTGGAATGCAGTAGATATTACACCAATATGAATTAAGAATGAGTTTACAACAGTACCCAAGTGGTGATTTATTTTCTTATACTAACGGAGCTTACGAGTTTTCTGTTGAGTTTTGTGTTCTGAAGTTTTCAAGTTTTGGGTAAAGATTCGATGGACTATGGAATTAGGAGTGGCAAGAGCCTAAGCTTGGGTATTCCCAAGGCACCCCAAGGTAATATTCAAGGACAACCAAGAGCCTAAGCTTGGGGATGCCCCGGAAGGCATCCCCTATTTCGTGTTCGTCCATCGGTAACTTTACTTGGAGCTATATTTTTATTCACCACATGATATGTGTTTGCTTGGAGCATCATTTCATTTTATTTTGTTTTGCTTGATGTTTGAATAAAGTACTAAGTTTTGAAATTCTTAAATGTTAGAGAGTCTTTACATAGTTGCACAATTATTTGACTACTCATTGATCTTCACTTATATCTTTCAGAGTAGTTTGTCGTTTGCTCTAGTGCTTCACTTATATCTTTTAGAGCACGGCGGTGGCCTTATTTTGTAGAAATTGTTAATCTCTCATTCTTCACTTATATTATTTTGAGAGTCTTTTAGAACAACATGGTGATTTTCTATGGCTATAAAATTGGTCCTATAATGATGGGCATCCAAGTTGGGTATAATAAAAACTCTCATAGAAAGTGAATTGGATGCTATAATCAATTTGATGCTTTATAATTGTTTTGAGATATAGAGGTGGTGATATTAGAGTCATGCTAGTTGGGTAATTGTGAATTTAAAGAATACTTGTGTTGAAGTTGGCAAGTCCCGTAGCATGCACGTATGGTAACCGTTGTGTAACAAATTTGAAACATGAGGTGTTCTTAGATTGTCATCCTTATGAGTGGCGGTCGGGGACGAGCGATGGTCTTTTCCTACCAATCTATCCCCCTAGGAGAATGCAAGTAGTGCTTGGTTTTTGATGACTTGTAGATTTTTGCAATAATTATATGACTTCTTTATTACTAATGTGAGTCCATGGATTATACGCACTCTTACCCTTCCATCATTGCTAGCCTCTTCAGTACCGTGCATTGCCCTTTCTCACCTTGAGAGTTGGTGCAAACTTCGCCGGTGCATCCAAACCCCGTGATACGATACGCTCAATCACACATAAACCTCCTTATATCTTCCTAAAAATAGCCACCATACCTACCTATTATGGCATTTCCATAGCCAATCCGAGATATATTGCCATGCAACTTTCCACCATTCCGTATCATGACACGCATCATCATTGTCATATTGCCTTGCATGATCATGTAGTTGACATCATATTTGTGGCAAATCCACCTTCATAATTTTTCATACATGTCACTCTTGATTCATTGCCCATCCCGGTACACCACCGGTGGCATTCATATAGAGTCATATCTTGTTCTAGTCTTGAGTTGTAACTCATGAGTTGTAAATAAATAGAAGTGTGATGATCATCATTATTAGAGCATTGACCCTTATAAAAAAAGAAAAAAAAGAAAGGCCAAAAAAAGGCCAAAGAAAAAAAATAAAATTAAAAAAAGAAAGGCCAAATAAAAAAAGGAAGGCCCAAAAAAAAGAAAAAAAGGGGGACAATGTTACTATCCTTTTTCACACTTGTGCTTCAAAGTAGCACCATGTTCTTCATATAGAGAGTCTCATTTGTTGTCACTTTCATATACTAGTGGGAATTTTTCAATATAGAACTTGGCTTGTATATTCCAACGACGGGCTTCCGCAAAATGCCCTAGGTCTTCGTGAGCAAGAAAGTTGGATGCACCCCTACTTAGTTTCTTTTGTTGAGCTTTCATACATTTTTAGCTCTAGTGCATCCGTTGCATGGCAATCCCTACTCCTCATGTTGACATCAATTGATGGGCATCTCCATAGCCCATTGATTAGCCTCATTAACATGAGATTTTCTTCTTTTTTGTCTTCTCCACACAACCTCCATCATCATATTCTATTCCACCCATAGTGCCATATCCATGGCTCACACCCATGTATTGCGTGAAAGTTGAAAAAAGTTTGATATTGCTAAAGTATGAAACAATTGCTTGGCTTGTCATCGAGGGTGTGCAAGATGAGAGCATTCTTGTGTGACGAAAATGGAGCATGACCAAACTATATGATTTTGTAGGGATGAACTTTCTTTAGCCATGTTATTTTGAGAAGACATGATTGCTTTGTTAGTATGCTTGAAGTATTACTATTTCTAATGTCAATATGAACTTTTATTTTGAATCATTTGGATCTGTACATTCATGCCACAATAAAGAAAAATACATTGAGAAATATGCTAGGCAGCATTCCACATGAAAAATTCTGTTTTTATCATTTACCTACTCGAGGACGAGCAGGAATTAAGCTTGGGGATGCTTGATATGTCTCCAATGTATCTATATTTTTTTATTGTTCCATGCTATTATAGTACCTGTTTTGGATGTTTATGGGCTTTACTTTACACTTTTATATCATTTTTGGGACTAACCTATTAACCGGAGGCCCAGCCCATATTGTTGTTTTCTTGCCTATTTCAGTGTTTCGAAGAAAAGGAATATCAAATGGAGTCCAAACGGAATGAAACCTTCGGGAGAGTTATTTTTGGAACGGAAGCAATCCACGGGATTTGGAGTGCACATAAGGGAAGCAACAAGGAAGCCACGAGGCAGGGAGGTGTGCCCTACCGCCCTGGGCCCGCCCCCACCCTCGTGGACCCCTCGTGGCTCCCCTGACCGGCTTCTTTCGCCCATATATGTCCATATACCCTAAAAACATCGGAGAGCACAATAGATCAGGAGTTCCGCCGCTGCAAGCCTCTATAGCCACCAAAAACCTCTTGGGAGCCCGGTCCAGCACCCTGCCGGGGGGGGGGGATCCCTCACCGGTGGCCATCTTCATCATCCCGGCGCTCTCCATGACGAGGAGGGAGTAGTTCACCCTTGGAGCTGAGGGTATGTACCAGTAGCTATGTGTTTGATCTCTTTCTCGTGTTCTTGATTTGGCACGATCTTGATGTACCGCGAGCTTTGCTATTATAGTTGGATCTTATGATGTTTCTCCCCCTGTACTCTCTTGTGATGAATTGAGTTTTCCCCTTGAAGTTGTCTTCTCGAATTGAGTCTTTAAGGATTTGAGAACACTTGATTTATGTCTTGCCATGCTTATCTGTGGTGACAATGGAATATTCACGTGATCTACTTGATGTATGTTTTGGTGATCAACTTGCGGGTTCAGTGACCTTGTGAACTTATGCATAGGGGTTGGCACACGTTTTCGTCCTGACTCTTCGGTAGAAACTTTGGGGCACTCTTTGAAGTTCTTTATGTTGGTTGAATAGATGAATCTGAGATTGTGTGATGCATATCGTATAATCATGCCCACGGATACTTGAGTTGTCATTGGAGTATCTAGGTTACATTAGGGTTTTGGTTGATTTGTGTCTTAAGGTGTTATTCTAGTGCGAACTCTATGATAGATCGAACGGAAAGAATAGCTTCATGTTATTTTACAACGGACTATTGAATAGATCGATCAGAAAGGATAACTTTGAGGTGGTTTTGTACCCTAGAATAATCTCTTCATTTGTTCTCCACTATTAGTGGCTTTGGAATGACTCTTTGTTGCATGTTGAGGGATAGTTATATGATCCAGTTATGTTATTATTTTTGAGAGAACTTGCACTAGTGAAAGTATGAACCCTAGGCCTTGTTTCCTAGCATTGCAATACCGTTTACGCTCACTTTTACCACTTGTTACCTTGCTGTTTTTATATTTTCAGATTACAAATACTCATATCTACCATCCATATTGCACTTGTATCACCATCTCTTCATCGAACTAGTGCACCTATACAATTTACCATTGTATTGGGTGTATTGGGGACACAAGAGACTCTTTGTTATTTGGTTGCAGGGTTGTTTGAGAAAGACCATCTTCATCCTACGCCTCCCACGGATTGATAAACCTTAGGTCATCCACTTGAGGGAAATTTGCTACTGTCCTACAAACCTCTGGACTTGGAGGCCCAACAACGTCTACAAGAACAAGGTTGTGTAGTAGACATCAAGGACACGCTGTCAGTGGATTTTTTCCTCAATAGTCCCCGATGCTGCCACCTGCTCTATTGAGCAGGCTCGAAAGAAAGCAGGGGCGCAAACAGAAACGACAAGGTTCCATCGCGCAGAGGGTACGTCATACGAAACCTTGGTTGTCCGAGGGATGAACAAGTGCGAGTCCTACAAAAAATTTACAAGCATGTCCACTTAGCTTTTGTTTATGCTTCCCCCTATTGGGGTGCATGTTTGATTATGCATAGTATCACCTCCTCCACCCATGGTCGTCCCTCCTCTCCGTGTCTCCGGGGGAGACCGTGCACGTATATCTATTTTCACCCTGAAAGAGGGAAAACTGGAAAGAACGAAAAGGAGGAACTAGGTAGTCCATTAGTCACACGCCCAACCCAGCACGGGCCGGGGGGTCAGCATATACATTTGCAACTAATAAAACATAGTGGAAAGGGTAAAAAGTGGCTCCTCTCTCCTTTTTCTTTACTTCCAATGATCCCTCGGCAACTGGCGTGAAGGACATGCTAGCGCATTTGGCCTTGCCAGTGTTCGCTTGCCTGGGGTGCCAACCAACGGATTCGCACCAGCATTCAACACATGATTTTCCCTTGGCGGGACAAATGTAGGACCAAGTCCTACGCGGGCTCATCGATGCTGGTGGCATCGCCCTAGCGCAACCCAATCATTGGTGATCAAGAAGGGAGAGGGAGGCCAAGTACACATTGTTTTCTTGTTTGTCCGACCAAGCGGCACCTCTTGGGATCGGACATGCTCGATAGGGGGCCACAAGAAGGGCGGCGCCGCTACACGGCCCGCCTCGCTTTTTTGACGTGGGCGGCATGATGGCCACGTTATCCGTGCCAACCATGCCTACCGCAGTGCCATCGTCTCTCGCTCTCGTTGTTGCTTCCGCAGTGTTGGAGGTGAGCGACAGAGTCTGGAAAAGACAAGGCTAGGGAGCAGCATCACTCCTTTTGTTCGAAGCCATGTGCTCATCACTTCTTGAGGTGAGCGACAGATGATGATGAAGATCGACGCGCTATTTAGTACTTCAGGTTCGCGCAAGCGACTCCCCCTACCTGGCGCCCCAAAGATGTCGTGGATGAACACGATCACCTATGGGGCTTGGAGCCCCTTTGTGGTTCGGCAAAGGGGGAGATCCTTTTGCACAAAGAGCGGAATCCATGAGGCAGCACGACGATGGGGATCTGATCGTTTTGTTCCCAGGTTCGGGCCGCTGGAAAGCGTAAAATCCTACTCCTTGTTTGGTGGATTGGATGGTGGAAACACAACAACATGCAGCGCTCAAGCCTAGCAAGGTGGCCTCGGGGAGAGCTCCTACACGTGTACAAGTGTGAGGGGGTCTAAATCCACCTCTAGGTTGCCTTGGGCCTACTTTTATAGCTTAAGGGGTAACCACAGTGGCAAAACAATCATTATCTTATGATTATATAACTAATAGTGCTATCATACCTAACTGTGGCACTTAGGACAAAATTTCATAAATGCTACCTTAGGTGGTGTGCGGGTGTGCATCCCCGGCAAGCTTATATCCCGCTTAGCCAGCTTATCTTATCATCTTGACATGCCCTTAGAAGAGTGTCAAATGGGCATGATCTTTCTTCCAGTAAAATGTGACGTGCTTTATGAGAGCCACTTAGCTAGTTGGGGCCTTGACACTGCATTGATAAGTGACCAGCGTCGTGCTGCGGTGGAGAGGTGGCAATCTAGCCTGTGTCTGCCAGCGACAGGGCTTGGCGAGCTTTCCTGTAGGGGTGCGTGCCACAGTCTCCGGTTGCCCCGGAGGCGCGGCTGGCACGGTTTGGATCTGCGCCTTCTTGTTGTATCGACCTTGCCAGCCTCGCCTGGCCATCAAGGGACACTTCTCTTGGAATCCTTGACTTGTATGCTTGGCTTGGTTTTCTTGATATGCTCCTTGATCTCACGAAGAGCGGCTTCTTAGTCTTGGCCTTGTGTTGGCTCTGAATGTGCTTGATTGGCTCGACTGCATTGAGGTAGCCATTCGCCCGACAAGCCATGGCCATCAGCGCGGAGGCTTTCTGTCCGTGCACAAGTCAGGAGAAATAAACACCCACTACAAAAAAGACACATGTGTGACATTTTGCGCCGAACATTTTTTTTTCATGTCATGCTTATGACACTTCTATGACGATAATTGTGAGAAAAGCATGTATCATCATAGATGTGGCCGGTTCCTACTTCTATGAAAAAGTATGACAGAAAATGGGCTTTTCAACCTAGGAAGGCGGAGGACGCACCTGCATGACATTTTTGGGCCATGCATGATGGAAAAAATTGTGGTAGAAGCGAGGGCGAGGAAAATTCCGGGGAGTTCCCAGTTATGGTGGGTGGTCCAGGCCTAGCGATGCACGGAGGCTTGCATGTTTCTCTCATACACGTACGCGCGTGTGTGCAAGGCGTAGGGCTCTAACTGAACCCTAGCGAGGCGTTTGGCTCTAACTGAACCCGAGTGATTGCACTAGCTATATTATTGAACCCTGATCGATCCCTTGGCTGTTAACTGAACCTGAGTGATTCCTTCGCTACTGCTGCTAACTGAAGACAATCGAAGCTGCCTCTTGATGAATAGTCCCCGATGGGGGTTGGATGAACAGTTCCTGGTGGGGGTTGGATGAACAGGATCCCGTGGTAGTAGAGGCCGTTGCCTCTGGATGAACAGGACCCCGATCGAGGAGGTGGATGTGGATGAACAGTATCCGGTGGAGGGACCCCGTGAAGGGCTGGTTGAACAGGACCCCATGGAAGATTGGTTGAACAAGACCCCGTGGAGGGCTGGTTGAACAATAGCCGGTGGAGGGATGGTTAACATGACCCTTGAAAGAACAAGTGCTCCTTGGGTGATTTTGGTAATTAATATTAACATATCTCTTGTTGGACTAATACCTTTACCTAGTGTATTTCAGATCGGTTCAACAATGGCATGGCAAGGATAAGAGGATGTGGAACCCCTTCAAAATGCTAAGGACAAAGATTGGCAATAGCTCAGGACTCTTCATTTTCATTTCAATGATCTAAGATCACATTGAGTATATAGGAAAGCCAATACTATTAAAAGAGGATGAGGTGCTGCTTAATGGTCCACTTTCTCAAAGTGCTCTGCGATATTGCTCCAAAACCATCAACCACTTTCTCATTTCCACATATGTCCAAAACCCAAAGTCAAACTCAGCCCCACCGATTTGATCTATCCGGTGCCACTGAGTTCTTTTGACTTAGCCACTGCTAGAAATCCTAGACAATTCGGTCACAACGATACCGATCTCGGTCTCACTGGGATGGCCTTGTAAACTCTCTGTCGCCTGTTGTAATTATTTTGGTCTCACCGAAATGAGCAATCGGTCCCATCGAGTTTGCTTGACTAACTCTTTGTTTGCTCTTTGCTGAAATCGGTCTCACCGAGTTCAGGCACTCGGCCCCATCGAGAAGAGGTTTTCCCTAGCCCTAGCACGGTCCCAGCGAGTAAATCCAATCGGTCCAATCGAGATTCCTAATGTTCACATTTTGAAATAAATCAGTCTCAACGAGTTCTTCTATTCGGTTTGACCGAGTTGGGTCAAATGTGTGTAACATTTGGATTTTGTGTGGAGGCTATATACACCCCTCCACCCCCATCTCCATTCAAGAGAGAGCCATCAGAACGTGCCTACACTTACACTACTCATTTTATGAGAGAGAACCACCTACTCATGTGTTGAGACCAAGACCAACCCAACCACAAGAATCATGATCTCTATCCTTCCCCAAGTTGCTTTCTACTCAAATCATCTTTCCACCATAGCCAAATCTGTGTGAGAGAGTTGAGTGTTGGGGAGACTATCATTTGAGGCACAATAGCAAGGAGTTCATCATCATCACACCATCTATTACCTTTTGGAGAGTGGTGTCTCCTAGATTGGTTAGGTTTCACTTGGGAGCCTCCACAAGATTGTGGAGTTGAACCAAAGACTTTGTAAGGGCAAGGAGATCTCCTACTTCGTGAAGATCTACCCGAATGAGGCAAGTCGTTCATGGGCGACGTCCATGGTGGGAGAGACAAGGTTGCTTCTTCGTGGGCCCTTCGTGTGTGGAGCCTTGCATGGACTCGCGCAACCGTTAGCGTTCATCGGTTGAAGTCTCCATCAACATGGATGTACGATAGCACCACCTATCGGAACCACGCCAAAAATCTTCGTGTCTTCATTGCGTTTGCACACTCCAATCCCATCCCTTTACTTTCTTGCAATTAGCATTCTTTACTCTTTCCACTGCTCATACTCTTGCAGTGCTTGCTTGAAATGTATTGTGAATGCTTAAACTTGTGCTAAAACCCCACCTCAACTTGAAGAATTTTAAAACTGCCACTTTTGCTTGTTGAGGATCTAATCACCCAACCCCCTAGACACTTCTTCTCGATCCTTTCAACCCCATGAAGGGCTGGTTGAACAGGACCCCGTGGAGGGATGGTTGAACAGTAGCCCATGGAGGGCTCGTTGAAGAGGACCCCGTGGAGGGCTGGTTCAACAGTAGCCGGTGGAGGCTGGATGAATAGGACCCCGTCAATGAACAGTAGCTGGTGGAGGTAGGAGGAAGTCGACCGTGGATGAAAATTAGCAAGTGGAGGCTGGAGGAAGTCGATGGTGGATGAACAGTAGCCCATGGAGTTCCATTTTGCGGTACACCACAACCCTCCCGATGAACAGGACCCCCATTTCGGCCGTAGCACTCCAACAAGTCTGTTTCCTCCGTTTTGCGGTACGCCGCACCCCTTCTTATTAAGAGGAACCCGTTTCGACCATAGGCACTCGAACAGAAGTCCATTTCCTCTGTTCAGTAGTACGCCAGACCCCATTTTGGCTGTTCCATCCAAGCCGGTTGGCTCCCGGTGAACACAATGCATTCAGTTGCCTCCCAATGAACACAACATAGTTTCTCCATTCCGGCCCAGCCGGTTGGCTTCCGATAAACAATACGACGTTGTTGCCATCCGTTGCCTCTCCATGTACACAAGCCCTGGCCATACATATGCGCGACTACGCGTTCGAGACCCCGCCTATATGTATGTACATGGCCGTATTTTTTGGCATGTGGATGTACAAACGTGTACACGGTTTAGAAGGGACCGCCTGAACGTCTACGTCAGGGGCTCTACTACTATTCGTGCCGCTGCTTGCTCGGCCACGGTTCATCATTGCAGAGAGACCGATCGACCAGTATGTATGTACACGTTCGCGACGACGCTACGTACGCTTCGACCGGGTGGGTCCCAGTTGTCAGGGAGGATAAGGATGCACTTCCTTGCGTGCGAACATATAGCTGGTGGGTCCCGGGTGTTAGGGTGTGGAATCATTTTTATTTTGCGAGTAATATGGAGGCACTTTCTTGTGTTCGAAGATGTAGCAAGCAGGTCCAGTTGTCAGCCTCACAGCCTAAAGTCCAGTTCCGACGGCTGTTGTTCGTTGACCTTGTTGACCACGAGGCGCCGGGAGCATCAAGGCGGTGGACGACGGTGAGGCCTAGGAAGGGTGACGAGGATCCATAGAGGACGAGGCAGGTGGATGCCCACGCGAAGAGGAGTACGAGGGTTCACTGCTTTGGTTGCGGTGTAAGGATGCCGTCACCGGAGAATAATAGGGGGTGTGGGTGAGTAGAGGGAAGGCCTAGCCAGTCGTAGTATGGTCGGTCTGTGAGGCCTGCGCGGCAGCACAGCCGGCCACAAAAGGTTGGAGCAGGCGATATGGTGGGCCTAGTTTGGACGGCTGGAGCAAGAACATCAAATGTTGATGATGCAACATGCCATTGATGTAACATCCAACGGTCAGTGCAGCTAGAATCGTTTTGACTAAGTTGACAAAACCCGTACACGTCAACTTAGTTGGCCCACAAGTCAGCCTCCAAATCTGGGGGGTCCTAGCTAGTAGGGGGAATCATTTTTTGTTCGTAATAAGGTGGCACTACCTTGCATGCAAAGATGTTTTCTGGGTTTTTCTTTTTTCTTTTTCGAGTTAGAATAAAAAGAAAAAAAATAGCATCTTTGGTACAATCTATATTTTTGTGAAATAGATGATAATAAAGCTGGTGGGTCCGAGCTGTCAGGGAGAGGTAACTTTTTTTGGCATAATAAAGCAAGCACTTCCCTGCATGCGAAGATGTAGCTGGTGGATCAAACCTGTCACGGGGAGAAATCATTTGTTTTCGCATAAAAAGGAGGGACTTCCTCATGTGCGGCCATGGGCCATGCAGGTTCTTACTGTCAGCCACTCCACGTACATGCCTCTTCCGATGGTTGTCGTTTTTTGACAAAGTTGACCACGCCGCGCCGAGAGAACCAACGCGGTGATGATGGAGAGGCGTAGGAAGGGAATGACCCTGAGATGTCAAAGACACAACAGTGGATGCCCATGCGGAGGGGAGTACGAGGGTTCACTGGTTCAGCTACGGTGTGAGGCTGCTATCGCTAGAGAATAACATGAGGTGTTGGTGACTAGAGGAATGGCCTGGATGGCTGTGACACTCGGATAATTAAGCTATACTGAACCTCTGCTAATGATGCCATGTCACCTCGCTTACGGTTGATAAACTTGCGTCACTTTGAAACTCAGTTCAAATTTCAAAATTAAAATAAAGGCATACAATAAAAGTTTTCAAATATTAAAACTAAATTTTTGGTTGGAGACAAATAATGCATATGTAATTATGATGGAGAAACCACACTTTTATAAAATATTTAAATAATCTAAAATGAATAAACAGTAGTTAAAACAATAAATAATGCCTTCTGAATTTTAGAAAATACTAAACTATTTTGTTCAGGGGTAAAACTTTTTGTGACGGTAGTTTGAATTGTAACTCTATTTTAGGTGTGGGTTTTACCTTTTGTAAAACTATAAAATATTAAAGAAATAAAAGAAAACAGAAAACAAAGTTCATAATAAAACAAAACAAAAACCAAACCCCCCTTCCCCTGGGCCATTTGGCCCAACCAGCATCTAGGCCACAAGGCCAGCCCACCCCGCCCCCTCATCCCCTCGGGCGACCGAACCCTAACCAGCGAGACCCCACTCCTCCCACTCGCCCCCCACTCTCCCTCGTCTCTCCTCCCACCTCTCGATCCCATTCTGGATCGGGAAGGAGGGAATGAACCCGGCGCCGCGCCCCTGCTCCGCCCCACCTGACGCCACGCATCGCGGCGTGCTTCGACGCCTCCAGAGCCGCGTATGACCCGGATCCGGCTTGCCTGCTCCCTCACCATGCTCCCAACCGTGCTCCCACTTCATCCTACGGTTGTCTTTTTTCCTTTTTTCTTTCTAATCTAATCATCTCCCCCCTGATTTTAAGGGGGTGGGGCCAGGCCTTATTTTTTTCCAATCAAACCATGCCACATATGCGGGAGCACGGATGTGCATACACGTGAGGAGCAGGCAAGTCTCGTCCCGTATGACCCCACCCTCGGATGGCCGAGGCCCACATCGCTGAAAACTGCCTCGGCCGTTGTTGCCCCCCCTCGGTTGATCTACACCACCGTCCACCCGAGCATCTTCGGCCACCCCCGCACCTCCCAGAGCGCTTCCCCGACCTCCCTACCTCATCCACGAGCACCGGGGTGAGCCCCTGGACCAATTCCCGCACTGATCCGTTCGATCCATATCATTTTACCGCCGCTGCCGTGCTCATCTGTGTTCGCCATAGCCGGAGCTTGGCTCCCAACGCCTTACCGCCCATGGCGCACTCCCGTGCCTCCCAGCCGTCCCGTTCCCGCCCCGACTACTCCTAGCCGCCCCCTGCTGCCCCTTCTGTTGCTGCTATGTGCTGCTGCCGCTGCTGTTGCTGCACCGCGGCACTGCTTCTTCTCCTGCGCTGCTTGCTGCTGCCTTCCCGCCGCTGATGTTGGCTGCCGCTACACCCGCCGCCCTCCGCCCCTCTGCGTCCCTGCCTTCGCCTGGTCGCCGGGGTTCTCGGCGCCGCATGCGTGCCGGCCGCCCGGCGGCCTCACTCCCACCTCGCCGCCCGGCGGCGCCACACTTGGTCCAGCGCCCGCGCCAGTTCGGGCGGCGCCCTACCCCTGCGCCCGTTTGCCTGCTCAGCCGCCCCGATTGGGCTGGATCTCTGACCAGAGGGCCCAGTCCCTGTTAAAAAAAGGAAAACAAAAAAACTAAATTAATTAATTAATTAAGCTAACTAATTCTGTTTAATTAACCCTAATTACCAGATTAGTTAATTAGTTTTGCTTAATTAATACTGTGACAATTCCAGACGGGACCCACCCGTCAGTTGACTGGTCAATGGTCAACTTTGATCGCTGATGTCATGCTGATGTCATGATGACGTAATAATTCCTTTTCAAATTAGTTAAATAATAATAATCCAAAAAATGGTTAAATCTTTATAAATTAATATAAAATAATCCATAGCTTGGATGAAAATGCTTTATATATGAAAGTTGCTCAGAATGACGAGACGAATCGGGATACGAAGTCTGTTCGTCCGCCACACATCTCTAGCATAGTGAACATGCAACAATCCCCCTCCGGTTCATCTGTCCAAAAACGTCTAACATCGGGAATACTTTCCCGGATGTTTCCCCCTTTCGCCAGTATCACCTACTACCGCGTTAGGGTACATCGAGCGCCGTTACTTTGTCATGTCAGGCATCGTCATGCATATGTTTGCCTTATATTTATCATTTCTTCCCCTCTTCTCTCGCTAGACACCGAGACCGATGCTGCTGCTACCCAGTACGACTACGGAGTTGACGACCCCTCCTTCTTGCTAGAGCAACCAGGCAAGCCCTCCCCTTGATCACCAGATATCGACTATTCTTCCCTCTACTGCTTACATTAGAGTTGTGTAGCATGTTACTGTTTCGGTTAATCCTATTTTATTGCATAGCCTGTCATTGTTGCTACAGTTGTTGATACCTTTTCTACAATCCTAAATTCTTATGTATAGGATGCTAGTTCATCATCTGTGGCCCTACATTCTTGTCCGTCTGCCTTGCTATACTATCGGGCCATGATCACTCGGGAGGTGATCATGGGTATATACTATAAATACATACATACTTTACAGATGGTTACTAAAGTCAGGTCGGCTCGTAGAGTACCCGCGAGCGATTCACGGATTGGGGGTTGAAAGGACATTTGTCCTGACGGCCCTCTGTGTAGATCTTTGTGGTGGAGCGACAGGGCAGGTTGAGACCACCTAGGCGAGAGGTGGGCCTGGCCCTGGTCGGCGTTCGCGGTTACTTCATAATAACACACTTAACGAGATCTTAGTATTTGATCTGAGTCTGGCCACTGGCCTATATGCACTAACCAACTACGCGGGAACAGTTATGGACAGTCGACGTCGTGGTATCAGTCGAAGCCTTCTTGACATCAGAGACTGAGCGTCGCGTGCCGGGTTGGACTGGAACACCTGCTCTTGTATAAGGGAGGCTAGGTTTGCTCACGGGCCACGTACGCAACATGCAGGTGTGCAATGGGCGATGGGCCCAGACTCCTGCGTGCATAGGATTTAGACCGGCGTGCTAACCTCTCTATTGTGCCTAGGTAGGGCGACGACATGTTGATCTTTTGAGGCCTGGCATGACCCGGGAAAGTGTGTCCGGCCAGAGGGATCGAGCGTGTTGGGAAATGTGGTGCACCCCTGCAGGGAAGTTTATCTATTTGAATAGTTGTGTCCCTCGGTAAAAGGACGACCCAGAGTTGTACCTTGACCTTATGACAACTACAACCGGATACTTAATAAAACACACCCAGACAAGTTCCAGAGACAACCCGGTGATCGCTTTCTCATGGGCGACAAGGGGAGGATCGCTGGGTAGGATTATGCTATGCGATGCTACTTGGAGGACTTCAATCTACTCTCTTCTACATGCTGCAAGACGGAGGCTACCAGAAGTGTAGTCTTCGATAGGACTAGCTATCCCCCTCTTATTCTGGCATTCTGCAGTTTAGTCCACTGATATTGCCTCTTTCACATATACCCATGCATATGTAGTGTAGATCCTTGCTTGCGAGTACTTTGGATGAGTACACACGGTTGCTTTGCTCCCTCTTTCCCCCTTGTTTCCTCTTCTTCTCAAATGTCGCAACCAGACGTTGAAGCCCAGGAGCCAGACGCCACCGTCAATGACGACTCCTACTACACTGGAGGTGCCTACTACTACGTGCAGACCGCTGACGACGACCAGGAGTAGTTTAGGAGGATCCCAGGCAGGAGGTCTGTGCCTCTTTCGATCTGTATCCCAATTTGTGCTAGCCATCTTATGGCAACTTGTTTAACTTATGTCTGTACCCAGATATTGTTGCTTCTGCTGACTCGTTTATGTTTGAGCACTTGTATTCGAGCCCTCGAGGCCCCTGGCTTGTAATATGATGCTTGTATGACTTATTTTACTTTTAGAGTTGTGTTGTGATATCTTCCCGTGAGTCCCTGATCTCAATTGTACACATTTGCGTGCATGATTAGTGTATGATTGAATCAGGGGTGTCACAATGGTGATGGGAGTAGGATGGGCCGGTGAGGCTTGTGCGGCAGCACAACCGACGACGGGAGGCCGTACCGCCAGCGGTGGTTTGGGCGGCTGAAGCATGAATATTCGAGATTGAAGAAGCACCACAGCCGTTAGATGGACATCCAACGGCCACTACTACTAGAATCATGTGTTGACTATAAGTTGACAGAGCCTTGCGTACATGTCAACTTAGTAGGCCCAAAAGTGATCATCAAATGTGTGGCAGAGAACATATAACCCATTTGCGATTTGCTATAATGTACACCCCATTTTTTAATTCTAATGGAATTTACTCAGCCCATTTACTATTTGTTAAAATTACAACCCATTTTCAAGCGAGGACAGTGGTTAATAATTTCAACCAACCACTCAAAAAATCAACAAAACTTCCAACATTTTGATGGGATTCGAAATATTTTTTAACCCACATTTTCGGTCAAATTAAATATAATTTAAAATTAAATTTATATTTGGTAAAAATCTAACAAACTTTTGCGCCCGTAACAAGTAATGAAATTAAAAAATTACATGTTCGATGCGTTTTTTATATTTACAGCCAATTGTTTTTAATTATAGCTGATTTATTATTTCTTAAATCCCATGTTCTTTGCAAGTCTAATGAGGGGAGGAGAATAACAAGTTGACCTGGGTTAGGTATTCCGCAAAAGAAGTATAGGTGGGCTAGCCATTTTCACATTGAAAAATTAATATCTGGGCTAGATATTTGGTCGACACAAAAGAATAGCCTGGGCCAGACGGGCCATAGCCCGCCTAGTTGATACCCTGCTCCTCTGAAAAACAACAAAAACATTGCTCAAGAAAAACTCTACTCACACCTAAAAAAATACTGCTCAAGCTGTTGGGTCCCATCTGTAGGCCGCTCCATGTGCAATTCTCTCGTTCATTGACTATATAGGTTGACAATGGTGTGGGACCGTGATGTCAGGAAACTAGAAGGAAGCAAAAAAATTATAGATGTATATAATAAGGAGGCACTTGCGTACGTGCGGCTATGGCCCTGGTGGGTCCCCACTGTCATCCTCTCCAAGTAAAGTCATCTCCTGATTCCTCATGTTCGTTGACCATGTTGACAATGCGAGAAGGCTGTGCCACAGCAAGCGCAACAACTCAAAGGATGATAGAGTGGGCCTGGCAGGCCCTACGGATGGTCTAATACAGCGCCCGCTGCTCATTCAGGAAGCCAGAATCATAGGGAAACATGTCCGCGACGACATTATCCTTCGCTTGTTCGCTGGCAATTCATCCTTCCGCGAGCCAGTGCTTGTTGAGGTGATGGAGGTAGCAGCACAGGTCCTCCTGTGCTTGTAGCTCTTCCACCATTAGGGTGTCGAAGTGCGGCCGCACCTGCTCTATGGTGAACACCGCACGAACCGGCTTAGGCGGTGGCGCCAGCTCATGGTCGAAAGCCACATCCATCGTCTGATTGTCGTCGCTCAGCTTAGCGAGCTCGCTGGCAAGCCAGCTTGTTCGGCTACTGGACTGACCCGCTGCCAACCACAAGTCTGACCGCCCTGGCGCACCTATACCGCCTCCCTTGCCGCGCGCGCTTTCCGCCCGAAACAGTCTGCACCGCCTGTGCCGCCCACGCCGCTTAACGGTGCAGGCAATTGCTCCGCATTGAAACAACAGAAGTGTCGTCCGCCCATTCGTCTGCTTCCCACATTAATGTTACACGGTTGCCGAGGCGGCTACTCCGGCACCACCCGTCTATCCCTTCGCTGCCCACCATAGCTATATAAACTACTACACCGGCCATAGCCGCAGTCATCGGCCTTCGTTCCCTTTCTCATGTCCACACCACTCTCGCCATGGCTTCCTCGCACTCCAGTTCTCTTTGGGACGGGTGGACAACTAACAAGAAGGAGATGTCATCCATTGCTACCCACTGGCTGGCCTGTAGACAGTTGGAGGACGACGACGTCCCAATGGAGAACGTGGTTGTTGACGATCTGGCGCCAACCCCCTCCTCCACGCCATTCTCGTCGATGCATTGAACCATGACCATCGGCCAGGACCATGCCCAATACATTGACATGGTGAGGCAGAACCATGAGCAGCAGTTCTGGGAGGCGCAGGCCGACGCCGCCTGCAACCACCATGTCCTCTAGGAGCACCTACAGGCGAAGGAGCAGATCACCCCAGAGCGGGTGGACCAGGAGGTATTGTTCGAGTCATACCGCTCCGCCCGAGATCCGCCTCACGTGCTAGCGGGACCGCATGAGGGTGGCAGAGGGTGGCATGAGGGATACCACCTACAAAGAGGGTGATGAAGCTGGCGAGGCTCTGTTTGGCGAGACCGATGACGAGGCGGACGATAATGCCGGCTTCGTCCCGCCGGCACCGAGGCAGACGACTTCGCCGGCTTCGGCAAGGCCCCACTCCGCCCATAATGAGGCAGAGGACATGTTCGGCTCCATCCAGGCCCTGCCTCGCAGGCACCGAGGCGGAGGACTTCGCCGACTTCGGCGAGTCCCTGCTCCGCCAAGGTCCCGCCCCACCAACAATGAGGCAGAGGACATCGCTGGTTCTACCAAGGCCCCACCTTGCCAGCAACATGGGGAAGGCTTTACCCGGCTCCGCCGAGGTGCCTCCCCGCCGACAACGAGACAACGGACATTGTTTTCTCAGTCCAGGCCCCGCCCCCATGCCAATGAGGCAGCGCCACACAGAAAACGAGGAAGAGAGTAGAAAATGGTAGGTCGCCGCCGCTCGGGTCCAAGTAAGGCCACCGTTGCTACCCTCCTGTTGAAGCCAAGCTTGGAAAGTTGAACATTGACAGACGATTAGCTTCTTGGCAGCGACATGGAGTCGGAGAGCTATGCTGGAGAAGAAGCTTCTGTTCGGCCCAGCCGGACATGGGAAATGGGCGTCGGAGATCATAGATTAAGTTAATTAATTATACCTCCAGCCCACCCCTTTTTATTTGAAGAAGTATGAAATGTAATGAAATCTGGCATGTTTATATGAAATACGGCAATGTATTGACGAATTTAGTTCGATTAGTTGGAATTCTTGTATCACTGGCATTGGATGAACATGCAAAACAATACGTACTAGCATTATTCCTAGGACGCATGGTGATCACCTTGTTTGCAGCAGTTTTACTCGTCACCGGAAACCACGCCTAAAATACAGGCCTAATGAAACCGACGACCCGAATTATGTAACAAAAACTGGCGAGTTACGCAGGTAATTTGAGAGGCCAGTGTATATTTTACCAGTCGAAATCGACCAACCAAGTGCTTTGCCCAAGACAATCTGCTTTTATTTACAAGCGTTAGTTTTACAAGCGGTTTTGGTTGGAAAATCACGACCTAAGATGATGAGTTGGTCGGAAGATCATATGGTTTCACCTCTAACCTACCCGAGTTGTCGTATAGGCTATGAATGAAACATAAGATGATGAACTTCTTAAGCACAGAAACAATAGAAGAGGATGATCTTCTTAACATGCAAATCAATGGCATTAGATCAACATGCAAAACAATGCGAAGCATTATTCTTCGGAGGCACAATGAACAGCTTGTGATGCCGCATGCCACAACAATCCATGCTCAATTTTGCAATCAAACTCACAAGGCCTGGCATTTCATAGACAATATTCAGAACAAACTTTTAAAATACCTTACATAAGTCAACATTCATGACTATGCATCTCATCAGAGTAAATATTTACTTCTGAACTGAACACACAAATAGGAAAAGAAGATCGACGATGCTCCTAGCAAAGGGTGTCCCATTCCAAAATATCAAATGCATTTCTTCAGGATATCATCACTGAGCACCATTTTACAAGGTTTTCCAATTCCAAAATATTAAATGAATGTCTTCTTGCTAACATCAATGATTAAACTTTGGCAAGCTTTTCCCATTCAAAATATGTAATGCAAATGATTGTCATCAGTTTGCACAATGAAATAGCACATGGAGCCGTATAAACCAGCGTATCTTTTTGTGCAGTTCCACTGAAATCAAAAAATGTCTTGCGTAGCATGGTGGATTTTGTATTTATATATTGCAAGGCATTGAACACGTTGGAAGCTTGAAAGGATCGAGAAGAGGTGTCTAGAGGGGGGGGGGTGAATAGACTCTAAGTAAGAAAAGTTAGAGTTTTTAATCTCTTTAAGTTGAAGTGGAGTTTGGCACAAGTTTTAACATTCACAATACATATCAAGCAAGAATGACAAGAGTATATGAGCAGCGGAAAGTAAAGCATGCAAATTGCAAGAATGTAAAGGGATGGGACTGGAGTGTGCAAACACAATTTGGAGACACAGAGATTTTTTATCCATGGTTCTGATAGGTGGTGCTATCGTACATCCACGTTGATGGAGACTTCAACCCACGAAGGGTAACGGTTTCGCGAGTCCACGGAGGGCTCCACCCATGAAGGGTCCATGAAGAAGCAACCTTGTCTATCCCACAATGGTCGTTGCCCACGAAGGACTTGCCTCACTAGGGTAGATCTTCACGAAGTAGGCGATCTCCTTGCCATTACAAACTTCTTGGTTCAACTCCACAATCTCGACGGAGGCTCCCAAGTGATACCTAGCCAATCTAGGAGACACCATTCTCCAAGAAGTAACAAATGGTGTGTTGATGATGAACTCCTTGCTCTTGTGCTTCAAATGATAGTCTCCCCAACACTCAACTCTCTCTCACAGGATTTGGATTTGGTGGAAAGAAGATTTGAGTGGAAAGCAACTCGGGGAAGGCTAGAGATCAAGATTTATGTGGTAGGAATGGAATATCTTGACCTCAACACAAGTGTAGGTGGTTCTCTCTCGGAAAATATATGTTGGAAGTGTAGGCATGTTCTGATGGCTCTGTCCACGAATGAAGAGTGGGTAGAGGGGTATATATAGCCTCCACACAAAATCTAACCGCTACACACAACTTACCAAACTCGGTGGGACCGAATCGTGAAACTCATTCAGACCGATTTAGTTCATAATTTGACTGTTAGGCATTTCGGTGGGACCGACATGATCAACTCGGTAGGACCGATGTGCTAGGGTTATGGTAAAGCCTCAACTCGGTTTGACCAATTACACAAACTCGGTGGGACCAATTTGGTTAATAAGGAAAACAGAGAGTTGGCCAGGCAAACTCGATAGGACTGATTGCATACCTCGGTGGGATCGAGATTATTGCAATAGGCAACAGAGAGTTTGCAAGCCCATCTCGGTGAGACCGAGATCCCATCGGTGAGACCAACTTGATTAGGGTTTCTGGCAGTGGCTATGTCATCTGAACTCGGTGGCGCCGGATAGAATGATTCGGTAGGGCCGGGTTTGACTTTTGGTTTGGGAAATATATGGATGTGGGAAAGTGGTTGAGGGCTTTGGAGCATATCACTAAGCACTTTGAGCAAGCAAGCCATTAAGCAACACCTCATCCCCTATTAATAGTATTGGCTTTCCTATGGACTCAATGTGATCTTGGATCACTAAAAGCAAAATGTAGAGTCTTGTGCTTTGAGCTTGAGCCAATCCTTTGTCCTTAGCATCTTGAAGGGGTTCCACATCCTCTAGTCCACGCCATTCCATTGTTGAACATATCTGAAACATACTAGGTAAAAGTATTAGTGCAACAAGAGATATGTTGACATTAATTACCAAAATCACCCAGGGAGCACTTGTGCTTTTAATCTCCCCCTTTTTGGTAATTGATGACAACATACATCAAAGCTTTATATAAAGATATAGAGAGTAACAAGTAAAGCTTTGGAAAGACATGTAACATGCATAGGCTCCCCCTACATGTATGCAATCATGTAAATATGGTATATAGGAGCATGTGAATGCATAATCATGACAGAGTAAGCGATGTTTTACATGTATCTTGGCTATATGCATCAGAGCAAATGATGTGAATTTTAGGAAATGTACCTTCATGCTCATGAGTCCTTCTTGCAAACAGTATGTATATCAGCAAGAAATCCTCATACACATGACTGTGATGCATATACTTACCTTGTGGTCTTGAGTTGGCTTAGGAAGGAATGAACCTTCATAAACAAGGTTAGATAGCACAGACACACCTACTAGCCAGAGCAAACAAAAGAAACCACAAGAGTACCAAGACTGGCATGACATGTAGAGAGTGAGTACTGAGTACCCCATTGTATATGGACATGTCCCCAAAGGAAAAGATGTGCAATGAATTCAAGGATTTCCTTCCCTTAGATGTCTTGCTCCCCCTGAATCTAGCATGGGATACTGGGAGAAGATAGGGAACAGAAAATCAGAGCAAAGAAAAGAAACAGAGCTAATGCAAACAATCAAATATGAACATGTCTTTCGCCTCTTAAAGACATGTGAGTTCTCTCCTCTTGAACACCAAGCATCTGGGTCTTTTGAAGTGATACTCCTGCCTCCTTGTAGAAGAACTCTCTCCCCCTGAGTATTCTCTCCCCCTATAGAAATGATTACACTTTGATGTGATCTCTCTCTCCCCCTTTGACATCAATTTTTAAGAAGAGTTCTCCCGGATTTTTGTTACAAATGGGTTTGGTCCTCGAGTCACAGAGCAAAGCAACAAGTTGAACATGGTGCTGGTAGAGGACAAGAATCATTGAGTAGAGCTAGATCAGAAAGAATGCAGGAACAAGTGGCAAGCTGTCTTTCCTGCAATGAAGTCGGTGGCACCGAGTTGTGTGCTTCGGTTGTACCGAAAGATTTCAGTTGGACCGAAAACAACAGACCGGTGTGACCGAGTTCATCACAGATAAAACACTTGTCACTTCAGTTCACTAGACAAGTAAGATCTCACAAGGATTTGCAAGGAATTAACTGAAAGATTTGCAAAGAATTGGATGCAGGGAATGCAAAACAAAAAGAAATAGAACAGAAATCTAGATGAAGTTTTTTTTGAAAGGGGAAACAAATATGCATGAGACAAATGCAAGAGCACAAAAAAGAACACAAGAGAACTTCATCTAGAATTGGTCGGCGACAAAGTCACCTATGTTAGAGTATATTGACTTAGGAGTCAAGTGAGATCACTTGATCATATGTCATACTCATCGTTTAAGCTCAAAGTGGGGTTACCATTTTTCATTTAAGCATTTTGATGTATTGACATCTTATTGAGTTGCTTTGACTCATGACTTGGAGTAAAGCTTCTCTAAGATGGAATAACATACCTTGGGTGGTGGTGTTGATTGTGATCATGTAGGTGAACTTGTGTAGGTCGCTCAAGGTTGATGTAGCTCATCAAGAGTTGGGAGCTCCACTAGGAATTTGAGTTCATCTACCTACATGGGTTAGATAACATGCAAGGGTGCAAATATATCCAAGACACACGAATAACAACATGAATGAAAATATCAAGGATTAGTCAAAGGCTCATGCCTTGCATGTATCCGAAAAGGAGTTCCTCCTCCAAGTTTGAAGCATCAATGAGGTTCAATTCACCTCTCAAACGACAAAAGAGTTTCTCATCAAGCAGTTTGGTGAATATATCCGCTAATTGCTTGTCGGTGGGAACATGCTTAAGATTAATGTCCCCTTTGGCAATGTGCTCTCGAATGAAATGATGACGAACTTCAATATGCTTAGTTTGAGAGTGTTGCACGGGATTGTGAGAAATCTTGATAGCACTTTCATTGTCACAAAGCAATGGAACATGTTTCACATATATCCCATAATCTTTAAGAGTTTGGGTCATCTAAAGTAATTGAGCACAACATGAACCAGCGGCAATGTATTCCGCTTCGGCGGTGGATAAGGATACCGAGTTTTGTTTCTTGGAGGACCAAGACACAAGAGATCTACCAAGAATTTGACAAGTACCCGAAGTGGACTTTCTATCAACCTTGTCTCCGGCATAGTCCGAATCGGAGTAACCAACAAGATCGAAAGAAGACCTCTTAGGATACCAAATGCCAAAATTTGGTGTGTGTATTAAGTACCTCACTATCCTTTTCACATCCTTAAGATGACATTCTTTAGGTGTCGCTTGATATCATGCACACATGTACACACTTAGCATAATATCGGGATGAGAGGCACATAGATACAACAATGACCCAATCATGGAGCGGTAAACCTTTTGATCAACCGGTTCACCATCTTTGTTCAAATCAAGATGTCCAGTAGTAAGCATGGGTGTAGTCATACCTTTGCATTCTTGCATATTTAACTTCTTGAATAGGTCCTTGGTGTACTTTGTTTGAGAGACAAAGGTACCTTCCTAGTTTGCTTGATTTGCAAACCAAGAAAGAATTTGAGTTCACTCATCATAGACATCTCAAACTTCTCCGACATTAGCTTTCCAAATTTCTCACTAAAATGAGGGTTAGTCAAACCAAATATAATATCATCAACATAGATTTGGCGCACAAATAGTTCTCCATTAACTCTTTTAGTAAAAAGAGTAGAATCAAAATTTCCAATTCCAAAGCCTTTTTCAATAAGGTACTTGGTCAAGCATTTATACAATGCTCTAGGAGCTTGTTTAAGACCATAAAGAGCTTTGTGAAGTTTGTAACATGATTAATTTTCATAGGATTGACAAAGCCGGGAGGTTGCTTAACATAAACTTCCTCCTCTATTTCACCATTTAGAAAAGCACTTTTAATGTCCATTTTGTACAAGGTGATATCATCGTTATTAGCATAGGCAAGTAAGATGCGAATGGAATCAAGTCTAGCAACGGGGGCATATGTCTCACCATAGTCCATACCTTCGACTTGAGTGTAGCCTTGGGCGACAAGACGTGCTTTGTTGTGAACTACTTGTCCATCTTCATCTTGCTTGTTGCGAAACACCCATTTGGTACCAATGATGTTGTGGTTCTTGTCGGGCTTGTCAACCAATGTCCAAACTTGATTTCTCTCAAAGTTGTGTAGCTCTTCATGCATGGCATTTATCCAGTCCGGATCTTCTAATGCTTCTTCAACCTTCATAGGTTCAATGCTAGAGATGAATGAATAATGTTCACAAAAGTTTGCCAAACGAGTTTTAGAGAGAGTGATTCTCCCGGTGTGGATATCATTGTAGATTTGCTCGACGGGATGGTCTTTGGCGACTCTTGCTCGAAATCGTGGAATCTTTTGCTTGGATATGGGTGGAACATCTTCTTCATCTTGTTCTTCTTCTTGGATTTCTTCATTGTAGATGTTGTCGTTCTCTTGTCGTGGTGGAGAATGAGGTTGTTGATGTTCATCTTGGTGTACTTCCTCATTTCCTTCGTCTTGGTGTGTCCCACTTGTGGATGCTTCCGTATCAACTCTTGGTTCACCTTGTCGTGAGGTGGAAGCTTCCACTTGGACGGACGAGGTACTCTCCTTCACCTCCGTTGGACGAATCTTGCCAATAGACAAGTCTTAGATTGCTTCCGAAGGGTCTTTGTATCCTACATCAATTGGCAATTGCTCTACTTGCGAGCCGTTAGATTCATCAAACTTCACATCTACCATCTCTTCAACCTTTCGAGCGAAATTATTGTAGACACGGTAAGTGTTGGAGTTTGAGCCATAACCAAGTAGGAAACCTTCATGAGATTTAGGGGCAAATTTAGAATGACGATGCTTATCAAGAATGTAGCACTTTGAGCCAAATACTCGAAAGTATCCAACTTGGGGTTTGTTGCCGGTGAGGAGCTTATATGCCGTCTTGCTAAGTAGATTGTGAAGATATAAGCGATTTGTTGCATGAAAATCTCTCTCAACCGCTTCCGCCCAAAAGTGCTTTGGCGTCTTGTACTAATCAAGCATCATTCTCGCCATTTTGATGAGAGTCCGGTTCTTCCTCTCAACAACTCCATTTTGTTGAGGTGTGTACGTAGCCGAGAACTCATGTGAAATCCCTTCTTCGTCAAGAAAGGTGTCCACATTTGCGTTCTTTAACTCCGTTCTATTATCACTGCGAACCTTCTTTATCTTCACTTCAAATTGATTTTGGGCCTTCCTAGCGAAGTTTTTGAAGATCTTTTGGACCTGCAATTTATCATCGAGAAAGAACACCCATGTAAATCTTGAAAAATCATCGACTATGACTAGACCAAAAGAATTTCCACCGAGACTTTTGTAAGCGTTGGGACCGAAAAGATCCGTGTGAAGTAGCTCGAGCGGCCTCCTTGTGGTCATGATGTTCTTCACGGGATGCCTTCCTCCAACCTGTTTACCTGCTTGACAAGCACTGCAAAGTCTATCCTTATCAAATATGACATCGTTAACGCCGAGGATATGCTTACCTTTAATAAGCTTGTCAAGGTTTCGCATACCCACATGACCTAACCGTCTATGCCACAACCAGCCTTTAGAGAATTTAGAAATTAAGCAAGTTCTGGGTTGAGCCTTTTTAGTGAAATCAACAATGTAAGATCACCTCTACGTATACCGGTAAAGACCATTTTATGATTATCTCTACAAAACACTTGTCAATCTAGTTCAGTAAAGATGACATTGAAACCGAAATCAGCAAGTCTAGATACTGAAAGTAAATTGTAGCCAAGAGATTCAACGAGCATGACATTTTGTATGGAGCTATCATGTGAGATGGCCACCTTACTGAGGCCAACCATCTTACCCTTTGAGTTGTCACCAAAAGTGACATACTTTTGAGGGCCGTCATTTTCAGCAAGCTCACGAAACATATCTTTATCTCCGGTCATGTGATCGGTACATCCACTATCAAGAACCCATTCCTTTCCTCCTGCCATGTATCCCCGAAGATTTGCCATAAGACCAAAGTGTCTCATTGCATCATCAAGATCAAAGTCACTATCATCATCCTCATCATAGTATCCATGTTCAACATCGTCATGTGATGGATCAATTCCTAGAGAGGGTGATTCATTAGAATGAGTTTGACAATGATCTCCTTTATGAATTCTAATAGCTTCGAAAATAATATTGCTAATAATTCGAAAATCTCCTTTGGCACGCATAAGATTTGTAAGCTCAAATAGACAATCGCCAAACTTAGGATCATTGGAATTCATTTTACTCAAGGCAATAGACTTATTGAGAATTTCATCTAGATTTTGCAAGGAATAATTTGGAAAGCATTCCTCTAGAAATTTCCATACGGTGTAGGCACACTTAAGAGTAGGCAAGCAACCTATCAATTTTCTAGACAAACCTCTAGTGATAAGATCAACAGTTCTAAGATTGCGAATCATGTCAATTGACTCATCAAGGGTAGGATGCATAGGATCAACATGAGGTGCACAAGGGCTAGTAATGTACTTGTTCAAATGATATTCATTGAAAATCACAATCATCTCATTTTTCCACTCATGAAAATACTCTCCATCAAGTATGGGCACTCTATGTCTAAGACTCCCTGAAGTAGACTCATCCATCTTCCTCCAATGGTGTTTAAACCAAAGCAATGGAGACCAAAGCTCTGATACCAATTGAAAGGATCGAGAAGAGGTGTCTAGAGGGGGGGGGGTGAATAGACTCTAAGTAAGAAAAGTTGCAGTTTTTAATCTCTTTAAGTTGAAGTGGAGTTTGGCACAACTTTTAACATTCACAATACATATCAAGCAGGCATGACAAGAGTATATGAGCAGCAGAAAGTAAAGCATGCAAATTGCAACAATGTAAAGGGATGGGATTGGAGTGTGTAAATGCAATTTGGAGACACAGAGATTTTTTATCCGTGGTTCCGATAGGTGGTGCTATCGTACATCCACGTTGATGGAGACTTCAACCCACGAAGGATAACGGTTGCGCGAGTCCACGGAGGGCTCCACCCACGAAGGGTCCACGAAGAAGCAACATTTTCTATCCCACCATGGCCATCGCCCATGAAGGACTTGCCTCAGTAGGGTAGATCTTCACGAAGTAGGCGATCTCCTTGCCCTTACAAACTCCTTGGTTCAACTCCACAATCTTGACGGAGGCTCCCAAGTGACACCTAGCCAATCTAGAAGACACCACTCTCTAAGAAGTAACAAATGGTGTGTTGATGGTGAACTCCTTGCTCTTGTGCTTCAAATGGTAGTCTCCCAAACACTCAACTCTCTCTCACAGGATTTTGATTTGGTGGAAAGAACATTTGAGTGGAAAGCAACTTGGGGAAGGCAAGAGATCAAGATTTATGTGGTAGGAATGGATTATCTTGACCTCAACACAAGTGTAGGTGGTTCTCTCTCAGAAAATGTATGTTGGAAGTGTATGCATGTTCTGATGGCTCTCTCCACGAATGAAGAGTGGTTGGAGGGTATATATAGCCTCCACACAAAATCTAACCGTTACACACAAATTACCAAACTCGGTGGGAAAGAATCGTGAAACTCGGTCAGACCAATTTAGTTCATAATGTGACCGTTAGGCATTTTGGTGGGACCGACATGATCAACTCGGCAAGACTGATGTGCTAGGGTTAGGGTAAAGCCTCAACTCGATTTGACAGATTACACAAACTCGGTGGGACCGATTTGGGTAATAAGCAAAACAGAGAGTTGGCCACGCAAACTCGGTGGGACCGATTGCATACCTTGGTGGGACCGAGATTATTGCAATAGGCAACAGAGAGTTGGCAAGCCCATCTCGGTGAGACCGAGATCCCATCGGTGAGACCGACTTGATTAGGGTTTCTTGCAGTGGCTATGTCATCTGAACTCGGTGGCGCCGGATAGAAAGATTCGGTAGGGCCGAGTTTGACTTTTGGTTTGGGACATATGTGGATGTGGGAAAGTGGTTGAGGGCTTTGGAGCATATCACTAAACACGAGCAAGCAAGCCATTAAGCAACACCTCATCCCCTCTTAATAGTATTGGCTTTCCTATGGACTCAATGTGATCTTGGATCACTAAAAGCAAAATGTAGAGTATTGTGCTTTGAGCATGAGCCAATCCTTTGTCCTTAGAATCTTGAAGGGGTTCCACATCCTCTAGTCCACGCCACTCCATTGTTGAACTTATCTGAAACATACTAGGTAAAAGTATTATTCCAACAAGAGATATGTTGACATTAATTACCAAAATCACCCAGGGAGCACTTGTGCATTCACAGCTCCATTCAAGTAGATAGTCCGGTGGCTCAAGGTGACGATGAATGATTAGAGAACCATTCGATGTATTGTACATGATGAAGTATTATGGAGGACATGAACCATCTGAACATTTTGTGTAGTTCCACTGAAATCAAGCTGAGTATCCCTGTTTGCATAAATACATAAAAAGTGTGATGGATATAATAGTGGTGCTAGTTGATTAAAAGTATGCTCACAACTATAATCATCTTCATTATCTTAACAGGAAAAGATAGCAATACAATAGCTTCAATTAAAATATTATTCAAAAGAATACAACAATATAAGTAGCACAACATAACAAAGCACAATCATGTGGATGAAGGCCGATACTGACCTCGTTTGTTACAGCTGCATCGGCCACTGACTTGGTCATACATTTCCTTGTGGAGGAAATTTTGCACTCCACGTGTTGTTGAGTTTCCCATGCTCACTGGAGAGTAGTCATGTCACCAGCGTCTACTAATACTCTATAAAGCTTCTCCATCATTCCTTGTGTAATGTAGCGCAAATAGTGACTGCTTCCTTCTACAAAGTGGAAAGACCAACTGGGCCCAATAATGCAACAATTTTCCTTAAACACATTGGCTCCTTTTGTGCAGTTCAATTAAAATCAAAGTCGAAATAGAACCGAGCAGAAGTTTTGATATCCCTGTAAGCAAAAATAGGTATAAAGGAAACAATTACTAAGAAATAACGGTTGATGACTTATGCTCCCCGAAGAAAAAACATCTACCTTATCTTAATGGGAAACAAAGGAGGATAGTAGCAATTTTCAAACAATGGGATTCATTCATATGAACTGAGACATTATCTTAACAATACTTGGTTTCAACATGTATAGATAACGACAAAGCAGAAAAGTACCATTCCTAAAACAATGCAACTGATTCATATTAACAGAGACATTATCTTAACAATACCTTGGTTAAAGATGTAGAAAGAACTAGAAAGTAGGGTAGTACCATTTGTAAAACACTTAACTAATATATAATAACAGAGACATTATCTCAAGAATACATTTCTTAAACATGTACTCCAGACGATCCCTAACAGAAATGGTACTCTCGCTGATCCCTAACAAGTGTTGCAGTGTTTACTTGTACTGTAAGGTGCTATACAAATGGTTTTTAACCCTTTTACGCAACGACATTTGGAACCATTGCCAAGTGAGTGTGGGCGATAGGGGGGTCCTTCCCACATGACCCAGAAACCATCGGGGATGGGCGAGCGGCTACTGACCATCGCCATAGAATAAACATATGAGAAGCCGCCCTAGTCCCACACGTTATATCTCGACGTTACGTTTCTGATCAGAGGGACATCCAAAATGATTACACTGCTATAGTCGTGTTAAAAACATGGACATCAACATTTAATCTGCCGATATGTTTGTGATAGGTACGTTATCGCAAACGGTTCAAGAATGTAAAATGTGTGCGGTGCCTCTACTAATGCCAACGTGTCCATTTTCATCCATGTGCAATTGGTATTCCTATCACACACGCACACTGGTTTGAAACGTTTGTCGTATTACCATGAATCACACACGCATATGAGACAAAACTGTGTGTGCGTCCGTCGGGAATCGCAAATGTTTCACGTGTCACATCCCGTGGTGGGGGTGGCCCTTGGTGGCTCCTCCTACTGCACCCTCCTCCTGTAGCCACATCAAGGTCAGTACCAAAATGTCACACCCCGGCGCACGTTGATGGGGAGTAGGTGGTAAACGCACACTGGGGGCTGAGCCGGGGGCTGTGCCGCGGGCTGCTGTCCGGGCTGCTCTCTACCACCAGCGGTGCCATTGAGGTACCCGCCGGGGGCTGGCTGCCCGACGAGGCTTTGGCCTTCTTTGCTTCCCGATGGGCCAGCATCTCCATTTCCCTACGGAGACAAAAACGAATCAAGGAAGGTGACACGATTGAAGAGGACGGGTACAACAAGGGGCGGGATGCTTACTCGTCCTCCACCTCCTCTTCTGCTGCCTTCCTCTTCCTCCTCGGGCTGAGGGATGAAAAGTCGAAGGCGACCTCAGTGCCAGCGTTTGTGGGAGGAGGGGAAGGCGAAGGAGTCCGGTAGCGTTTGGATGAAGAAGAGGCGGTCGCCTTCTTCTTCGCCACCGCGGCCTTCTTCTTCGCTGCCGCAACCCTCGTCACGCACGCGGTTTCTCCCTGAACCCCTTGCCGCGGCTCGGCCCTGCCGGACCGGACTAGCTCGCCAGAGCTGGCCCGACGCAGGACGCGTCTTTCTTCATAGCCGAGGGGTCATCGGCCTTGGCCTCTTCCTCGGACGATTCTTCGACCACGTCCTCGACAAGGGGGGGGGGGCTCGGTGCTGACATCGCCCGCCTCCCTGGCGTACTTCGCCCACTGGGCGAGCTCCTTCTCTTCTGCAACCATGGCGGTTTCGTTCTCCACACCGCCGGTGTCGCCGGCTGCCCTGGCAAGCTTCGCCTCCGCCACTCTGGCGGCAATGTAGTCCAGCTCCTCCTGGGTGCTGTCCTGGATGAGCAGTGGCTCGTCGTGATCGAGTTGTTCGACCAAGTTGTCAAAGAACTCCTGCACCTCGCGTGTCGGGGGCTCGACCCATGCTGGGTCAAGACCATGCGCGTTGAAGACCGGCATCATGCCGAGGATGTTGGCCTGCCGGGAGTTGTTGCTCAGCAGGACCACTCCCGGCGGCAGCCTGAACAAGGGCCCCTTGATGGCCTTGCCAGACTTCACGGCCTTGCCGGTCCTCTCCACCCTGCCGTCGGCAAACACGTCGAGCTGGAAGAGCCTCCGGCAATACTAGGAGTGCCCCATCACCGTGAGGTTGTGCTTCAGGCCGGTGCGGAGCCTCATGATGTCGGCCGCATTCTTGAAATCCTAGGCCGGCCTCTCCTTGTTGTGCAGCGAAGCGATTCGGCGGCAGATGAAATCCGCCACAATCATCTCAAGGGTGAGCCCGGCCTCGGTGAGGCGGTGAATCCTGGTGGCGGCGATCGAAAACTTCTTGTCCTCGGCGTCGAGGTCGCTCCAGTCCATCCCACGGGTCGGCGGCTCCTGACGAACGCCCCGACAGAACTCCGGTGGGTTCTCCTCCATGATCCAGCACCACCGGCCCCGCCACTCCTCCCACCTCTCCTTCACGGCACCCTCTAGGTATGCGCCTTTCCCCTGGGCCCTCGGGATCTAGGCGACGCTCCCAGTAAGGGTTCCCCAGGTTGCATGCGGGGGGAGAAGTAGTGGCGAAAAAGTGCCGTGCTGGGAAACACCCCGACGAATCCCTTAAAGACGTGGGCAAAGAACGCCAAGCACGCCACGGCATTCGGTGTGAGATCCAACAAATGGAAGCCAAAAGTGCACATGACATTGTAGAAGAAGTCGGAAAAAGGGGGGCAGAGCCCGCAGAAGAAGAAGTCGACGAAGAATGGGTACCGTTTTGAGCCACCCTTGTTGTAATCAGCGGGGATGATGCGAGTGGCAGGATGCCCCGTCGTCTCTGTCCCCCACAAAGGCCTGAAGTAGTCCTTGAGGTCAAAGACGTCGATTGACGACGGGGTGAAATAGGTGAACTGTGCCCGCTGCGCCACAGCCTCGCTCTCCGGCGTCTCCTTCTCCTTTGTGTCCTTGGCTACGCCCTTGCCCTTGCCAGATTTAGGCGCCTTGGCGGCTGGGAAGAGGGCGAAGGGTCGAAAGCACTGGGGGCGTAGCAGCAGCGAGCAGGAGCGAAGGAGGAAGAAGAAGATGGGGACAACAATGCCGAGATTGGGGAAAGCACAGAGGGTAAATGAGTCGCGCGCCCGCGGTTATTCCTTTTTATCGGGAAGGCACGGGCTGCCTCTTTACCATTTATTATGACGTGATGCATGCCTGCAGCAACCGCCCCACGCATGCCCCCCACGTCACGCATGACCCCCATGTCACACATTCAACGAGGGTCGTGGGGAAGCGCAGCAGACGAAAAAAGTTACTGCGGTAAAAAACCACCCCGCCTGCCCGCGCACCATTTTGGGCCTAGCCCAACAACGCATTGGGCTTATCTGTGGCCCAGGACCGGGGGCTCCTGTCGGTGTACTAAAGTAGGGGCACACCTTTGTACCCCTTGCTTGTGCACGGGCAGTCAGAGACACGCCTGCGGCCACACTTAAGCAGGGCAGGGGCAGGGAATCAAAGCCACAAGGTGGTCAAAGCAGCACCAAGACAGAGACACGGAGAGCAAGAGGGCGAGGTGGGTTCCCCCGGCATGACACTTGACGGGGCGGCCTCCATGGCCCCGGCAAGGACCTTGCCAGGGCAGCTTGCCCAACCCCAACGGGGCGTGCCACCCTCGAGCTCGAGGTTTCCGACAACCACATTGGAACCAAGGCTCAGGAGGCGCCTCCATGATGGCATGCAGATCTTTGTGAAGATCATGAACACTCCAAGTCAGATGAGGATTAGAAGACTACAAACCTCGGCGAGATCCTTGCCTAGGAAACCCACAAGACCTCCGGCAAGATCCTTGTCGGGGACGACCACGACACCACGGCAAGACCCTTGCCGAAGACATCCATAGGGACACAGCCAGGCCCACGCTCGCCAAGTTTCCACCGCCGCTCCCATGCAGCTGCCAGCCCACCAGCTAGGCCGGCACCTGTGTGTCGACATGAGGCTTCCAAGCCAACTCAGCGAGTGCCTACGTGGTGGCATGCAAATCTTCATGAAGGCCCTACCACCGCACCACCTCAGCAGCCTGCCAGCCTACATGGCGCTGACCGCCTCGCTGGCCCGGGCTTGTGTAGAAGCAAGGCGAGGCGGCGGTAAAGCAAGGGGACACTTCAGAGGCGCATTTAATGCGTCTTGTCCCGTAATGGCTAAGCGATAAGCTTAGCCACTGTACACCGATGCCACCTCCTGTGTGCCACTGTAGCGATCCCCTTGACTATAAAAGGAGGCCCGAGACATCTAGGAGAGGTATTCGGATCCTTGGACAAGTTACACTCATCATAGCTAGCTCAAGAACTCCAAGAACACTGATATACACACCAAAGTAGGACTAGGGTATTACGCATCCTCGCGGCCTGAACATGGGTAAACGACTCGTCTGCTTGTGCTGATTGCTGATCCCGCTCTCCTCGCAACCCCGTGCCCTGCAACCGTAGTAGGGATTCCCGTGATCCCATAGGTGTCGTTTCCACCGACACACACAACAGAGACGAAGCGCGTAAAATACTCGTGTGTGAGAAAACATAAAATCGGCAGATCCCATCTTGAAAAAATGTACACATGTAGTTGATTTATTTCGGTCAGTGGTACGCCTGGTTTAGTAGGAAACATCGCACATGTAACTGACTTATGGATCATTAACGCGAAAAACGCACACGTGTACGGCATAGAAACCGTGTGTTTTGTTATCTTCTAATGATTAATGCAAAAAACGCACACGGGCACACATGCCAATCAACGCTCAAAGCCCTCAAAGGATGCTCTTATCGACATTATATATACGAATGAATTTGCTCTAATACTACAAACTAAAACTACTTCTCACATGCTGCCATCGGGGCATGCTGGCCAGACGCCGCTGTTCTCCTCCCCGGCCGTGTAGGCGGTAGCTCAGTGTGCTACGATCTCCACCAAGCTCTCCTCACCACGGCATGCAACCTCTTCTTTCTTGCGGCGGTGGGACTCTCATTTATTGACTGCTTTCTACCTTTTCCGCTCCTTCTATGCGGCTTTGGCCGCCTCTAGATCCACCAACCATTTGGCCATGGCAGCCTCAAAGTCCGCCCACGTAACTCTGTGGCCTCCGCCGGATGAACTCGACACGACGAGATGCCATCACTTTCTTACCATGTGTGTGGTCGTGCACGGCGAGGAAAGAGGCGCGACGGGATGCCATCGCTTCCTTACTAGTTACTATGCGCTGCGATGCCATGAACGACGCTTGGTGAGAGCTCTGGGATGGAGGGGCCGGGCAGCTGTATAGTGCGGTGGTTTTTAAGAGCTCAGCAACAAACGATAAAGGAAATTTGGGTTCCCTTACAATTTTTCTCGTTCATTACCGCACACTATTCATCTCCGTCGCTTCCGGAAATAGTGTATGGTGAGGCCATTGTGTGTTGCATTATGACTGGCCAGAACCCCAGCCATGCGGATCGCGCGTGTGCGCCATAGGATGCACCGCGATCAAACTACAACCCACATCCCTCACATCACATCTGTGCAGCTATAGCTGTATTGGATTTATATGCGCTAAATGCCTAGAAAATGCACATAATCCCCTAAATATGGTAAATGAGCCCAGAAAAATGCCAAATTTGAACACAGTGATTTTCAGGGTGTATGTTCGTCGTAGAAAAAAACCTCCAGGGCAAAGAACGAAGAAAAATTGGATTCTCCTTCAATCTTGGTGATTTCCCTCTCGAAAGCATGGAACTTCCCTGGGATGGTTCGATTTATGAAGGGCGTGCCTGACAACATAAGAGAAACCTTCTCAATTATGTACGAGGGCATGATGAGGTCATACCATGGCACCACGCCAGGGTCATGTTTTTCAACATTTATTTCATTTTTCCTACAGTTGAAAACCCAATAATCAAACATTTTGGTTGACTATTACCACACATTTCATCGAAATATCTGTCCATTCCTTGTAAAAGGCATGATAATTTACTACATGGCACGAGCATCATTTTCCAGGCTATTCTTGTTCACCCTTTCATGCACCAATTGTTTGAACTTGAATTATGTGCATTAATTCCAAGAAAATGCACATAATCCCCTAAATATAGTAAATGAAACCGGAAAAGTGCCAAAATTTAACACGGTGATTTGCAGGGTGTATGTTCATTGTAGAAAAAAACTCATGGACAAAAGACAACGGAAATCCGGATCCGCCTTCAATCTTGGTGATTTCCCCCTCGGAACCATGAAGCTTCCTCGGTGATGCTTCGATTTATGAAAGGCGTGCATGACGACGTAAGGAAAACATTCTCAAATTTTTACAAGGGCATGGTGAGGCCATACCATGGCACCATGCCAGGCGTCATGTTTTCCAAGCATGTATTTCATTTTTGTATAGTTGTTAACCCAGTAAATGACGCGTTTATGGTTGACTATTGTCACACATTTCCTTGAAATATCTGCCCATTCCTTGTAAAAGGCATGAGAATGTACCAAATAGCACGACCATGGTTTTCCAGACCGTTCTTGTGCACCTTTTCATGGACCGATTGTTTGAATTTGAATTATGTGCGTTAATACATAGAAAGTGTAAATAATCCCCTAAATATGGTAAATCAGCCCGGAGAAATGTCAAATTTGCACGTTGCATCTGATGCGGTATGTTGATCATTGGAAAAAAATTGAATGTCAAACTATGACGGATATTTGGATTCCCCTTCAATCTTAGTGATTTCCCTCTCAAAAGCATTGAACTTCCTTGGTGATGGTTCGATTTATGAAGGGCATGCATGACGACATAAATCAAACCTTCTCAGCATTTAACCAAGGCACGGTGAGGCCATACCATGGCACCATGCCAGGCGTCATGTTTTTCAAGCAAGTATTTCATTTTTTTATAGTTGATAACCCAGTAAATGACGCGTTTGTGGTTGACTATTGCCACACATTCCCTTGAAATCTCTGCCCATTCCTTGTAAAAGGCTTGAGAATTTGCTAAATACCACGAGTATGGTTTTTCCAGACCGTTCTTGTGCACTTTTTCATGTACCGATTGTTTGAATTTGAATTATGTGGATTAATGCCTAGAAAATGCACATAATGCCCTAATATGGTAAATGAGCCCAGAAAAATGCCAAATTTGAACACGTTGCATTCGAGGGGGTACGTTGATTGTAGAAAAAGCTTAATGACAAGTTAGGAAGCGAATTAGGATTCCCGACTCCTTCAATCTTGTTGATTCCCGTCGAAACCATGAAATTTCCTCGGTGATGCTTTGATTTATGAATGGCATGCATGACGACATAAGACAAACATTCTCAAATTTTTACGAGGGCATGGCGAGGCCATACCATGGCACCATGGCAGGCTTCATGTTTTCCAAGCATGTATTTCATTTTTGTATAGTACCCAGTAAGCACATTTCCTTGAAATATCTGCTCATTCCTTGTAGAAGGCATGAGAATTTACTAAATAGCATGATCATGGTTTTCCAGACTGTTCTCGTGAACCTTTTCAAGAATCGATTGTTTGAATTTGAATTATGTGCATTAGTGCCTAGAAAATGCACATAATCCTCTAAATATTCTAAATGAACCCGGAAAAGTGCCAAATTCGAACACGATGATTAGCAGGGCTTATGTTCACCATAGAAAAAACTCATGGACGGAGGACAAAAGAAATTTGGATTCCCATTCAATCTTGGTGATTTTACTATCACACACGAGCCATCTCCATTGCCTCTACGAACCGTGTGTGTTCACTCACACAAGCAAAAGGAAAAAAGAAAACCCTCACCCACTTCGTCCCCACCCACTCTCCGTGGACTCCTCCACAACTCTGCACCTCATCAACTTCTATTGCGGCGGCCACCCTAAGCTCGATGGCGCTGTTGTCAGCGGGTGAAGGTCACGCTCCAAACGACCCAGGATTTCGCCCCTACTGCTTTCCGCCGCCTATCTGCACCAACATTCTAGACTCTTGTCGACTGGGGTTTTCTGCGGGATTGGGACGGGGATTTTTCTCATGGATAATGTAATCAACTTAGCAAAATATTCACTCATCTCTTATCGCAATCCGCCCGTCGCTGTTAATCAACCGACAGAAATCGCCGTGGAATCATTTTTGTTCTAGCTGATTCATGGGAGTTCTTTCATGTGTCCACAGCGCGAGCTCAAATCGGGCAAGTGTGGTCGCGGCCAGTCGGAAACGAAGTTCTATCTCACCATTTCGGATGACTTCAGGGAGCGCTCGATATGTTCAATCTCAACCTACCACGGTTAGCATGGCCTAAATATGTGAACATATACCGTCTGTTGCTACATTATCTATATATTTGCATCAAATCTTTGTTACATAATCTATTTTTAATTATATATTTTTGTACTTTGCTTTCATCTATATATTGATCTGTTCTACCAGTTACTCCCACATTTGCATATTGTTATGTTATTTCAATATATCTAATTTAGGATCTTAATTTTCATTTCAAGAAGTACATCCCTTGCTTTGCAAGAACAGGAGTAGAAGGAAATCTTGGGCTTTACTTTGTTGATGACTCCTAGGATGTCATATTGATAATGCAGCATGTATTTACAATGACGATTAGCGTAAAACTTGATAAAGATGGTCACTCTTATTTTAATGCGGAACTTTGGAGAAAAATGTCTAAATGTTATGAACTGAAATCTGGCAATAAAATTCTGGTGCATGCACCACAGCCTGGTCTAATTAACATGGATATTTACTTCCCCAACATCATCAGCCGATCAAAGTCTGATCGAGGTTAGTGTCCTTTCAACTTTCTCCATGCTGTCATATTACTTAGAAAAATCGGCATATTTGTTCTGACTAATTGATCACTATTTAAGCAACCAATTGTGATTTCATTTCTGGCTCCATTCCTAGGCAGTAACAAATTATGTTTACCAATTTATGTGCAGTATATATTCTTCTGCCATGTTCTGAATAAATAATACCTTTCCAACTTTTAAGAATGATATGTTGGATGCATAGTGAATGATCTGTATGTTACTAAGCGTACCAAATTTCACTTGAAGGACTTGAAGCGTGTCATAAACTTTGTTGATAATCTGACAGAGATAGCACAGCGTATGAATGTGGGATTTTGGATAGGATTAATTATGCCTATGGTGCACACATTGAATAAGACCAATTGTGTGCACAAAACGCTGGTAAAAGTCTTAGTTTAATGTTGATGCTCATAAACTATATATATCTTAAATGATATGTAACAATTAGTTTTTATTCTACATTTCAACATAAATTGCCCGATGTAGTAGTTCCTGGATTGATTTCCCGGCGTGGTCGAATTACACTTGTGCCTGCTAATAACACCAAAGTTATTGCAAGGTGCTGCATTTCCCACAGAAATGGAACCATTCAAATTAACAAGTTCTTGCTCGTCGTGGCAATGCATCCATATTGGAAAATTGGAGACACTGTTCTACTCATGCTCTACCAAGGCAGAGGAGGGCTCTTCCTTTTCATTGATGAGATACCGAGTCACCGTGATCAAGCTGCTTCCAGCGGATAGTTGTGGTTTTTGGCCCTCACCCTCTTAAAATGTGCTAGCTGTTACTATGTTAAGTATGTAGATATGGACCATATGGTTGTTGGCCCTTAGCCTCTTAAAATGTGATAGTTGTTACTATGTTAAGTATGTAGATATGGACCATATGGTTGTCAAAACCGTGTTACGAAGATCCTCCTTTTATCGAATAGTCTAACCACTATATATATGTTACTCAAATGTTGTTAGCCAAGTTCTTAAATTTTCATGGAAAGTGTTAGTATCGTACACAATTCATTGAGTTTAAGCGTGTGCCCGATGTCCAGAAGGCATTTCCATATTAACTGTCCATATTGCAAATTCACACACATGTTAACAAGGAAACATATGTGTTACTTACTAATCATCGCACGCGAGTACTTGCAGACGCATCATGTGTGATACTCCTTGCCACTGCAAGCAACTAGTTTGCCTTTTTCAAAGTTTTTTGTACACACAGAATCGCACATTAACTAACTATATTAACCGTCTGTGTTGTAATTTCTCGTCGCAAATAGTTCATTCGATCCGGATGTTTGCCACGTATCACATACATCTTGTTTACATGACTCATTTGTGTTCTTTTGGCTCATCTCAAATAGTTCATTCATGTGAACTGTATGCCGCATCTCACACACATCTTGTTAAGTTGAATCGTTCCCATTGTGTTCCCTAATCGAAAATAGTTCGTCCGAGTGAACCATATGCCCTATATCACACACACCTTGATCTGGCTAACCGTTTCTGTTGCAGTCCCTAATAGCAAACAGTTCATCGGAGCAAACTGTATGTTGTATATTGCACACATAATTGATATGGCTGCCCATTTATGTTGTTCTGCCTCACTGCAAACAGTTCGAATGGATTAACCGTGTGCCCTGCATCGCACACGCAATTAAAATCTGAACCGTGTTTGATGGCTTCGCCATCGAAAATGTTTTGCACCTTTTTTGACTGTTTTTTTTACTGCACCGTCTGCGATTAATGCGACGCACAAAGTTTCGTCGAAGGGTCTCTAATCATAGTGTCGCGTTAGCAGCATCCTGCAGTAGTGTTTGAACTAAGATTTAGTGGTTAATTATGAGAGTGGCATTGCTTAATTTTACTAGTGGCATTAGATTAACAAAAAGCATAAACAGTTCCAGGGGAGAGTGAGCGCAACTGCACCATGTGCTTCCATCTACTTATAAAGGGGTGATGCGGAGTTTGTTGTAACAAAGCAACAAGCATCATGTCTGGGTTGGTCCCATTTTTGTTCACTTAAGGGGAAAATACAGTAATTCAATAGCTTTCAATTCAACATTTATTTAAAACAGTACCAATACAAGTAGCACATCATCTCAAAGCACACTACATGATCATGTGGATGCAGGTCGGCACTGACCTTTCATGACACAGTCAAGATCACCTATGAATCTGCCAACAGGAATAGGAAATCCTATGTCGTTTTGTGTAGTTCAACTAAATCAAGCAAAGTCGCCGGTGTGACATTTAAGTTCGCAATAGCAACAAGTTGAATAGATATCCCTGCTTGAACAGAGGCAAAAAAGGAAACAATTACAAGCCAATAAAGGAGGATGAAACATACAATGACAAACAAAAGCATCTTCCTTATCTTGATGGAGAACAAAGTAGGACAGTAGCATTTCTAAAACGGTTGCATTGATTCATATTAATAGAGACATTATCTTAAAACACCATTCATTAAAAATGTAATTTACTTTTAAAAGTGGCATTGCTTCAATTTTCCAGCGGTGTTCTTAGATTAACAATAGCAAAATAGTTGTATGGGACATGGGACATGCCAGCACCATGTGCATCCACATGTGTAAATGGTTGATATAGAGTATGTTGCCAAGCAGCATATCCCATTGGTCCCATATTTGTTCTGTTTGAACCTTGTTCCTATGTGAGGGCAGCAAACCTAGTCCTGCACAAACTACCCGACCCCGAGTTTCTTTCCTTTTTCAACAATGAAATCGGTTCCTTACGGATGTGTGTACTGGGTTACCCCCCTTTTCCCTTTTCGACCAACAAAGTCTCTGGATAGCCAGTCTATACTACTTTCCCTTCCTCCTTTACTCATTGAACCATGTCCTAGGTTCATGCTCCATCCCATCCCACCCTTCTTTCCTCTTTGAACCAAGACCTAGATTCGATTACAAAATTGAAAAAGATCTGCATGCAGCTAGAGCAATGATGGTTTCAAAGAAAGTTATACCTTAGGGTCGTCGGGATATGGCTAGGCATGTGGCGGCAATCCGGATCTACCCACACTACGTACGCCAACAAGGAAGAAGGGCTTGGAGGCCCTCCCACACAGGCACTGGGTGAAATAAAACGGTGCAGCTGGTAGTGGATTGCCTCCCTCACCGAAGGCGACAGAGTGAATGTTGCACCTCCTTCCCTTCCTGGTGCGACGGGATCCGGACGGCTCCTTCACTAGTTGTGAGGGGAGAGAGAGAGAGAGAGACACACACACACATTCTTGTTTAGATATGATAAACAGGGTGAGAGACTATGAATAGAGCAAACATAAGAAAGGAACGCTGAGCCTCCAGTGTGTATATATATATATGTAGTGCAGCAAGAGTGTGAAGAGTGCAAACCCTAGCGAACATGCGTTGAGGCTCCATCTTATATAGTACTAATATAGTGGACTGGTTTTGTTTTTCTCTCCATAACAATCGTTTTAAATTGTGTACGAAACAAAACTCTTTATTTACCGTACCAGTGAAGAAAACTATGATCAAGTAACGATCCACACCTCCTGGTCGCACTTCCTGACATTCACGTGCGGTACACCACCCTCCGTTAGGTGAACAACCACACACGCGCCAAATTATAGGACAGGTGTGAGAGTGTGTACAAATAAAGAAATTTAACTACAATTATTTTGTATGTACAGTTTGCCCTCTCTCAATAATTATGGTTTGTTCTGTTAAAGTTTGACTTCATCAAATCTAATATGCAGAGTAAATAAAAACGGAGGGTACTACCTCCATCCGGGTTTTTAGTCGACACCATATTTTTAATCAAAGTCAGACCACATATTTAGTTAAAAGCTGGTCAAATAAAATTACGAGGTAGCTGAAGACAAAGTTGTGACAACCTTAGAAATCAATACAAAACTTTTTCTTTTAGTACCAACGATGATGCTTCTTCGAGGAAATATTTGGTTCATATCCAATTGTGTGATAAAATTGCACCAACGTAAACGACTGCTCCAAGATGAACTGGTGAAGGATATTGTCTTTGTGGTAACAAGCAAAGAGAACTGATGGAAGACAACCCATTCTTCATTGAACATCGATCAACTTCACCAGCCGATGCAGCCATGAGATGCAACCATGAGCATTGATAGCTCATCGTGGTGTGATGCATCATCAATTTTGGCATCATGTTTAGGTCAGGCACCAAAGAAGTTTGATAATCCTCACTGTGGTTTGTTTCTTCTTGGTAATCATGCTCGAGAAAGGAAGAACTGAACAACATTGGCCATCCAATTTTGTCCAGTTCCACTAGAAATTGAGGAATACATGCTCGACTATGGAGATACAAATCCCTATTTGCAAAAATGTTAAAAATGATATTTAAGTTGTGTCGTTACTTTTTTAGCAGCGGAACAAGATTAACATTAACATATTAATTGTCAACGCCTCTACATGGGCATTGCTTCATTTTATAGTGATAGTTTTAGATTAGTAGTAGCAATACGAGCATATGGACAATGACTGCACAACCACCATGTACTTTTCCTCAAAAAATAAACATGTATACCTCCACCGATGCATAAATGATAAACCTGGACAACATTTGGAGTGGCCTTTCCTCTATAATAGTAAAAGATAGGTGATGTCGGAACAGCCAACGAACCCTAGCTACTATACATGGGGAGCTGGGGAGTAGTGGTATAGAAGAAAACCCGCATGTAGAGTACAATGAAGCATGAAATCCAAAAGAACTTATACCTCAGGTGCGCGAGATGTGGATTAGGTGGGCGGGCCAGATCTCCACACATGACGGCAGCGAACAAGGGTGTGGAGGACCTTCATCCGCGCCGGCGCCGGCTCTGAGAGGATGGTGCACATCGGCTTCCTCCATCGCCGACGGCGACAATGTCAACGCTGGACCTCCTCTCCTCCTGCAGGGGACGGGATCCGGCCGGATCTGTGACCACCTGTGAGGAGAGAGATGGAGTGGACACTGTCATCTTATTTATATATGGAGAGGGTGAGAGAGCGAGATGCGAGAAACGCTATCAACAAGAGGCTATATATACAATGTAGTAAAAAAATCTCTCCATAGAAGTGGTTTTAAAGAATACGCGCGTTCGAGGGAAAAACAAACGAAAATTGGCGAACAAATCTTTTTTTGACGTACCAAGAAAGAAAACTCGATCAATAACAAGCCCCCGCTTCTAGGTCGTAGTTCGTATCGCTCATGTGTGGTCCAGACCCTCCATTATTAAGTGAATGATGTTTGCTTGAACTACGTCGGTATTTCCCCAAAGAGGAAGGGATGATGCAGCACAACAACGATACGTATTTCCCTCGATGATGAGACCAAGGTTATCGAACCCGTAGGAGAACCACGCAACACAATGTAAATAGCTCGTGCACACAAATAACAAATACTCGCAACCTAATGTGTTAAAGGGGTTGTCAATCCCTTACGGGTAACGACACCATAAATTTGCATGGAGATGGGATAAAGTTGTAACAGATTGGATAAATAGAACGCGGATAAAATAAAGTGCAGCAAAGTATAATTGTATTTTTGGTTTAATAGATCTGAAAATAAAATAAAATAAAATAGATCGCGAAGGCAAATATATTAAAGAAGATATCCGGGGCCCGTAGGTTTCACTAGTGGCTTCTCTCGAGAAAAATAGCAAACGGTGGGAAAACAAATACTGTCGGGCAATTGATAGAACTTCAACTAATCATGACAATATCCAGGCAATGATCATTAAATAGACATAACATCCAAGATTAGTAGACCAACTCCTGCCTGCATCTACTACTATTACTCCACACATCGACCGCTATCCAGCATGCATCTAGTGCGTTAAGTTCATGGAAAAAATGGAGTAATGCAATAAGAATGATGACATGATGTAGACAAGATATATTTATGTGGAAATAGACCCCATCTTGTTATCCTTAATAGCAATGATACATACGTGTCGTTTCTCCTTCTATCACTGGGATCAAGCATCGTAAGATCGAACCCATCATGAAGCACCTCTTCCCATTGCAAGATAAATAGATCAAGTTCGCCAAACAAAAGCCAAATATCAGAGAAGAAACACGAGGCTATAATCAATCATGCATATAAGAGATCAAAGAAGATTCAAATAACTTTCATGGATAAAAACATAGATCTGATCATAAACTCAAAGTTCATTGGATCCCAACAAACACACCGCAAAAAGACTTACATCTTATCGATCTCCAAGAGACCATTGTATTGAGAATCAAGAGAGATAAAGAGGAAGCCATCTAGCTACTAACTACAGACCCGTAGTTCTACAAAGAACTACTCACACATCATTGGAGAGGCACCAATGGACATGATGAACCCCTCCGTGGTTTCTAGATTGGATCTGGTGTTTCTGGAACTTGCAGCGGCTGGAATTGATTTCATTGACTCCCCGAGGGTTTCTGGAATATTGGGGTATTTATAGAGCAAAGAGGCGGTGCGGGAGGCCACCGAGGTGGGCATAACCCACCTGGGCGTGCCCTGGTGGGTTGTGCTCCCGTCGGAGCACCCCCTCTGGTCCTTCTTTGGCCCAACAAGGGTCTCTTGATACAAAAAAAATCCACAAAAAGTTTCACTGCGTTAGGACTCCGTTGGGTATTTATTTCCTGGGAAGTAAAAAACAAGCAGGAAACAACAACTAGCACTGGGCACTATGTCATTAGGTTAGTACCAAAAAATGATATAAAATGATTGTAAAACATCCAAGAATGATAATATAACAGCATGGAACAATCAAAAATTGTAGATACGTTGGAGACGTATCAGTGAACAAATTAAAGGGTCAAATTATTACGTACGTAAGCTGCCTCTTTAGGTACAATGCGCTCCATCGTGTACTCGCGGGTATCTCAGAGGCAGAGTGAGTGCATGTACATTTCTTCATGTACGTTGAGGAGGTCCTGGATTAGGGGTATCCAGACAGCCGAACTATATACTTTGGCCGGACTATTGGAGCATGAAGATACAAGACTTAAGACTCCGTCTTGTGTCCGGATGGGACTCTCCTTAGCGTGGAAGACAAACTTGGCAATCCGGATATTGTATTTCCTTCTTTGTAACCGACTCCGTGTAAACCCTAGCCCTCTCCGGTGTCTATATAAACCGGAGAGTTTAGTCCTTCGAGGGACAATCACAATCATAATCATCATAGGCTAGCTTCTAGGGTTTAGCCTCTACGATCTCGTGGTAGATCAACTCTTGTACTACTCATATCATAAAAATCAATCAAGCAGGAAGTAGGGTTTTACGTCCATCGAAAGGACTCGAACCTGGGTAAACATTGTGTCCCTTCCCTCCTATTACCATTAGCCTAAGACGCACAGATCGGGACCCCCTACCCGAGATCCGCCGGTTTTGACACCGACATTGGTGCTTTCATTGGGAGTTCCTCTGTGTCATCGCTGTAGGGCTTGATGGATCCTCCAATCATCAACAACGACACGGTCCAGGGTGAGACTTTTCTCCCCGGATAGATCTTCGTGTTCGGTGGCTTCGCACTGCGGGCCAATTCGCTTGGCCATCTGGAGCAGATCGACAGCTACGCCCCTGGCCACCAGGACAGGTTCGGAAACTTGAACTACACGGCCGATATCCGCGGAGACTTGATCTTCAACGGATTCGCCTGTGCCAGGAGCGCCGGACAATCACGACGAGCACGGACTAGACCTGCTGTCGGACAATGCTCGGGAAATCGCCCCTGCGGGAGCCCCGGACTTAAATCCGGAGCAGAGTGCGTCGCCCGAGGACGGTTGGATGGACCCCGCCCCAAAGGACGCACACTCATCGGCGGTAGAGCCGAACACAGACTTCACCCCTAAGGAAGCCTGTGACAACGGACCACCGGACTCGTATCCGGTTATAGATTCTAGTCCGTGCGCCTCCAAGCCCGCCGATTCTGGTTTGGCTCCGGTAATGGAGTTCACCGCTGTGGATATCTTCCAGCACTCGCCCTTTGGCGACATGCTGAACTCTTTAAAATCCCTCTCTTTGTCAGGAGACTCTCGGCCGAACTATATCCTGCTCGAATGGGAAGCAGGCGACGAGGAATTCGTTGCCCACCCACCACCCACTTCATAGCCATTGTCGATGATGTACCAGACATGCTTCACTTCGACTCTGATAATACTGACGGTATGGACGTCGGCGCAGGAGACGATTCAGAATCAACGGGGCGCTGGACTGCCACCTCGTCATATGATATATACATGGTGGATACGCCTAAGGAGGATGACGGCGACAATCCGGAAGATAAAACCCCCGGGCAAAAGCCAAAACGACGGCGCAGACGCCGCTCCAAGTCCAGCAACAGTAAAAATAGCGATAAGAGCACCAGAAAGATCGACACCCCAGTCAACTCCGAAGGCAACAATGACCATATGGACCCAGCAATGGAGCAGGATGAGCCAGGTCACGCTGAACACAGCTCGGGGCGGACGCCCGATCAAAATGATCCTGAGAGGCAAATTCATCAAACCGCCCCGCGACAAGAACACAGTCTGGATGACGATGCATTCCTCATCCCGGAAACACACTTGGAACGAGATAACCTCCACAGAAGGCTTCTGGCCACTACGAAAAGTCTAAAAAGCAGAAGCAGCGGCTAAAGGTTGCACAGGAAACGCTCAATCACAGATGGAATAAAGTGCTAGACACTGAAGAAAAGTACGGCGACGATCGCCATATAAAGAGCTATCCAAAATGCAAGCTGCTGCCAGAATTCGACGACGAGGCCGTTGCACCAAAGAACAACATGGTCAGGAGGCCGGACAAACCACTTCAGAACCGCAACAGAGCAGCTACCGACGCCGCACATGATCTACGCAAGCTCCGGGATAAAACATCCGGCGCGGCTAGGTCCATCTATGGATGTAAAGGACACACCCCGGTGTAGGACTATGGTCACCAAAACGATCATACCGATTGGATACCTGTTCTGAATCAGCACTAGACACAACAACAACTGACGGCATGCCATAGCACATCCAGATACAGAGGGGCTGCTCACCCCCTATGCTTCACCAAAGAGGTAATGGACCATGAATTTCCACAGTGTTTTAAACCTGTGAACATAGAGGCATACGACGGAACGACATACCCAGGAGTCTGGATCGATGATTTTATCCTGCATATACACATGGCTCGTGGGGACGACCTCCTTGCCATCAAATACCTTCCCCTCAAGTTGAAGGGACCACCTCGACACTAGTTGAAAAGCCTCCCCGAAAATTCAATTGGAAGATGGGAGGAACTTGAGGACGCTTTCAGGGCCAATTTCCAAGGGACCTATGTCCGGCCTCCGGATGCGGACGATTTAAGTCACATAATTCAATAGCCCAGAGAGTCCGCCCGCAAGCTTTAGAACATATTCCTCACTAAGAAGAATCAAATTGTCGATTTTCGGGGTGCCGAAGCCTTAGCAGCCTTCAAACACAGAATCCAGGATGAGTGGCTCGCCAGACACCTCGGCCAAGAAAATCCGAGAACAATGGCAGCCTTAACAAGCCTTATGACCCGCTTTTGCACAGGTGAAGATAGCTGGTTGGCCCGTAAAGGCACTAGCGACCCAAGTACATCCGAAATCAGGGATGGCAACGGGAAACCACGGTGCAATAAAAACAAACGGCAAAACAAGGAAGAGAGTCCGGACAACACAACGGTCAACGCCGGATTTAGGGGCTCTCGACCGGTCAACAAAAGAAGCCATTTAAAGGCAGCAAAGAGGGACCGTCCGGCCTGAACAAAGTCCTGGACAGACTGTGCCAAATTCATGGCACCCCCAACAAACTTGCGAACCACACTCACAGAGAGTGCTGGGTCTTCAAGCAGGCCGGCAAATTAAACGCCGAACACAAGGGAAGGGAAACACCAAGTGAAGACAAGGATGAACCTTGTAGCCGGACACTGGGGTACAGAAAAAATTCCCACCAGAGGTAAAAACAGTAAACACGATCCACGCGACTCACACACCCACGAGAAGGCGTGAACGTGCACTCAGAGACGCATACGCGGTAAGGCCCGTCGCCCCCAAACTTAACCACTGGTCGGCCTGCCCGATCACCTTCAATCACAAGGACAGCCCGACTAGTATGCGGCATGGAGGATCAGCTGCCTTGGTGCTCGACCCAATAATCGAGGGATACCTTCTCACTCACGCCCTCATGGACGGCGGCAGTAGTCTTAATTTAATATACCTAGACACTGTCCGCAGGATGGGGATAGACCCATCCAGAATCAGCCAAAGTAACACCACCTTCGAAGGGGTGATACCAGGCGTTGAAGCCTACGGCAGGGGCTCCGTTGTACTGGAGGTAACATTCGGTTCCCCAGGCAACTCCAGAAGCGAAGAACTACTCTTCACCATCGCCCCCTTCCAAAGCGGCTATCACGCATTGCTTGGGAGAACGGCATTCGCCCGCTTCAATGCAACACCGCATTACGCCTACCTTACACTCAAGATGCCCGGTCCACGTGGAGTCATCACCGTTAACGGAGACACAGAGCGCTCCTCACGCGCGGAGGAATACTCGGCGGCTCTAGCAGCCGGATTCTAAGCGGCCTCTAATACCATAAAGCATGACTGGTCGTTAAGAACACGGACACATTTAGACGAGTCCGGCAGCTCGGATAAACCCGAGCTAGGGCACCATGTACGTAATCCCATAGAGGACACCAGGGGCTATAGATATTTAATACAGCCCCACTATTGGCTTGACCTTATTAACATGCCAATATCTTACACTTTTACTATCCATTGCACGCTTACGTTATACTCTTCTACATGAGTTTTTCTTTTTTACAGACACAATTCGTGCGATACCCTTCCAGGAAATGGCACAATGGAGACAAAGGCGCAGACGTGCAGCAGGGCCCCTCTCAAAGGTTTCTCTTTAGATTAAGCCCCTGTGTAAACCTTCTTTATTATCTCTTATTGTTTCCACATCCCATGGGTACTATACCCATAGAGGGTAGTGCCGTTATTGACATTTCACCACGACAGACTAATGCACGTACCTGGAACTACAGGGTTCATAATGAAAGGGCATTCTTCAGCCCATTTTATGTTGCAAAGTCCGAATACCTTCGGGAGTGTTCGGCGTCACGAGTTTGGCCTTATATGCATCAGCTCCGAATCATGTCTTTGGTCAAATGTTGGGTTTGCCCGGCTCCTGGGTTTGCCACCTTACGTTCCGTTCTTATCGGCTAAGGCAGCCAAAGGAGAACTACTGCGATTGTGCCCTGGTTATTCCGGATAAGCACCTCAGTAGAGAAAGCCGAAAACTGACTGTCATGATACAGCGAGAGACTGTTCAACCACTCGAAGACTTACTGGAATCTTTAGGATTCCTCCGCATTAACGAAGGACCGTTTACCGGTCATGTACACACGTGCCCGTATTCGGATGCACGCGAAGGTACCAGGGGCTACATAGTTGCCCCACCTTCAAACTCCTATGGCTAAGTGAAAGTGTTACAGCTATATAGTCCGGTTGCCTAGTTTGACGTGCGATCACCTCCTTAATGGACCAAGACGTTGGATCAAGTGTGATTACACATATTTTTCGCTAACACCCCCGCATTGTATGTGTGGGGGCTGAAGCCAACGACTGCTAACTTTCAGACTACACATATACATAAAAACGGCCGCACATGAGGCACAATAATACTTTCAGGCACAAAGTATAAATATAGCCTTATAATCAAAATAACATTGTTTTTACAATGAAATGATTTGTCACTCAAACATGACATTCTTCGAGCACTGAGCCTCTATTAAGCGAGGACCTTCTGTTACCTGCTCCAAGTAGTGCTTGGCCGGATCCTGGCCTCCCGCCGGATTCTGGGTTGCACTGATGGTGGCCTCCATATCCGTCCAAAATGCTTTAACACGGGCAAGTGCCATCCGTGCACCCTCTATACACGCGGACCTCCTCCTGGCATCGATCTGAGATACGGCACCGAGGAATTGTCGTACGAAACAAAAATAACCGTCCGGCTTAGGCCCCTTCGACCAAAGATGGTCTATTACAGACCGCATTGCAAGCCCGGATAGCCTATGAAGCTCAGCCACAGCAGCCATCTTCTCACTCAACAGCAATGGGCGCGCGGGAGCATTGAATTGCGACCAGAACAACTTCTCCACTTCTTTATCACCTTGATCCTCGAAAAACTTAGCCGCATCAGCCGTACTCTTCGCCAAGTCCGCATACGCGTCCGCAGGGCTCCAGTGTCGATCTAGGGGAGCATACTTCGGATCTAAAAACTTCATCCGCAATAAGTAGGGGTTTCCAGCCGCAATTGCTCCGGCCAGACGAAGCTCCTCCCGTGCATCCCTGCTTTTAGACCGTGTCCCCTTGGCCGTATCAAGTGCCTTTTTTAGGTCAACCAAGTTCACCTGATTCTCCTTCTCAAGAAGCTCATACCGGCTGGCGGCATTTTTCAGCTCCACAGCCATTTCGGCTATTTTGTCTTCGCTTCGGCGATGAGCAGCCTGTTCGGTTCTCAACTCTTCGGCCGCCTTTAGGGCAGCCACATTGCTAGCCCGAGCTTGTTCCTTGGCCTGGGCAAGTTCCTCCCTCAGGGCTTCCACGGCAGCAGCACCATCTGCAACCCACACATATCACATCAATATTATACTCATTTCAATTTTTCCTATAAAGGAAAGCAGAGCACATACCTTGTTACTGGTTAAGCCGCTCGTTCACAAGCGTGATATCGGCATCTATAACTCCAATCTGCCTCCTCAGTTCGGCAACTTCAACGGACCGGTCGACTACCGGATCCTTAGACACCTGTGCATATATACAGCGCAATCATTACTTACACAATATGATCCTCCATTTGCCGCCCAGGGTGGGCAACCAGAGTCTCAAGGGCTACTATCCATATGGATCACTGATACGTCTCCAACATATCTATAATTTTTTATTGTTCCATGCTATTATATTACCCCTTTTGGATGTTTATGGGCTTTATTTTACACATTTATATCATTTTTGGGACTAACCTACTAACCGGAGGCCTAGCCCATATTGCTGTTTTTTTTGCCTATGTCAGTATTTTGAAGAAAACGAATATCAAACGGAGTGCAAACGGAATGAAACCTTCGGGAGCGTGATTTTTGGAACGAATGTGATCCAGAGGACTTGGACTGCATGTCAAGAAGCTTCCAAGGAAGCCACGAGATAGGAGCCCCCCCCCTATAGGGCGCGCCCCCTGTCTCGTGGGCCCCTCGGGCGGCCACCGGCATACTTCTTCCTCCTATATATACCTACGTACCCCGAAAGCATCCTGGGGCACCTCGAAACACAATTTCCACCGCCGTAACCTTCTGTATCCGCGAGATCCCATCTTGGAGATTTTGTCGGCACTCTGCCGGAGGGGGAATCGACCGCGGAGGGCCTCCACATCAACATCCTTGCCCCTCCGATGAGTTGTGAGTAGTTTACCACAGACCTACGGGTCAATAGTTATTAGCTAATGGCTTCTGCTCTCTTTTTGGATCTCAATACAATGTTCTCCCCCTCTCTTGTGGAGATCTATTCGATGTAAACTCTTTTTGCGGTGTGTTTGTCGAGATCCGATGAATTGTGGGTTTATGATCAAGTTTATCTATGAATAATATTTGAATCCTCTCTGAATTCTTTTATGTATGATTGAGTTATATTTGCAAGTCTCTTCGAATTATCAGTTTGGTTTGGCCTACTAGATTGATCTTTCTTGCCATCGGAGAAGTGCTTAGCTTTGGGTTTAATCTTGCGGTGTCCTTACCCAGTGATAGAAAGGGTTGCAAGGCACATATTGTATTGTTGCCATCGTGGATAACAAGATGGGGTTTACATCATATTGCTTGAGTTTATCCCTCTACATCATGTCATCTTGCTTAATGCGTTACTCTGTTCTTATGAACTTAATACTCTAGATTCAGGCAGGAGTCGGTCGATGCGTGGAGTAATAGTAGTAGATGCAGGCAGGAGTCGGTCTACTTGTTGCGGACATGATGCCTATATACATGATCATGCCTAGATAATCTCATAACTATGTGCTTTTCTATCAATTGCTCGACAATAATTTGTTCACCCACCGTAATACTTATGCTATCTTGAGAGAAGCCACTAGTGAAACCTATGGCCCCCGGGTCTATCTCTTATCATATTTGCTTTCAATCTACTTTTATTTGCATCTTTACTTTTTTAAATCTATATTATAAAATACCAAAAATATATTTATCTTATCATACTATCTTTATTGGATCTCACTTTCGCAAGTGGCCGTGAAGGGATTGACAACCCATTTATTGCGTTGGTTGTGAGTTCTCAGTTTTTTTGTGTAGGTGCATGGGACTTTTGAGGAGCCTCCTACTGGATTGATACCTTGGTTCTCAAAACTGAGGGAAATACTTACGCTACACTTGCTGCATCACCCTCTCCTCTTCGAGGAAAACCAACGCAAGCTCAAGACATAGCAAGAAGGATTTCTGGCGCCGTTGCCGGGGAGGTCTTCGCTCAAGTCAAGACATACCAAGTACCCATCACAAACCCATCTCCCTCGCATTTACATTATTTGCCATTTGCCTCTCGTTTTCCTCTCCCCCACTTCACCCTTGCCATTTTATTCGCCCTCTCTTTTCCAATCTCCTCCTCTCTTTTCGCTTGCCGTTTTTCTGTTTTCTTGTGTGTAGGATTACTTGTTGCCATGGCGCAAGATAATACCAAATTGTGTGACTTCTCGAACACCAATAATAATGATTTCCTTATCACTCCGATTGCTCCTCTTAATGATGTTGAATCTTGTGAAATCAATACTGCTTTGCTGAATCTTGTTATGAAAGATCAATTCGCCGGCCTTCCTAGTGAAGATGCCGCTACACATCTAAACAATTTTGTTGATTTGTGTGAGATGCAAAAGAAGAAAGATACGAATAACAATATTGTCAAATTGAAGTTATTTCCGTTTTCTCTTAGAGATCGTGCTAAAAAATAAAGCTTTATAAAAGCGTGGTCTTCTAGTTTCTGTGAAAATAATGATGAGGATCTTAAAGTTATTGATGCGTCTCCAATTAGATCTATGTTTTGCAATATGAATTTTGATGATTATGGGACTGATGATGAATCAACTTTGCCTAGAAGGCGTCCCAAGAATTCGGAGTCTTTAGATCTTAATGTTAAATTTGGTAAAAGTGAGATTGGAGAATCCTCAACTTCCAATAACATTGAACCCACTATCTCGGATTTCAAGGAATTTGATTATGATGATTGCTCTTTAAAAGTTTGTATTTCCTTGTTGCAGTCCGTTGTTAATTCTCCTCATGCTTATAGTCAAAACAAAACTTTTACCAAACATATCGTTGATGCCTTGATGCAATCTTATGATGAAAAACTTAATTTGGAAGTCACAATACCTAGAAAACTTAATGATGAGTGGGAACCTACCATAAAGATTAGAATTAAAGATTATGAGTGTTTTGCTTTGTGTGATTTGGGTGCTAGTGTTTCCATGATTCCGAAAACTTTATGTGATATTCTAGGTTTCCATGATCTTGATGATTGCTCTTTAATTTTGCACCTTGCGGATTCCACCATTAAAAAGCCTATGGGAAGGATCAATGATGTTCTTATTGTTGCAAATAGAAATTTGGTGCCCGTAGATTTTATCGTTCTAGATATATATTGCAATCTTTCTTGCCCTATTATTCTTGGTAGACCTTTCCTTAGAACGATTGGTGCGGTTATTGATATGAAGGAAGGGAACATTAGATTTCAATTTCCCTTAAAGAAAGGCCTGGATAACTTTCCAAGAAATAAAGTCAAATTACCTTATTAATCTATCATGCAGGCTACTTATGAATTTAGTGCCAAAGATGGCACTCGTTAGATCTATCCGTGCTTTTATGCCTAGCTAGGGGCGTTAAACAATAGCGCTAGTTGGGAGGCAACCCAATTTTCTTTATGTTTTTTGTTTTTGCTCCTGTTTAGTAATAAATATTACATCTACCTTCTGTTTAGATTTGTTTTTATCTTTTATTTAGTGTTTGTGCCAAGTAGAACCTATAGGATAACCTACGATGATAGTTGATTTGATTCTGCTGAAAAACAGAAACTTTGTGCGCATGAATATAATTTTGTTAAATCACAAGTTCGTGCTTTTGCGTTGATTCTTTTTGCTGCTGTTCAATAAACAAATTTTCCAGGACTTCCTATTTTGGTAGGATTTTGAGAGTTCCATAAGTTTGCGTTAGATACAGATTGCTACAGACAGTTCTGTTTTTGACAGATTCTGTTTTTCGTGTGTTGTTTGCTTATTTCAATGCATCTATGGCTAGTAAAATAGTTTATGAACAATAAAGACTTTGGAATACATTAGGTTTAACACAAAAATAAATAAAGAATGAGTTCATTGCAGTACCTTATGTGGTGGTTTTGTTTTCTTTCACTAACGGAGCTTATAAGATTTCCTGTTGAGTTTTGTGTTGTGAAGTTTTCAAGTTTTGGGTAAAGCTTTTATGGACTATGGAACAAAGGGTGGCAAGATCCTAAGCTTGGGGATGCCCAAGGCACCCCAAGATATTCAAGAATAGCCAAAAGCCTAAGCTTGGGGATGCCCCAGGAAGGCATCCCCTCTTTCGTCTTCGTTCACTGGTAACTTTACTTGGAGCTATATTTTTATTCGCCACATGATATGTGTTTTGCTTGGAGCGTCGTGTATTATATTAGTCTTTGCTTTTTAGTTTACCATAATCATCCTTGATGTACACACCTTTTGGGAGAATCCTATTTGATTAGAATTTTCTAGAATACTCTATGTGCTTCACTTATATCTTTTGAGCTTGATAGTTTTTGCTCTAGTGCTTCACTTATATCTTTTAGAGCACGGTGGTGTCTTAATTTTGAAGAAATTTCTAGTCTCTCATGCTTCAATTATATCATTTTGATAGCCTTTTATAACAGAATAGTATTTGCTATGGTTTTAAAGTTGGTCCTAGAATGATGAGCATCCAAGTTTGGTATAATAAAAACTATCATAGAAAGTGAATTGGATGCTATGATCAACTTGATGCTTGATAATTGTTTTGAGATATGGAGGTAGTGATATTAAAGTCATGCTAGTTGGGTGATTATGAATTTAAAGAATGCTTGTGTTGAAGTTTGTGATTCCTGTAGCATGCACTTATGGTGAACCGCTTTGTGATGAAGTTGGAGCACAATTTTATTTATTGATTGTCTTCCTTATGAGTGGTGGTCGGGGACGAGCGATGGTCTTTTCCTACCAATCCATCCCCCTAGGAGCATGCGCGTAGTGCTTTGGTTTTTGATGACTTCTAAATTTTTGCAACAAGTATATGAGTTCTTTTGATTAATGTTGAGTCCATGGATTATACGCACCCTTTCACCCTTCCACCATTGCTAGCCTCTCTTGTACCGTGCAAATTTTGCCGGTACCATATACCCACCATTTACCTTCCTCAAAACAGCCACCATACCTACCTATTATGGCATTTCCATAGCCATTCTGAGATATATTTCCATGCAACTTTCCACCGTTCCGTTCATATGACACGCATTACTTTTGTCATATTGCTTTTTGCATGATCATGTAGTTGACATTGTATTTGTGGCAAGGCCACCTTCATAATTTTCATACATGTCGCTCTTGATTCATTGCATATCCTGGTACACCGCCAGAGGTATTCATATAGAGTCATATCTTGTTCTAGCTTTGAGTTGTAAAGCCATAAAAGTGTGATGATCTTCATTATTAGAGCATTGTCCTAGTGATGAAAGGATGATGAAGACTATGATTCCCCCACAAGTCGGGATGAGACTTCGGACTTTATAAAAAAAAGAGAAAGGCCAAAAAAAGAGAAGGCCAAAGAAAAGAAAAAAAAGAAAAGAATAGAAAAAGGAAAGAAAAAAATAAAATGAGAGAAAAAGAGAGAAGGGACAATGCTACTATCTCTTTTTCCACACTTGTGCTTCAAAATAGCACCATGATCTTCATGTTAGAGAGTCTCATATGTTGTCACTTTCATATACTAGTGGGAATTTTTCATTATAGAAATTGACTTGTATATTCCAATGATGGGCTTCCTCAAAAGTGCCCTAGGTCTTCGTGAGCAAGCAAGTTGGATGCACCCCACTTAGTTCCTTTTGTTGAGCTTTCATATATTTATAGCTCTAGTGCATCCGTTGCATGGCAATCCCTACTCACTCACATTGATATCTATTAATGGGCATCTCCATAGCCCGTTGATACGCCTAGTTGATGTGAGACTATCTTCTCCTTTTTTGTCTTCTCCACAACCACCATTCTATTCCACATATAGTGCTATGTCCATCGCTCACACTCATGTATTGCATGAAAGTTGAAAAAGTTTGAGATTATTAAAGTATGAAACAATTGATTGGCTTGTCATCGGGGTTGCGCATGATTAAATACTTTGTGTGATGAAGAAAGAGCAACAGGCAGACTATATGATTTTGTAGGGATAACTTTCTTTAGCCATGTTATTTTGAGAAGACATGATTACTTTGATTAGTATGCTTAAAGTATTACTATTTCTTATGTCAATATGAACTTTTATTTTGTATTCATTTGGATCTGAACATTCATGCCACAATAAAGAAAATTACATTATGAATTATGCTAGGTAGCATTCCACATCAAAAATTTCTTTTTTTTCATTTACCTACTCGAGGACGAGCAGGAATTAAGCTTGGGGATGCTCGATACGTCTCCAACGTATCTATAATTTTTGATTGTTTCATGCTATTATATTACCCCTTTTGGATGTTTATGGGCTTTATTTTACACATTTATATCATTTTGGGGACTAACCTACTAAACAGAGGCCCAGCCCCAGCCCATATTGCTATTTTTTTGCCTATTTTAGTATTTCGAACAAAAGGAATATGAAAAGGAGTCCAAATGGAATGAAACCTTCGGGAGCGTGACTTTTGGAACGAACGTGATCCAGAGGACTTGGAGTGCAAGTCAAGAAGCTGCCGAGGAAGCGATGAGATAGGAGGCTGCCCCCCATGTAGGGCGCGCCCCCCGTCTTGTGGGCCCCTCGGGAGGCCACCGACGAACTTCTTCCTCCAGTATATACCTACATACTCCGAAAACATCCAGGGGCACCATGAAACACAATTCCCACCGCCGTAACCTTCTGTATCCACGAGATCCCATCTTGGAGCCTTCGCCGGCACTCTGCCGGAGGGGGAATCGACCGCGGAGGGCCTCTACATCAACATCCTTGCCCCTCTGATGAGTTGTGAGTAGTTTACCACAGACCTACGGGTCCATAGTTATTAGATAGATGGCTTCTTCTCTCTTTTTGGATCTCAATACAATGTTCTCCCCCTCTCTTGTGGAGATCTATTCAATGTAAACTCTTTTTGCGGTGTGTTTGTCAAGATCCGATGAATTGTGGGTTTATGATCAAGTTTACCTATGAATAATATTTGAATCCTCTCTGAATTCTTTTATGTATGATTGAGTTATCTTTGCAAGTATCTTCAAATTATCAGTTTAGTTTGGCCTACTAGATTGATCTTTCTTGCCATGGGAGAAGTGCTTAGGTTTGGGTTCAATCTTGCGGTGTCCTTACCGAGTGACAGAAAGGGTTGCAAGGCACGTATTGTATTGTTGCCATCGAGGATAACAAGATGGGTTGTCATCTTGCTTAATGCGTTACTCTGTTCTTATGAACTTAATACTCTAGATGCAGGCAGGAGTCGGTCGATGTGTGGAGTAATAGTACTAGATGCAGGCAGGAGTCGGTCTACTTGTTGCGGACGTGATGCCTATATACATGATCATGCCTAGATAATCTCATAACTATGCGCTTTTCTATCAATTGCTCAACAGTAATTTGTTCACCCGTCGTAATACTTGTGCTATCTTGAGAGAAGCCACTAGTGAAACTTATGGCCCCCGGGTCTATCTCTTATCATATTTGCTTTCAATCTACTTTTATTTGCATCTTTACTTTTGGCATCTATATTGTAAAATACCAAAAATATATTTATCTTATCATACTATCTTTATTCGATCTCACTTTCGCAAGTGGCCGTGAAGGGATTGACAACCCCTTTATTGTGTTGGTTGTGAGTTCTCAGTTTGTTTGCGTAGGTGCGTGGGACTTTTGAGGAGCCTCCTACTGGATTGATACCTTGGTTCTCAAAACTGAGGGAAATACTTACGCTACACTTGCTGCATCACCCTCTCCTCTTTGAGGAAAACCAACGCAATCTCAAGACGTAGCAAGCACACCTAATGCGTGCGTCACAGCCAAAAAATTATGTATTTTTCATTACATACCTCAAAGCCTCTGAGCAGGCTCGTAAATGCTTCATTCAAACCGCTAGTGGTGGATGAAATCTTCTTGAGCACCATGCTCATTAATGAGCGGTGCTCCTCCAAGAGTGCAGCTCGTTCCAGAAGGCCCGTCAGTGTGTCCGGCTGGACACCAAACTGTGCTGGACCCTTCTCATCACCCCCCGTGGGAGCCAAACACTCCGGGCTCAGGGCGGCTGAAGGATTAGCTTATGGCTTTGGCAGATCCGTACTCCTCCGTGATGACACCTCGGTGTCGCCTGCCTTACGGGGCGAAGAGGTTCGTGGGGTCTCACTCTCCATCATCTACGGAGGGAGATCCCCCAAAGACGAACTCTGTCGAGAAGAGCTGCTAGCTGGACTGCAAAAAAGGGATCCTGGTTATTGTTCTCAGAGAAAAGCAGTACCTTCGAGTTTACGATTAACTCACAACTCGGTTGAGGGCTGGCCCGTTGGCGGGCATGACGCGGTAAGGGTGCCCTTCAGAGAAGGGCCCCCTGGTGACGCTTTCTTCCCCTGCTTGGGCACCTCCATCTCCAAGTCTTTGGAGGCGGCGCTCTTCTTCCCGCGCGGGGAGGAGGCTTTACACTCCCCTCCCCGACTATCCTCCTTAGGGGAGTTAGCAATTCCCCCAGTTTGGATGTGGAGTGTGTGAAGGTCGGTTTCTTTGTTCTTCCCTTCGTATTTCCCTGAGGGCATTTTACTAAGCACCCGGCCAAGCATCTTGGCTATGGTAGGACTAGGCGAGCCTTCGGGAAGTGGCACCGGACACCTGATTCTCTCCGCCTTGCTGAGCCATTCCTGGCCACGGAGGATTTTCAGAATAATGATTATGATAAATATAAACGAAGTGTTCGGTTTTGGGGTTACTTACTTGGGTATCTGGGCGATTGCAGCTTAGGCCCGCATCCTCGGTGGTGTCCGAACACTTGTGGTCCAAAGAATAATTTACACATCCCTTCGAGCGTCAGGCCGAAGTAGTGCAGAATAGTCTGCGGACCCTCTAGATTGAATTCCCACATCCGGAGAGGCTGGCGTTTGCACGACAACATCCATCGGATCAGCATTACCTGAATTATTGCTGACGAGGTTAATGTCCCTCTCAAGAAGCTCCTGGATATGGCTCTGCAGTGTGGGTACATCACTAGCAGACCCCAATCCCGTCCTACATTGGTCCTTGACGCCAGTTGTGATGGGGGGCCCGAACGGAAGTCGGGGGCAGCCACCCACGTTGTGCCTCTGGGAGCCATGACGTAAAACCACCTCCGCTACCATAGATCGGATACCTCTGGGAAAGAACCCTCTGGCCATGGGGCATCGGCGTTCCTGCTTATTACGGCACCTCCGCACTCTGCATGTCGCCCCTCAATCATCTTCGGCTTCACATTGAAGGTCTTCAGCCATAAGCCGAAGTGTGGAGTGACGTGGAGAAAATCCTCGCACACAATGATGAATGACGAGATATGGAGGATAGCGTCCAGAGCTAGATCACGAAAATCTAACCCGTGATAGAACATGAGCCCCCTCACAAAGGGATCGAGGGTGAGGCCCAAGCCGCGGAGAAAGTGAGAAACAAATACAACGCTCTCATTAGGCTCGGGAGTAGGGATGACCTGCCCTGGAGCAGGAAGCCTGTGCTGGATGTCAGCAGTCAGATATCCGACCTCCCTAAGCCTCGCAATGTCCTCATCTTTGACCGAGGAGGCCACCCACCGGCCTTGAAGGTTGGATCCGGACATAGTCCAGGATGCGGGGTGTTTGAGCTTGGGTCTCGGGTGTTAGAACTCAGGATGCGAAAAGGTGCAAGGGTGGTGGAAAAGAGGTATAGACCTCAGCCCCTTTATAAAGGGGGTGAATATCAAGAGTCCTTAGCGTAACCGCTTGAGACTTATCTAAAAACACGGAGTCATACCAACAGTCGTCATGGGGTTGCGCACACCCGTATTGATGGAAGATCCCGCAATAAGGGGAACACGATCTCTGCTTTGGCAGAGCGTGCCAATAAAACCGCCTCGCAACGCGTATCAAAGTGGGCTAATAAAAACCGGTTCGTGATTGGGTCGGGCTACGATGCGGGGGCACGACATACAAAAATTGTTGGCAGATCAGATTTATGATATGCTCTCTACGGTGGTATGTGAAGATCATCTTGCAGATCTGGACACGGTTTAGGTGTTTGATGATTACTTTGGAATATTCGGAGATGGAACCCGCCCTGCAATGCCGAAGACAAAACTGCACGCCGGACTCATCATCATTGAAGCCTGGTTCAGGGGCTACTGAGGAGGTCCTGGATTAGGGGGTATCCGGACAGCCGGACTATATACTTTGGCCGGACTATTGGAGCATGAAGATACAAGACTCAAGACTCCGTCTCGTGTCCGGATGGGACTCTCCTTTGCGTGGAAGACAAGCTTGGCGATCCGGATATTGTATTTCCTTCTTTGTAACCGACTCTGTGTAAACCCTAGCCCTCTCCGGTGTCTATATAAACCGGAGAGTTTAGTCCTTCGAGGGACGATCACAATCATAATCATCATAGGCTAGCTTCTAGGGTTTAGCCTCTAAGATCTCGTGGTAGATCAACTCTTGTACTACTCATATCATCAATATCAATCAAGCAGGAAGTAGGGTTTTACCTCCATCGAGAGGGCCAGAACCTGGGTAAACATTGTGTCCCTTGCCTCTTGTTACCATTAGCTTAAGACGCACAGATCGGGACCCCCTACCCGAGATCCGCCGGTTTTGACACCGACATACGTCGTACTCCATTTATCTCACTTCATATTGTTTCCCACTCCTATGATATTCCTATCCTAGGAGCACAATGAGGTGGTACTAAGTTTGTGTGTGTGTAGGGAGAATGATACATCGATGATGTGCACGCGTAGTCACCGGAGTCGTCGCGCACACACACATAGACATAGACATACATATCGTGTTTACATAAATTCCATCTACATCTCCTTCTCCATCTCCAATCATACTTGTCCAACTAGCACATTATTTATGTTATTAGTTATGCAACAATATTTTCGTACAACATCTCTTGTTTGCGGGCATCCGGACCGCTGCCACGCCCGCTCCTGACCACCCTGGCCAACCTGAACCTTCTTCATCACTCGTGTGTGCTTCCCGCATGAAATGGTCAGTGCCCATTCATGCCCAGCCAGAGCAGACGCGACCTCTCACTGGCGCCGGCATTGAAGCGGTGCGCCGACCGAGAGAGCGCCGCTTCCGGGTGCACGCCCGCTGCCCCACCCGCTCCTGACCACCCAGGCCAAGCTGAACCTTCTTCATCACTCGCGTGTGCTTCCCGCCCAAAATGGTCAGTGCCACATTCCCGGCTAGAGCAGACGCGACCTCTCACTGGCGTCGGCATTGAAGCGGTGCACCGGCCGAGAGAGCGCCGCCTGCACCGCTTCCTGGTGCATGCAACTGCTCCGCGTTCAAACATCGCCACGACTAGCCACAACATGCATGTAAAGAAGTTCTTGGGAGGCCGTGCTACAGATAGCTATCCTCCCCCTCCTCGTCAATCTCTTCCAATAGTGTTAGTACTCCATGGTGCGATCCATCGACAAGCAGGCAGGAAAGTTATTGTATACTCGGTTTGCGATGAGTGGCATGCCGAGCGACCGTGTGGGGTGGAGGAGGGTTAGACACGAATGCGACATACATGATTTAAACGTTGGTTTTGCTCGATGGAGCGATTTCAACGAAATGAAACGTTGGTTTCCAAAAGAATACTATACTGCATGAGAGAGATAGAGTGATGGTTTGCTTCTTCTGTCCAATAACTATACCGGGTCTATGTGATTTGGCGGCTCACTGGTCACTATTAGTACGGCGGTAGAGCGTCGTAGAGCGCCTACACTCTTATTTATTTATTTTGTGATAAAACTAACTGTCTCCACTCTTACAGTGGTGTAGTTAGAAACACGGCTGCCCAGTGACTACATGGCCCGCCTCCCACTATCACCATATTCCTAGGACATCATGGGACATCTCCGGTCCTTTTTTCTTTGCATAGTAGTACATTTTACCACATGACCCACCATACACTCTCACATACTACCTTCATCCCCTATGTAATTTATGCATGATACTAGTATATGATACTCCCCACTATCAGTAGCCTTATACGCATACACAAGAGGACTGGAGGGAGTCTGAAGCTTTATGATTTTTTCCATATGTATCCTGACTCCAAGGTTGCCGTGTTACAACATTCCATCAAATACAAAGGAAAACTAACACGCATGTTGATGCATCTCAATGATTCATAGATCATAGCTAAAGACAAAAGTTGTGAGAGTGTGTAAAAAAACTATTGATGGGGTCTCTACGCCGTAAACCCTAAACCCTAAACAGATTTTAATTTCCTGGCCAGGTGGAACCCATCAAAGGAAAGAAGCCTGACACCCTCGGATCATACGATGCATTTGTGCAGTTCCACTAAAATCGAGCTGAGCATCCGTGTTGGCAAATATATTGAAGAAGTGTGATTAGAATAATAGTAGTGGCACTAGTTCATGAGACATAAACTCATCACAAATAGAAGCCGATAGAAGTGCAGAAAGATCCACATGGAGATGGAGCTACATGAGGAGCTGCGGCAGTGGAGCAAGCCGGCTCCAAAAGGAAGTTGTACCTGGGATGTCGGGGTGTAGATAGAAGGGCGGTTGGGAGGCGGCATCAGCCCATACCACGGGGACCCCCGATCGGGATGCACCACCAGTGGGTTTTCTCCCTCACCGCTGTCGACCACGTCTACACAGAACATCGTCCCCTTCCCCCAGTGGCGAGATCAGGCCGCATTTGTGACAGGTGGTGTGGCCAACGTCATTCGAGAGCAACCCAAGAAAGCAGGCTTGTAGCTTGGGCTCCCGCTAGTGTATATATAGTGGAGCGGTTTTCTGTTTTTCTCCATATCAACCATTTTATATTGCATACGTGTCATTGAAGAGTGAAATGATGGTTGCTTTGTCCGACTAACTTACTGTGTAATTCGACTGCTCTTGAGTGGCCCCTACACATACTCCCCCTATGTGTATGACCATTCTTGAGTCTCACTAGTACTTATCTCTATTTTCTTGCATGACTAGCAAGATGCCTGTGCGCTGCATGGAACATCAAGATGCATTTGTATGAGTAGTTTATCTTGTGAGAGAAAAGGATGAACGAGGCAAGGCCTTATTTGCATATGTGGAGAGGGGTGTGGGTATCTTTTTGCAAAGTTGCCATAGTTTCCTTCCTATCCATCAAATATAGATCGGACGGCCTATATTGTAGGATGGTAGGCACACCATCATCACCTAGTAGAAACACGTAGACAAGATGCACATAGAGGAATTTTGTTACTACACGTTGTTACGTACTACTAGTACCTACTCCCTCTTTCTGGTTCACTTCTAGTACTCCCTCCGTCCTGGCTTATTGGTCCCCTTTGTACCCAATTCATGGGCTTGCTTTCCTCAAGAAATTGTCTTTACCAACGTATTAATATCGAGAATGCATGCGTGAACAACAAATCATTAAACCTTGCATGCAACATTTTGACAAAGCATTGACTTATGAACATGTGAATGTGAGGGACTACAACCTCTTGCATGCATGCAATAGTCACACGTACACATGGATGCAAAAACGCGCACGACGCCCTAATGCAGGCATGTCCGAGCACACGATGAAACACACACGGTCACACTCAAGTGCTCAACCTACACATGCATGCACACACATACTCAGCGAGGGTGAGCTAGTGACCATATAAACACCAGAAAATGTATATATTGACCGCAATGAGCATATTTTGAAGTCGATTGACCATTTTTTTTACAAATATACAGTGAGAGACAATGTATTTATCTCATTTCAAATTAGACCATATTAACCGCAAAGGAGGAAGTATGGACTAGCATTACTTTGTTATGTCCCGTCAACTTGCACAATGAGGAGAAGCTTGCAGGACAGGAGAAGCTTGCGCGCGGTGGCTCGCAGGACAAGGAGAAACTTTTGAGTAATGCAAGCTCTCCCTCGCTCAGGCGGTGGACATGCAATAGTTAATTTGGTTTTAGATTGCCAGAGGCATACACTGTACTAGTACCATTATTGTTCGACTTCCCAAAGAGGCGAACAGCCAAGCGCAAAGTTTACTACTCCGAGTACTAGTATTACGTAGAACTACTAGTACTACTATACAGGTATGTACTACTAGGAACCACATGGTGGAAATAGGATCGCTCAATAATATTTTCTCTTTTTTGTTATTTAGTATGTAAATAGGTCAGGAAACCTTGCGGTGCATCTTTGTCCGTACCGTGCTTGCTGCACTTTGAATGTGACCGAGAGTTGGCTTGATTAAACACCTCACTCCCCTCTTCTTTTTTTGCGGGGTACCTTGCTTCCTAGTGACCAGTCTCTTCGCTAATTGTCCTAAGAATGCTTATATATGAATAAAGCTCTTTCATTTACCCAAAAAAAATATATTAAGCCATATTACTAGGAGTATGGACTAGCACTACTCTTGGTTGATTGTCCCGTCAACTCGCAGAATGAGGAGAAGCTTGCAGGACAAGGTGAAGCTCGCTTACGCCCCCTTCGTCTACCTCAAGCTTGGTGGCTCACAGGACGAGGAGAAGCTTTTGACTTATGCAACCTACCCTCGCCCAGGCGGTGGACGTGCAGCAGTTCATTCGATGTCAGATTGCCAGAGGCATACAATGTAGTACCATCATTATTCGACTTCCCGAAGAGGTGAAGAGCCAAGCGCAAGGATTAGTAGTACGAGTAGTACTACTACTAGTATACAGGTACTAGGAACCGCGTGGTGGAGCTTTTGTACTCTTATTTTATTTTAATCTCTGATAAAGTACACATTTATTCGGGAGAAGTGCAGAAAACGGTAGCCCAATAGTACTATTGAAAATCATCGAACATGTAATGATGATATGGATCAACCATGCTCGAATATATCTTGGCCTCCATGCGAGCCCGTCTGTGTGTTCTCGCTCCTCATCTCTCACAAGGAACGGCGGGTTGGCCATTTTGCCGTGAATGGAGACCGGTTTACTCACACTCCAGTCCCAGATGTTAGTGATATGCCAAGAGAAAGTGCGTTGACCGACTGGCCATACACGTTCTTGGTTTTGCACCTTCATACTACTCCGTCCGTCAAAGTTTAGAGGGTGCGCTTCATTCTCATGCATTTCTCTACATGCATTTCCACCACCAGAGAGATTTTAGACGCGTTTGGTTTAATGCTCAATTAATTAGGGCGTGGTAACCGCAATCAACTCCACAATTTTCTCTCGATGTAGGTGTGTACGCGGAGTGGGGCTGTGCATATGCATGTGTGTACCCGGGGTGGAAGCACTGCATGCATGTGTGTACGCATTATTTCTTCTAGTAATAGACACCCTGCTATAACTACCAATGCTTATTTTTCAGGTTCATCGCTAGTCGCCTTGGTCCTAGAGATTGTTGAAGCGCGCTCTATAAAGTGTGACAGAGGGAGTAGTATGAGCGGATTCAAAGAAGAGCGTATTGATGGTTGCTTCTTCCAAGCAACTTACAGTGGGAAAGGTGGGGCTTATGATTTCACTGCTCATTACTCACTATTAGACAGTGGGAAAGGCGGGGCTTATGACTTCACTGCTCATTACTCACTATTAGTGCGGCACAACAACCGGGCGGAGTCTCCCATGCGGTTGTGCAATATAATTTGGTGCATGGCACATGGACCCGGATGCTGAAGAGGCTTCTGGCAATGCTATCAAGCTTCCAGCATTTGTTTACATAATTGACGTACTATACAAGTAATTTTCCAGCGACATGAAATTGTACAATGCTTTGAGATTTTAGCTTTTGTTTCGTGTGTCTTGCCATCCATGCCCTTTCGAAAAAAATAAAAAACTAACTTCCTTGCTAATGCATCTCAATGATTAGCAGATCAGAGCTAATATTTACATCACAACTGAAGACAAAGTTGTGAGAAGGTGTTAAATTAAAATTCGTCCATGCTTTCATTGGCAACAACTTCCCCCAACTCTGTCTAAATCAACAAGGCATGTTGGGAAAAAAAGTAGTTGTCAGGAGCATGCAACATTCCGATCATTTCCACTAAATAGAGTTGAGCGTCCCTGTTCCAAAGATTTTAAGTGTGATTACAATAATAGAGGATTGTTGATGAAACAATAAACACACAAATAGAAGCCAGTTACCTTTGTCGTCTCTCTTAAGACTAACTAGTTGGAGAAGATTAAGCAAATAGTTGGAGAAGATTAGGCTCGGAGTTGGATGAGGAGGATAGATCAAAACCAATCTCCCTTTGTGCAATCGCACTAAAATGTAGAGACATTGACCGTGTGACATTTTAATAGAACTGCACAAAACACTCTTAAGAAAAAAGTGATATGTGCAGTTCACCAAAAGGTCGCAATAGCAACGAGGTGAAATGGATAGCCCTGTTTGCAAAAGAGAGGTAGAAAGTAAACAATTACTGGCCAATAATATTTGATGACACATACGACAATAAAAAAGAAGCATATTCTTTGTCCTAAGCAAAGATAACAGCATGATTGTGTTTATCTAAAATGGTCTGAGGATGAAATTGCAATATGGAAAGTATGCCGGACGAGCTACGTTTTGGGCACAGAACTAGGGAAGATCCACATGCAAGATTTTCCACATACAGCAACATGGGAAGATGGGCAGTGGAGCAAGGCCGGAGGGGATACCTGGGGGTCATCATAATCTAACTAGGAGGGTGGTGGCGGGCAGGATCTACCCATACTGTGGCACCGAGCAAGTGGCGTAGGGCCTACCACACCGGAGCTTGGTCAGAGAGAACGATGGGTACCGTAGATCAGGACGTGCTGCCTCAGCATTGTTGAACGGAGAAATGATGCACATTCTTCCTTTCCGCGGGCGGACGGGATGCGGCCGGATCAGTGACCAACGGCGAGAGAGAAAGGCCACCGCCGCCTTGTGTGAGATACTTTGAAGAGAGACAAACCCCGGCAGGTAGGCTCCATTGTATATAGTGGAGCGGACTAGTTTTTCCTCCATAAAAATCGTTTTATATTCTGTGTACGTGCCATTGAGCAATATAATTTATTTAAAAATAGCGCACCAACACATCAAGTCGAACTTTGTTTCGTGCACGCGTGGTACACGACCTCTGTAGGTAAACAACAACTACACACGCTCAAATTATCACGTGGGCTGCCATTTCGTACAGAAACTAGCAAGATGCTCGTGCGTTGCACGGAACATCAAGATGCATTTGTATGAGTATTTTATCTTGTGAGAGAAAATAATGAATGAGGGAATGCCTTATTTTCAAATGTGGAGAGGGGTGTGGGTATATTTTTGCCAAATTGCCATAGTTTCCTTCCTATCCATCAGATATAAATCGGAAGGCCTATATTGCAGGATGGCAGGCACACCATCATCACCAACTCTGTTTTTATAAGAGTAGAGACGAGCTCCACCGTTTACCCGCGTGGGTGTGGCTAGCATGAAGCGTGAGTACGTGCACCTATTCTCTTCGTGTACGTACACCAAGTACGTGGGTTTGTGTGAGAGAGATGCAAACGTAGAGAGAGATAGTGTGTGGGTTCGTGAGTGTTTTTTGGGGGGGTGCACGAGAGATAGACAGGTAATATGTGTCGATGATATTTCAAACAAAAAATGTAACATATGCAACGTGTGTGAAACAGAGGCCTTGATTATCATATATATAGAGGGGGCGATCCACGAGAAGAGAGAGGAGGTATCATCGGCGTGAGGTATCCATAGAATCGAAGAGACTGTCATGGGAAACCATGGCCTCCTATGGGGCCATGAGCCCCTTTGGTTCGGCAGGGAGATGGGCACATTGCACAAAGAGCGGAGAAACGTAACACAGTGTGGCAGAGATCACACGGGTAGTTTTACCCAGGTTCGGGCAGCCGTCAGGTGTAAAAGCCTACTTCTACTTTGGTGGATTGATCGTGGATAGTCGTGGCGAACGCAGTACACTTGCCCGGCAGGGTTGCCTTAGGGCGAGAGTAGCTACGCACGTATTAATGTGTGAGGGTCCGAATCCTTTCTAATATTGCCACGGGCCTCCTTTTATAGATCAAGGGGTCACCACAGTGGCAAATCAGTCTTTATGTACTGATTAGATAGCCAGCAATGCTATCATACCTAACTCTGTAGGCTGACAGAGAAAATTAAATGCGTCGTCTAGTGTCACATCACAGCGTGCCCGGCAACCATTGTCGGGCTGTTTTGCCAGCTTCGTGCCTGCTTGCTTGACACGTCTCAGGACATGTGTCATATGGAGGTCTTTTTTGTAGGAAGTGGCTGCCATGTGGCAAAAAGAATCTACTTAGTCACCTTGGGGCTTGACACCACATGTAGGCCTACCGGTATGATCTAGAAGCTTGCTTCCGGGGCAAAGCCACCCTTGCCAAGCTCGCCTGCCCGACAAGGGAGGTTCTTTCCTTAGCGATATCTTTCTTCTCCGGATCATCTTGGTCGTCTTGGTGTACACTTTGACCCTGTCGAAGAATTAATCCCTCTTTCTTAGTCTGATCTTGGTGTTGTAATCTTCTCCTTGGGCCTGTGCACAGCCCGGGCAGCGGACCCAGGGTTTGTTGCACCAACAGGAGCCCCTGGGCCTGCCAAGAACGCGCCATTGGGCGTTGTCAGGGTAGGCCGTAACCAGTACACATGCATGAGGGGAAGGGTGGCTCCGCCCTTTGAGATCTTCTTTGCTTCTTCCTTAACCCAAGCTTGGGTCAGTTTTCGGTTGTCGGTGAAACAAACCCTGGGTCTATAGCCCTGACTGTGCACATGCACAAGATCAAGAATAAAGCACCAACCCAAGACAAAGTACAAGAAACAGAGAGACTCGAAGAACCAACAAACAGATTAGAGGGACCAAGACCAAGCTAGAAGAACAAGATGACATCAATAAAGAGGCCTCCCTTGCCGGGCAGGCGAGCCCGGCAAGGGGCAAGGCCGCCACCAGAAGAAGATGACCAAGGCGTCCCGGCAAGGCCTGCCGAGACCTGCGGAGGACAGACCGCCTCACGTCGTTGATTAGTGCAGTGTCAAGCCGCAGAGTGATTAAGTGGCAGCCATTCGCCACATGGTATCCACTTTCTACCAAGAGAACCCACAGATGACACGTATCCTATGATGTGTCAGGCAAGCAGGCGTGGAGCTGGCAAGCTAGCCCGACAGCCCGACAAGCCTTGTCGGGCAAGCAACAACGTGATGTTAAGCGGCGCATAAAAATGCGCACTATCAGCCTGTCGAGTTAGGTACGGTAGCACTATTTGTTATCTTATCAATGTCTAATCACTAATTTTCCACTGTGGTGACCCCTTAACCTATAAAAGGAGGCACATGGCAATGGTTCAAGAGGTTGGAAAGTTAGATCACTCACACCCCTATACGTGCATAGCCGCTGCCGCCTTGAGGCGACCCTTGCCGGGCAAGTGTACTACGCACCACCACCACATTTCCACCATCAATCCAGCAAACCAGGAGTAGGGTTTTATGCTTCGCGGTAGCCCAAACCAGGGTAAAACCGCTCGTGTGATCTCTGCCATGCTGCCCCATGTTGGTTTGCTCTTTGTGCAATGCGAGTCCCCCCTGCCGAACTAGCAAGGGGTCGTCCTGGTCCCGTAGGTCGTCCTAGTGAACTTCATCAGCTCCTAGGTACTCTGGCGTGCAAAAGTTGATTTTTGGTCTCATCGTGGCCTCAAGGAAACTGCACCACTACTTCCAATCCCATGAGATCATGGTTGTTACTCGTTTCTCGTTGCAACGGATACTCCGAAATCCAGAGGCCATCGGCAGGATAGTGGAGTGGGCTTTGGAGGTATCTAGCTTTGGTTTGAAGTTTGAGAGCACATCAACTGTCCAGAGCAAGGCATTGGCAGAGTTTATTGCAGAATGGATGCCAACCCCTGATGAGGAAGCGACAGAGATAGTTATCCCCGGCAAGGAATCACCCCAAGAATGGATTTTGTATTTTGATGGTGCTTTTTCCCTGCAAGGTGCAGGGGCTGGCGTGCTTCTTGTCGCCCCTCCGAGGAGCACTTGAAGTATGACATCCAGATGCATTTTGCCCGGGAAGAAGCCACCAACAATACAATCGAGTATGAACGGCTCCTTGTCGGGCTCATGATTGCAGCAGAATTGGGAATCAAGCTGATCATTCGAGGAGATTCACAGTTGGTGGTGAGGCAAGTCAATAAGGATTATCAAAGTCCATTGATGGAGGCATACATCGAGGAAGTGAGAAGATTGGAGGAGCACTTTGACAGATTGCAAACAGAGCATGTACCCCGTGTGGAAAACATCATAGCTGATCATTTGTCAAAGTGTGCTGCACAGAAGCTTCCTGTGGAACCAGGGACTTTTGTTCTCCTTCTTACTCAGCCCTCTGTATCCCCAGCAACAATGGCCCAGAAAAGGAGAAAGTTGGACACCGGTTAGCCTCTCTCGGTAGAGCCGTCCGGTCCCAGCAGAGACCCTGCTGTAAACAACTCCTCGCAGCCTGCCGGACCACCCCCTCTAGCTGGGTCCATGGACCTCACGTACGAGGCTGGTGCTCCTGTAGCATAGGAGGTGCCGCTAGTCCTCGTTGACGAGCCTCGGGCTCCAACTTGGGCAAGGCACATTGTCCGCTTCCTCCAAACCGAAGAGCTTCCCGGCGATCAAGACGAAGCTGAAAGGGTAGCCCGGAGGGCCATTATGTATCAGTTTGTCGATGACACTCTGTACAGAAGGAGGCCCAACGGTGTGAAATTGAAGTGTGTCTGCCATGAAGGAGAGGAACTACGGGCTGAGATATACAAAGGAATGTGCGGATCCCACATTGGATCAAGGGTATTAGTTGGGAAAGCATTCCGGCAAGGATTCTATTGGCCCACAGCCCTCCAAGATGCGGTCGAGCTAGTCACTAAGTGTGAAGCCTTCTGGTTCCATTCCAAGAAAACCCACCTGCCTGCCCAAGCGCTTCATACAATCCCTCTACCTTGGCCATTTTTGGTCTGGGGGCTTGATATCCTTGGCCCCTTCCCCCGAGAAATCGGGGGCTTTGAATTCTTGTTCGTTTCCATCGACAAGTTTACAAAGTGGCCGGAAGTGACGGACGTGAAAAAGGTGACTGCTCAGTCAGCTATCAATTTCTTGAAAGATCTGGTGTGTCGTTTTGAAATTCCGGCAAGGATCATCACCGAAAATGGCACCCAGTTCACGAGCCACGCCTTCATGCAATATGTTCATGCCCTCGGATGCAAAATCTCATTTGCCTCTATGGCACAACCCTGGAGCAATGGACAAGATGAGAGGGTGAACGCTGAAGTGCTTTGTGGAATCAAGAAAAGAACCTTTGATGCGCTGCAGAAGCATGGCAAGCGGTAGACCAAGGAGCTGCCGATGGTTCTCTGGCCCCTTAGAATGACACCAAACCAAGTGATACGTCTCCGTTGTATCTACTTTTCCAAACACTTTTGCCCTTGTTTTGGACTCTAACTTGCATGATTTAAATGGAACTAACCCGGACTGATGCTGTTTTCAGCAGAACTGCCATGGTGTTTTTTTTGTGCAGAAATAGAAGTTCTCAGAATGACCTGAAAATCCACGGAGCAACTTTTCAGAATAAATTAAAAATACTGGCAAAATAATTAGCGCCAGGGGACCCACACCGTGTCCACGAGGGCGAGGGGCGCGACCCTCGGCTATGGCATGCCCCCTGCCTCGTGGGCCCCCTGGACGTCCACCGACCTCAACTCCAACTCCATATATTTGCTTTCGCGGAGAAAAAATCAGAGAGAAAGTTTCATCGCGTTTTACGATACGGAGCTGCCGCCAAGCCCTAATCTCTGTCGGGAGGGCTGGTCTGGAGTCCGTTCGGGGCTCCGGAGAGGGGGATTCGTGGCCTTCGTCATCGTCAACCATTCTCCATCACCAATTTCATGATGCTCACCGCCGTGCATGAGTAATTCCATCATAGGCTTGCTAGACGGTGATGGGTTTGATAAGATTTACCATGTAATCAAGTTAGTTTTGTTATGGTTTGATCCCTATTATCCACTATATGTTCTGAGATTGATGTTGCTATGACTTTGCTATGCTTAATGCTTGTCACTAGGGCCCGAGTGCCATGATTTCAGATCTGAACCTATTATGTTTTCATGAATATATGTGAGTTCTTGATCCTATCTTGCAAGTCTATAGTCACCTATTATGTGCTATGATCCGACAACCCCGAAGTGACAATAATCAGGATACTTCTCGGTGATGACCGTAGTTTCAGGAGTTCATGTATTCACTATGTGTTAATGCTTTGGTCCGACACTCTATTAAAAGGAGGGCTTAATATCCCTTGGTTTCCATTAGGATCCCGCTGCCACGGGAGGGTAGGACAAAAGATGTCATGCAAGTTCTTTTCCACAAGCACGTATGACTATATTCGGAATACATGCCTACATTACGTTGATGAACTGGAGCTAGTTCTGTGTCACCCTATGTTATAACTATTACATGAGGAATCGCATCCGACATAATTATCCATCACTGATCCAATGCCTACGAGCTTTTCACATATTGTGCTTTGCTTATTTACTTTACCGTTGCTATTGTTACAATTACCACAAAACTGCTACTGTTACTTTTGCTACCATTACTGTTACTACGATGCTACTTTGCTACTAAATACTTTGCTGCAGATACTAAGTTATCCAGGTGTGGTTGAATTGACAACTCAACTACTAATACTTGAGAATATTCTTTGGCTCCCCTTGTGTCTAATCAATAAATGTGGGTTGAATACTCTACCCTCGAAAACTGTTGCGATCCCCTATACTTGTGGGTTATCAAGACTATTTTCTGGTGCCGTTGCCGGGGAGCATAGCTCTATTCTTTGAGTCACTTGGGATTTATATCTGCTGGTCACTATGAGAAACTTAAAAGACGAAAGAACTAAGATTTATCCCTCAACTACGAGGGGAGGTAAGGAACTGCCATCTAGCTCTGCACTAGATTCTCCTTCTATTATGAGTAAGCTTGCGACACCTAAACATGATCCTACTATTAATTCTGATATGTTGCATGTTATTGATGATGCCACTTCTACTATGCATGATACTTATGATGAAACTCCTTCTATGCTTGTTACTACTGTGCCATTAGGTGAATATCTTGATGAACAACTTGCTAAGGCTAGAGAGAATGAAATCATTGAAAATGAAATTGTTGAAGAGAGTGATGATGAAGGTTCTCCCCCTAAGTATGAATTGCATGTTGTTCCTGAGGGTTATGTTATGGACGAAGAAACTACTAGAGATATTCTTTCTTGCAATGATAGATCTGATCTTAAGTAGTTATTAGCTAAACTGAAACAAAAATCTCTAAATGCTAGGATGAAATATGACCCTGCTTTTACTACTTCACCTATCTTTGTTACTAATAAGGATTATTAATTCTCTGTCAATCCTGAGATAATTACTTTGGTTGAATCTGATCCTTTCTATGGCTATGAATCTGAAACTGTTGTGACACATCTTACCAAATTTAATGATATAGCCACCTTGTTCACTAATGATGAGAAATCTCACTACTATTATATCCTTAAAATATTTCCATTCTCATTAAAGGGTGATGCTAAAACTTGGTTTAATTCTCTTGATCCTGGTTGTGTGCGTAGTCCCCAGGATATGATTTATTACTTCTCTGCTAAATATTTCCCTGCTCATAAGAAACAAGCTGCCTTGAGGGAAATATATAATTTTGTGCAAATTGAAGAAGAGAGTCTCCCACAAGCTTGGGGGAGGCTTCTCCAGTTACTTAATGCTTTGCCTGATCATCCTCTTAAGAAAAATGAAATACTTGATATCTTTTATAATGGACTAACAGATGCTTCCAAGGACCACTTGGATAGTTGTGCTGGTTGTGTTTTCCGGGAAAGAACAATCGATCAAGCTGAATTTATATTGAATAATATGTTGACTAATGAAAATAATTGGACACTTCCTGAGCTAACTCCTGAGCCAATTCCTGAGCCAACCCCTAAACCAACTCCAAAGAAGAGGGGTGTTCTATTTCTCAGTCCTGAAGATATCTATGAAAGAAAAAGGTATTAAAGTTGAAGATGTTAAGAATTTACCTCCTGTTGAAGAAATACACGGTCTTAATTTACCACCTATTAAAGAAACACATGTTCCTGATAACCCGACACAGGTAGTAAAGGTAAATTCCCTCTATAGATATGATAAAGTTGAAATCCCGTCTACTAAGTTTCCTAGCCAATGTTTGGGTGAATTTGATGACTTTATGGCTAGACAAGAAAACTTCAATGCTTATGTTGGTAGAGAATTAGAGAGTAATGCTTACATGATTGGACGCTTGAGTGATTATATGGCTAGAGTTAAAGGTGAACTTAAACTCATTAGTAAATATGCTTCTATGGCTACCACTCAAGCAGAACAAGTACTTGAGGCTCAAAATGATTTTCTTGATGAATTAAATAATAAACATGACTTTGTTGTTAGAGTGGCTACTAGAACTGGTAAAATGACAGAGGAACCTTTGTATCCTGAAGGCCACCCTAAGAGAATTGAGCAAGCTTCTCGGAGAAATAATGTAGATGCACCTAGTCCTTCTAAAAAGAAGAAAAAGAAAAATGATAGGACTCTGCATGCTTCTAGTGAACCTGTTATAGACACACCTGAGAATCCCAATGATATTTCTATTTTTGATGCTGAAACACAATCTGGTGATGAACATGAACCTAGTGATTATGTTAATGATAATGTTCATGTTGATGCTCAACCTAGCGATAATAATGATGTAGAGATTGAACCTGCTGTTGATCTTGATAACCCACAATCAAAGAATCGATGTTATGATAAGAGAGACTTTGTTGCTAGGAAGCACGGTAAAGAAAGAGAACCATGGGTTCAGGAACCCATGCCTTTTCCTCCCAAGCCATCCAAGAAAAAGGATGATGAGGATTTTGAGCGCTTTGCTGAAATTATTAGACCTATCTTCTTACCTATGCGCTTAATTGATATGCTTAAAGTGAATCCTTATGCTAAGTACATGAAAGATATTATTACAAATAAAAGAAAGATATCAAAAGCTGAAATTTCCACCATGCTTGCCATTATAATTATAAGGGAGGAATACCAAAGAAACTTGGAGATCGAGGAGTACCAACTATACCATGCTCCATTAAAAGAAACTATGTTAAAACTGCCTTATGTGATCTTGGAGCCGGTGTTAGTGTTATGCCTCCCTCTTTATATCGTAGACTTGAATTGAATAAGTTCACACCTACTGAAATATCTTTGCAAATGGCTGACAAATCAACTGCTATACCTGTCGGTATTTTTAAGGATGTGCCTGTTGTGGTCGCAAATGTTACTATCTTAACGGACTTTGTTATTCTCGATATTCCCGAAGACGATAGTATGTCGATTATCCTTGGTAGACCCTTTCTGAATACTCTAGGGGCTGTTATTGATTGCAACAAAGGCAATCTCACTTTTCATGTTAATGGTAATGAGCATACTGTACACTTTTCGAGGAAACAACCTCAAGTTCATAGTATTAATTCTATTAGGAAAATTCTAACTATCATTATTGGAGGTTTTGAATTTCCTCTTCCTACTGTTAAGAAGAAATATGATATTCTTATTATTGGGGATGTTCATATCCCCGTTGAGGTAACCTAGTGTTATTCGAAATTTCTCCGGTTTCATGTTATTCGGAATGAGTTTGTTAACAAGACTTGATCAACCTTGTTAGTGGATTCCTTTTGATGAGCATGAGATGGATGAAATTAGAAGGCACAACCTTCGGTACCCTCTTTTTACTTTCTGTTATTTAGAATAAATGAAGTGAAAATAGTATTATCTGTCTGTTTTCTGAATTATCCATGCATTAAAAAATACCTGAAAATAAAAGTTCTCCAAATGCCCTTCAAATTTAATATGATTTTTTCTAGAATATTTGAGAATATATGGCACTGAGAACACAACAGGGGGAACTGGCACCTGGCCATGAGGGTCCAGGGTGCGACCACTCCTACAGGGTGCGCCCCCTGCCTCGTGGGCCCACAATGGCTCCCCTCCACTTATTCCTGCACACACACACTTAATCTTCCTGCCAAAAAAAATCACCATCCAACTCAAGCACGAGGTCTAGCTCACTTTGGTGCCATTTTCGACTCCTTGCTCAAAGCTCCATTCACAAAACTGCTTTGGGAGATTTTTCCTTGGTATGTGACTCCTCCAATGGTCCAATTAGTTTTTGTTCTAGTGCTTTATTCATTGCAAATTTTTGCTGCCCAGGTAACACTATTCTTGACCTTGCGTGTCAAATTTATGAGGTCCCAAGTAATTCTAATGCATGATATAGGCTCTAGGCACTTGTGGGAGTAGTTGTTATGAGTTTTGTTGTGTTTGATTCACTTCTATTTTGAGTTGCTAAAAATTTCAAAAAAATTCAGAAAAAGATGAAGAGATTGTTCTTGAGGGGCTCTTCTAGCCAAGGCTCTAAGGATAAACAAACTAAGGAGAATGAAAAGGCCAAGTATAATCTTCCTCGTGTGGCGGAAGTACGGTCGTGTGAGTGGCCTTGTGATGATTTCTTGAGAGCAGCCGGGATTTATGACGAGTTTTATTCTTTGGCTGATAATGCGGGCCTCACCGACTTCCTCCACGACCAGGCTGAACAGTATCTCTTACTCACCAATACTTTCGTGCAAAATTTCTACTTTTATCCTACGAAATCACCTCCTTTAGTAGCATTTCATTTATATGAAGTGGCTAGGGAGATGTCACTATATGAATTTTGCACAATTTGCAAGATACCTTTCGGGGGCAGCTTAGAGGAACCACATCGCAAAGATGTAGATGGATTTATTGATACCATTACTATAGGGGAAACGAGGAAGGTTTCCGATGCAAGAATTACTAGCATACATGTTCCTTTTTTATGCTACTTTGCCATATTTGCTAGTCGATGCTTAATTGGTCATGGAAACTGTGGAAACCTTAGTGTACCTGATATTACTATTTTGTTCCATGCTTTATTCCGTGATAACTCTGTTAGTATGGGTGATATTAATGCTAAACGATTAGGCCACAACCGTACAAAGGGACCCATCTTTGGAGGTATCTATGTTGCACGCCTTGCTAAACATTTCAGGATACCCATTAGGCATTTGGAGGAGGAAAAGTTGTTGCCCCCTACTTTTCTAGATTATAAGAGCATGGTAGCACATGATTTATTGTTAATAATGATGATAAGATGCTTTTGTATAATCTGAGATTGAATAAGAAACACAGTGAGACTATTATTTTGCTTGTGCCCTCTTTGTTTGATTTAACTGCAGGCCATTACCTCGTCTTGCCGATGTCCGTTTCCACGTACCGGGGCCAGACATCAGCCTCAGAGCCCGAGCCGGAACTGCCACTTGACCCTTATCGTCCATCATCTTATCAGTGGGATCCGGAGGAGATAGCCAGCCAGTGGCAATCAGATGACACTCCTCAGTACACCGGAGAGAGTAGCCATGATCCATGGGCATAGACCAACTTAGTCCAAAAGTCTAAGCTTGGGGGGGTACGTATTTCTCACCGACATTACATTCATGTTCACACACTCATTCTAGTTGTCGGTACTCATACTTTTTCATTGTACTATCCATGCTAGTTTAATTTCTTTTTCTAGCTTTCTTCTTGTGTGTTTGATAAACCTTAAGAAAAACCAAAAAAATTAGTTAGTTTATTTTCTATGATTGTAGTAGTAATTAAATGAAAACCCAAAAAGATATCTCGTTCTTCTTTTACTTATTGGGAGCTTTCCCGTGTAAATAGTTTTATTTCTTTTCTTTCCTTTGGGGGTCGAGAGGAGAAGACCATAATGAAAATGTTTAGTGGCTCTCATATGCATAATTATTGATTTAAGCAAGAGCCCATATTACCTTGTCTTCTCCCTTGAATTGAATGCTTGCAGATTCCAGCTTAGTCCAATGCACATGCACTATTATTATTATCGACATCGTTCGGTCGTGCAAGTGAAAAGCAATAATGATGATATATGATGGACTGATTGAGATGAGAGAAGCTGGTATGAACTCGACCTCTCTTGTTTTTGTAAATATGATTAGTTCATCATTCCTGATTCAGCCTATTATGAATAAACATGTTTGCAATGACAATTAGAGATTATAGCTGCTTATGCCATGCTTAGTTAGCTAGGAGTTTATAATGCTTTACCTTGCGTGCCAACATGCTATTAAAATGGTTGTGATGTGGTATGATAGGGTGGTATCCTCCTTTGAATGATTCGAGTGACTTGAGTTGGCACATGTTCACGCATGTAGTTGAAACAAAATCAACATAGCCTTCATTATATTTATGTTCATGGTGGATTATATCCTACTCATGCTTGCACCTGCTGTTGATTAATTTTAATGCATGTTCATGACTGTTGTCGCTCTCTCAGTTGGTCGCTTCCCAGTCTCTTTCTAGACTTCACATGTACTAAGCGGGAATACTGCTTGTGCATCCAAACTCCATAAACCCCAAAGTTATCACATATGAGTCCACCATACCTTCCTATATGTGGTATCTACCTGCCGTTCCAAGTAAATTTGTATGTGCCAAACTCCAAACCTTCAAATGAAATTCTGTTTTGTATGCTCGAACAACTCATGTATCAACTAGGGATGTCTGTATCTTCCATGTTAGGCGGGTTATTCTCAAGAGAAGTGGATAACACTCCTTATTCACGAGAAAATGGCTGGTCACCGGGATGCCCAGTCCCATGTGTCGGTGTCAAAACCGGCGGATCTCGGGTAGGGGGTTCCGAACTGTGCTTCTAAAGCTAATGGTAATAGGAGGCGGGGGACACAATGTTTACCCAGGTTCGGGCCCTCTTGATGGAGGTAATACCCTACTTCCTACTTGATTAATCTTGATGATATGAGTATTACAAGAGTTGACCTACCACGAGATCGTAGAGGCTAAACCCTAGAAGGTACCCTATGATTATGATTGTTGTTGTCCTATGGACTAAACCCTCCGGTTTATATAGACACCGGAGGGGGATAGGGTTACACAGAGTTGGTTACAGACAAGGAGATCTACATATCCAAATTGCCAAGCTTGCCTTCCACGCAAAGGGGAGTCCCACCCGGACACGGGACGAAGTCTTCAATCTTGTATCTTCTTAATCCAACAGTCTGACCAAAGTATATAGTCTGGCTGTCCGAGGACCCCCTAATCCAGGACTCCATCGGTAGCCCCTGAACCAGGCTTCAATGACGATGAGTCCGGCGCGCAGATTGTCTTCGGCATTGCAAGGCGGGTTCCTTCCCCGAATACTCCATAGAAGATCTTGAATATGAGGATCGTGTCCGGATCTGCAAAATAATGTCCACATACCATCGTAGAGAGCATAATTATTCCGCGAATCTAATCTGCTGACAACCTTTCATAGCATGACATTATGCCGCGGCCCGGTCATTACGAACCGTTTTCCCAGCCTGCCGCTACACGTGTTGCGAGGCGGTTTTATTGGCACGTCTTGTCGAAGCAGAGATCGTGTTCCCCTTATCACGGGATCCTCATCAATACGGGTGTCGTTAACCCAACCGTGCTTGTTAGTAAGAATCCTTGATTTTAGGCAAGTTCCAAACGGCCACGCGGAGAATGCTTGATATTCACCCTCTTTATAAAGGGGACAAGGCCTGTCCTTTTCTTCCCACGCTCGATCCTTCCCTTCCCCCACCTCGAGTTCCAACACCCGAGGCTAAGGATAAGCACTTAGAACCTTCCACCATGTCCGGATCCAACCTTCAAGGTCGGTGGATGGTCTCCTCTGTCACAGAGGAGGACATCAAGAAGCTTAGGGAGGCCAGGTACCTGACCGCCGAAATCCTGCACAGGCTGCCTACTCAAGGGCAGGTCATCCCCACTCCCGAACCCAATGAGAGTGTCGTATTTGTTTCCCACTTCCTCCGAGGGCTAGGATTTAGTCTTGGTCCCTTTGTTTGTGGGCTCATGATCTATTACGGGCTAGATTTCCATGACCTAGCTCCAAATTCCATCCTTCACATCTCGTCGTTTATCGTCGTGTGTGAGGCCTTCCTCCGCATCACCCCACACTTCGGCTTATGGCTCAAGACCTTCAATGTGAAGCCGAAGATGATCGATGGGCGACACGCAGAGTGCAGAGGCGCTATAATAAGTAAAGGCATTGACGCCCTATGGACAAAGGGTTCCTTCCCGGAGGTGTCCAACTTATGGCAATGGGAGTGGTTTTACATCACAGCTCCCCGAGGTACAAAGCGGGCGGCCGCCCCCGCCTTCCGCTCGGGCCCTCCGGCCCAACTAGCGTCATGGGTCAACAAGGGGCTGGACTGGGGGCCAGTTAATGACGTGCTGACATTGTGAAGCCTCCGAGATCTCCTCAAGAGGGATGTTAGTCTTGTCAAGGTAATGCAAGTAATGCTAGTCCGTCGGGTCCCGCCATGCCAACGTCGATCTCTCCATGTGGGAGTTCAACCCAGAAGGACCGCGAACTATTCAACAATTCTTCGGCGTGGCGCTCGAAGAGATGTATGGATTGTTCTTCGGATCACGAAAAAGTGTCCAGACACCAGCGAGGATGCGGGTCTCAACTGCAATCGTCCAGATACCCAAGTAAGTAATTCCGCGACCGAACATGCCATCTTTATATTTGTCACAACATCATTATGAAAAATTGCTCTCGTCCAAGACTGGATAAGAAAGGCGGAGAGGATCAGGTGTTCAACCCCCCTTCCCAAAGGCTCACCGGATCCTGTACTAACCAGGATGCTTGAGCATGCACCCTATCAGGTGCCATCAGGAGAAGATGAAGGGAGGAATAGAGAAGCCAAACGCGGGCTTCATACCTTACACATCCAAACCGGGGGAGTAAGTGCCTTTGCGAAGGAGGATAATCGGGGAGGTGAATCTAGAATCCCCTCTCCTCACAGGAAGAAAAGGGCCGCCTCTGAAGACTTGGAAATGGAGGTTTCCAAACGAGGGAAGAAACCTTTTCCAGGGGGCCCTGCCCAAGAGGGCGTCCTTACGGCACTGTGCCCGCAAGGGGGCCAGCCCTCAACCGAGCTGTAAGTGAACAAAAGTACTTCGGTAAATGTATCCTGCTTTATCTCCGAGAACAATAACCGAGACACATATCTTGCAGGCTGGCTCGTAGCCCTTCTCAACAAAGATCGTCTTCAGGGGATCTTCTTCCGGAGATGATGGAGAGTGAAATGCCTCCTCCTGCCTCCCCGCCTAATAGGGCGGACGACCCCGAGGTGTCGTTAGGGAGGATTCCTGCTGATCCGCAAAGGCCAGAAGGTAACTCTTCGGCCGCCCGAAGTCCGGAGTATTTGGCTCCTAAGGAGAGCAACATAAAGAGTCCGGGATTGTCCGGTGCACAACCGGACACGCTGATGGGTCTTCTGTAGCAAGCGGCTATCTCAGAGGCACATCATACCTTAATGGGTACGATGGTTGAGAGGATTTCCTCCGCCAAAAGCGGGTTGAATGAAGCTTTTATGAGCCTGCTAAGAGGTTTTGAGGTACGCAAAGTAATATATATGTATTTTTGACGGTACCGCACACTCTAGTTGTGCTCTGTATAGATAGTATCCCTAGAGACTCTGGTTGCCGTCCAGAGGCGGCAAACAGAGGATCATAGTCCCAGGTAATGATTGCACTGCTTTTATGTGCATGTGGCTGAGGGTCCGGTGGCTGGTCGGACTGCTGATTTTGCTGAGACGAAGCGGCAGCTTGACGTGGCGGATGCCGACATCGCGCTTGTGAACAAGCGGCTTGACGAGGCACAGGGTATGTATCTTTGGGTGGTCAGCGAATATTAAGAGGAGCATGATGCTAGTATCTATAATATGCTATGAATGGAGATGGAGCTGCCACCGTCGAGACCCTTTGGGCGGAACTTGCCCGAGCCAACGAACAAGCCAGGAGAAGTGATGTGGCCGCCCTAAAGGCGACCGAAGAGTTAAAAGCCGAACGGGCTGCTCATCGCTAGAGCGGAGATAAAATAGCCAAGATGGCTGTTGAGCTGAAAGATGTCGCCGACCGATATGAGCTCCTTGAAAAGGAAAACCAAGAGAAAGTGGCTGACCTAAAGAAGGCCTTGGAAGAAGCCAAGGAAACTCGTTCTTTGATCAGAGCAGCAAGGGAGGAGCTTCGTCAAGCCAGAGATATCATGGCTAGGAAGCCCTTTCTATTGCGGACAAAGTTTGGAGATCCAAAGTATGCCCCTCTTGATCAACTATGGAGTGCTGCGGACGCATACTTGGACTTGGAGAAGAGTGCTGCTAATGCGACTGAATATTTCAAAGATCAGAAAGATCATGAGGTGGAAAGGTTGTTCCGGTCGCAGTTCAGTGCTCCAAAGCGTCCGCTGCTGTTAAATGAACGAACGGCCGAGTGGGCCGAGCTCCATAGGTTGTCCAGGCTTGTCATGAGGTCTGTCGTGGATCATTTTTTGCCAAAGGGACCAAGGCCGGACAGTTATTTTGGCTTAGTGCAACGATTCCTTCGCGATGTGCCGCATATCAACACTATAAAGGGGTCGGCGTGCATAGAGGGTGCACGGATGGCTCTTGCCCGTGTTAAAATTTATTGGGCAGGGATGGAGGCCACCGCTATTGCAACCCGGGGTCCGGCCAGGGGCCAGTACCCAGCCGAGCACTATTTTTAAGAAGTCCTAGAAGGCGTCCATTTAATAGATGCTCAGTGCTCGAAGAGTGCCATGTTCGAGTGACATGTATCTGAATTGTAAAAACAATACTATTTTGATTATAAAGGATGTCTTTATACTTTTGCCCGAAAGTATTATAGTGCCTCCTATGCGTACGTTTATGTATGTATATAACCTGAAAGTTTGCAGTCGTCGGCTTCAGCCCCCATGCATGTAAAGCGGGGGTGTTAGGAAAAACGTGTAAGCACACTTGATCCAACGTCTTGGTCCATTAAGGAGGTGATAGCGCGGCGAACAAGGCAATCAGACTATACATCTTGAACACTTTCACTTAGCCAGAGAAGTTTGATGGTGGGGCTACTATATAGCCACTGGTACTTCCGCGTTCATCCGAATTCGGTGCGCGTACATACGTGACCGAGAAACCGGTCCATCGTTAATGCGGAGGAATTGCGAAGATTGCGCTGAGTCATCGAGTGCTTGACCAATCTCGTGCTTTATCATGACAGTCACCTTTCAGATTTCTCTACTGAGGTGCTCATCCAGATGAACCAGGGCACAATCGCAGTAGTTCTCTCGGTGCCACCTTAGCCGATAGAGCGGAACATAAGGTAGCAAAACACGGGAGCCGGGCAAACCCTAATACTGACCAAAGACATGATAAGGAGCTGATGCATATAAGGCCAAAGTCGCGACGCCGAACACTCCCTAAGGTATTCGTACTTTACAACATATACGGGGCTGAGTAACACCCTCAATAATGAGCCCTGAATTTGCAGGTACATGCATTAGTCTGGCGTGATGAAATGCCAATAACGCCAGCACCCCTCTCGGTTGTGTTGAGTGCCCGGAGGGTGTAGAGCAACAAGAGACATTAAAAAGGTTTACACATGGTCTTAATCTAAAAAGAAACCTTTGAGCGGGGCCCTGCTGCACGTCTGCGCCTTTATCTCCGTTGTGCCGTATCCTGGAAGGGTGTAGCACGAGATCATCTGTAAAAAAAAGAAAAAGACCCAGGTGAAAGACTTCGTGTGGAAAGTTGTTTATTCTTAATGAACCATGAAAATGCAATCTATTATTGTATTAATAGGTTCAAGCCAAACTATGGGCCATATTACATGCGGGCAGCCCCTGGCACCATCTATGGGGGTATATCCACCGACCCAAGCTTAGGTTTATCTAGGCTGCTACAACTAGAGGTGCGTCGGACTCATCTAACCGTGTCTGCGATCTTGACGACCGATCATTTATTCTTGTTAGAGAGGTCGTTCAGTGTTCGGTTGCTAGAGTCATCACATATTCTTCTGCACGTAAGGAACGCTCTGTATTTCCGCTAACTGTAATGATGCCACGTGGACCGGGCATCTTAAGTTTAAGATAAGCATAGTGCATTATTGCATTGAAATGAGCGAAGGCCATTCTTCTGAGTAGTGCATGATAGCCGCTTTGGAATGGAGCGATGTCGAATATTAATTCTTCGCTTCGGAAGTTGTCGGGAGAACCGAATACAACCTCTAGTACTAGAGAGCCCGTGAAGCGGGCCTCTACGCCTGGTATTACTCCTTTAAGGGTAGTACTGCTTTGGCTGATTCTGGACCGGTCTATCCCCATCTTGCGGACAGTGTCCTGATATATTAGATTAAGACTGCTGCCGCTGTCCATGAGGACTCGGGTGAGATGGTATTTGTCAATTATTGGGTCGAGCACCAAGGCAGCTGATCCTCCGTGCTGGATACTAGTCGGATGATCCCTGCGATCAAAGGTCGGGAAAGCCGACCAAGGGTTGAACTTGGGGGCGACGGGCTCTACAGCGTATACGTCTCCGAGTGCGCGTTTGCGCCTCCTCCTTGGTATGTGAGTTGCGTAAATCATGTTCACTGTTTTGACCTCTGGTGGAATTTTTTTCTGTCCCCCCAGTGTTCGGCTGGCGAGCCTCATCCTCATCCACACTTGGCGTCTCCCTCCCCTTGTGTTCAGCGTTTAGTTTACCGGCCTTCTTGAAGTCCCAGCATTCTCTATTGGTGTGATTTGCAGGTTTTTTGGGGGTGCCATGAATCTGACATAATCTGTCTAGTATCTTGTTTAGGCTGGACGGTCCATCTCTGCTGCTTTTAAATGGCTTTTTCCGTTGACCGGGTCAAGAGCCCCTGAATCTGGTGTTAACGGCCATGTTGTCTGGTCTATCATCATTATTTTGACGCTTGTTTTTATTGCGTCGCGGCTTCCCATTGCCATCCCTGACTTCGGATGTGCCTGGGTCGCTGGTGCCGCTGCGGGCCAACCAGCTGTCCTTGCCCACGCAGAAGCGGGTCATAAGGCTTGATAGGGCTGCCATTGTCCTCGGCTTTTCTTGGCCGAGGTGCCTGGCAAGCCATTCGTCTCAGATACTATGCTTGAAAGCCGCTAAGCCTTCGGCATCCGGGCAGTCTATGATTTGATTCTTCTTAGTGAGAAATCTGGGTTGAGCACCAAGGCAGGTTACGGGCTGACTCTCCGGGTTGTTGGATTATGTGACTTAAATCGTCTGCATCTGGAGGTCGGACATAGGTCCCTCGAAAATTGGCCCTGAAAGCATCCTCAAGTTCCTCCCAGCTTCCAATTGAGTTTTTGGGGAGGCTTTTCAACCAATGCCGAGCTGGTCCTTTCAACTTGAGGGGCAGGTATTTGATGGCGTGGAGATCATCTCCGCGACCCATGTGGATGTGATGCATAAAGTCCTCAATCCAGACCCCAGGGTCTGTCGTTCCATCGTATGCCTCTATATTTATGGGTTTAAATCCCTCTGGAAATTCATGATCCAGCACCTCATCGGTGAAGCACAGGGGGTGCGTGGCACCCCTGTATTTGGATATGTCATGGCATGCTGTCGACGGTTGTTGTGTTCGGTGTTGATTCCGAGCTGGTATTCGATCAATATGATCGTTTTGGTGGCTGTGATCCTGCGCCGAAGCACGCTTCCTAGATCCATAGATGGACCTGGCCATACCGACTTTTTTGTCCAGGAGTTCCCATAAATCGTGTGCTGACTTGTGTGCGGTGTCATTAGCCGCCCTATCGCGACCACGGGGAGGTCGATCCGGTGTATCGGCCGTATTATTTTTCAGCGGGATGGGCTCTATGGCCTCGTCATCGAATTCGGGCAGCAGCTTGCACTTTGGGTAGCTCTTTGTGTGGCGATCGCCACCATATTTTTCTTCAGTGTCGAGCACTTTGTTCCATCTACGGTTGAGCGTATCCTGTGCGGCCTTAAGCCTTTGCTTCTTCTTATTCAAGCTTGTCATTGTGGAGATAAGCCTTCTATGGAGGTTCTCTTGTTCCAAGTGTTTTTCCGGGATGATGAGTGCATCATCGTCCGGACTATTGTCCTCTCCGGAGACAGGTTTATGGGTTTTATCTTCTCGTCGCTATGATCGGACAGCAGCCCCGGACTATGTTCCCTGTCCCCTGGCTCATCCTGCTCCATCGCTGGGTCCATGGGGTCGTCGTTTCCTTTGGAGTCGGCCGGGGTAGTATTTGTTCTTGCGTTGTTATCGCTGTTTTTACTGTGGCGGGATTTAGAGCGGCGCCTACATCGTTGCTTTGGTTGCTTATCGAGGGGATTATCCTCCGTTGCATCCTCCCGTTCCCCGCCGTTGTTTTCTTGGGGTGTATCCACCATGTATATATCGTATGATGAGGTGGCTGTCCAGCGCCCCATGGGTGGTGGTTCCTGTTCCTCTCCAGCATCGTCGTCCATACCATCGATGTCTTCGGAGTCGAAGTCAAGCGTGTCGGTTAAGTCATCGACAGTGGCTACCAAGTGGGTGGTGGGTGGGGAACGAATTTCTTCATCGTCCGCTTCCCATTCAAGCCGGACAAAGTTTGGACAAGAGTCTCCTAATAGGGAGAGAGATTTCAGTGAATTTAGCACGTCGCCTAAAGGTGAGTGCTAAAAGATATCAGTGGAGGTAAACTCCATGATCGGTGCCCAATCAGATTCGCTAGGCAGGGATGCGTGTGATTCGGAGCCTATGGCCGGAGACGAGTCCTAGGGTCCGATAACACATGACTTATCGGAGGTGAGGTCTGTGTTCGGCTCTATTGCCAATGAATATGAAGCCCCCGTGGCGGGGTCCATCCACCCGCCCTCATATGGCACAATCTGCTCCAGATTAAAGACCGGGGCCGCCGCAGGTGTGATCTCCCGAACACCGTCCGATGGCAGATCTAAGTCAAGCTCGTCGTGATTGTTCACCGCACCTAACATGGGCTCAAGTCTATCAAAGATCAAGTCTCCGCGGATGTCGGCAGTGTAGTTCAAGCTTCCAAACCTGACCTGATGGCTAGGGCCGTAGCTATCAATCTGCTCCAGATGGCCAAGTGAGTTGGCCCGCAATACGAAGCCGCCGAATATGAAGACTTGTCGGGGGAGGAAAACCTCACCCTGGATCGCATCGTTGCAGATGATCGAAGGATCCATCAAGCCTTATCATGACGACACAGTGGAACTCTCAATGAAAGCACCAATGTCGGTGTCAAAACTGGCGGATCTCGGGTAGGGGGTCCCGAACTGTGCGTCTAAGGCTAATGGTAACAGGAGGCGGGGGACACAATGTTTACCCAGGTTTTGGCCCCCTCGATGGAGGTAATACCCTACTTCCTGCTTGATTGATCTTGATGATATGACTATAACAAGAGTTGATCTACCATGAGATCATAGAGGCTAAACCCTAGAAGCTAGCCTATGATTATGATTGTTGTTGTCCTACATACTAAACCCTCCGGTTTATATAGACACCAGAGGGGGCTAGGGTTACATAGAGTCATTTACAGAGAAGGAGATCTACATATCCGAATTGCCAAGATTGCCTTCCACGCAAAGGAGAGTCCCACCCGGACACGGGATGAAGTCGTCAATCCTGTATGTTCATAATCCAATAGTCCGGCCAAAGTATATAGTCCGGCTGTCCGAGGACTCCCTAATCCAGGACTCCCTCACGATGCTCAAATCAAATAAAAATAATTGCAAACAAAACTCCCCCAGGATTGTTGCTAGTTGGAGGCACCCGTTGTTTCGGGCAAGCCATGGATTGATGCTTGTTGGTGGTAGGGGAGTATAAACTTTATCATTCTATTTGGGAACCGCCTATAATGTGGGTAACATGGAAGATATCAAGATCTCATAGTTGTTATTTTGACAGTGAAAGTATACCGTTCAAAATTTTATTTATCTCTATTTCAAAATCGAGCTCTGGCACCTCTACAAATCCCTGCTTCCCTCTGCGAAGGGCCTATCTATTTACTTTTATGTTGAGTCATCACCCTCTTATTAATAAGCACCCGCTGGAGATGACCGCTGTCATTTGAATGCGTTACTATTAGTTTATATTGGGTATGACTGGATCTGTTTTACCATGAATTACAATGTTTAGTCAGTCCTTGATCTTTAAAGGTGCTTTGCATTTATGTTTTGTGGTCTGAGAAAGGGCTAGCGAGATACCATCTTGTTATATCATATTATGATTGTTTTGAGAAAGTGTTGTCATCTGAGTTTTATTATTATTGCTCGGTAGTTGATTATGCCATTGATATGAGTAAACATGAGACCTAAGTGTTATTGTGAATATGGTTAGTTCATAATCTTTGCTGAAAACTTGAATGCTGGCGTTACATATTTGCAACAACAAGAGCAAACAGAGTTTGTAAAAGTTTTTCTATATCACTTTTAGTTTATCAACTGAATTGCTTGAGGACATGCAAAGGTTTAAGCTTGGGAGAGTTGATACGTCTCCGTCGTATCTACTTTTCCAAACACTTTTGCCGTTGTTTTGGACTCTAACTTGCATGATTTGAATGGAACTAACCCGAGCTGACGTTGTTTTCAGCAGAACTGCCATGGTGTTATTTTTGTGCAGAAATAAAAGTTCTCGGAATGACCTGAAAATCCAAGGAGCAACTTTTCAGAATAAATAAAAAATACTGGCGAAAGAATTAGCGTCAGGGGGCCCACACCCTGTCCACGACGGTGGGGGACGCGCCCCCTCCCCTAGGGCGCGCCCCTGCCTCGTGGGCCCCCTGGACGTCCACCGACCTCAACTCCAACTCCATATATTTGCTTTCGCCGAGAAAAAAGTTAGAGAGAAAGTTTCATCGTGTTTTACGATAAGGAGCCGCCGCCAAGCCCTAATCTCTCTCAGGAGGGCTGGTCTGGAGTCCATTTGGGGCTCCGGAGAGGGGGATTCGTCGCCATCGTCATCATCAACCATCCTCCATCACCAATTTCATGATGCTCACCACCGTGCATGAGTAATTCCATCATAGGCTTGCTGGACGGCGATGGGCTGGATGAGATTTACCATGTAATCAAGTTAGTTTTGTTAGGGTTTGATCCCTAGTATCCACTATGTTCTGAGATTGATGTTGCTATGACTTTGCTATGCTTAATGCTTGTCACTAGGGCCCAAGTGCCATGATTTCAGATCTGAACCTATTATGTTTTCATGAATATATGTGAGTTCTTGATCCTATCTTGCAAGTCTATAGTCACCTATTATGTGTTATGATCCGACAACCCCGAAGTGACAATAATCGGGATACTTCTCGGTGATGACCGTAGTTTGAGGAGTTCATGTATTCACTATGTGTTATTGCTTTGGTCCGGTACTCAATTAAAAGGAGGCCTTAATATCCCATAGTTTCCATTAGGACCCCGCTGCCACGGGAAGGTAGGACAAAAGATGCCATGCAAGTTCTTTTCCATAAGCACGTATGCCTATATTCGGAATACATGCCTACATTACATTGATGAACCGGAGCTAGTTCTGTGTCACCCTCTATTATAACTATTACATGAGGAATCGCATCCGACATAATTATCCATCACTGATCCAATGCCTACGAGCTTTTCACATATTGTGCTTTGCTTATTTACTTTACCGTTGCTATTGTTACAATTACCACAAAACTGCTACAGTTACTTTTGCTACCGTTACTTTTACCACCATACTACTTTGGTACTAAATACTTTGTTGCAGATACTAAGTTATCCAAGTGTGGTTGAATTGACAACTCAACTGCTAATACTTGAGAATATTCTTTGGCTCCCCTTGTGTCGAATCAATAAATTTGGGTTGAATACTCTACCCTCGAAAACTGTTGCGATCCCCTATACTAGTGGGTTATCACCGAGCCACCGGGCAGAATCCCTGCTTCCTGGTCTACGAGGCAGAAGCAGTTATCCCCACGAAACTCATTTATGGGTCACCTCGAGTACTTGCTTACGATGAAGTCGTGCAAGATCAGCACCGGCGTGATGACAATGTGCTACTCGAGGAGAACCGTCTCTGGGCTGCTATGCGTGCTGCACGCTATCTGCAAGCCTTGCGTCGCTAAAAGGTGACCTAGTCCTTAGGCGTGTCTAGTCCACCAAGGGTACACACAAGTTGTCACCAAAGTGGGAAGGCCCTTACCGGGTAGTACGAGTCACCAGACCCGGTGCAGCCCGTCTGGATACCAGAGATGGCACTCTGTTGCAAAACTCATGGAATATTGAGCATCTCCGCAAGTTCTACCCGTAAGACGCGAGGTTGCCGGGCCCTGACCGGTAGCCACGCATTTGTACAGGCCTTGCCTCAGCTGCATGTAACCCCTTGTACAGAGCCGGGGCGATGACCCCGTGCAAGAGAAAATAAATAAGCGATGTAGGGGGCCCCCAACCTAGACTGCATGCATGCATGAGCATTTTAGATCACTGCATAAGCATTTCATGAGCATCCGCATATGCATATAGATAGGATCGCATCCCGCATTCATTCTCATCTGCATGTAGCTACAGGGTCTTTCCGTGAATTTGGCTTTGACAAAGGATTGAGAAGGTTGCCCAGCACTATGATCTTCGGCAAGCCAAAAACAGATAAGTTCTACCTCTTGTCCATTCGTGTTCTGAAGCTATAACTTAGGAATTTGAAAACCTCGCTGCCCTTCTTAGACTTAGGTGCTCCCGTTCCTGACTCGAACGTTGCTTCGATCAGGATGGTCACAGTGGCCTTTGGTAAAAGGAAGTTGGCGGGGGGCTGGTCCCTTTGTCTGTAACCCTATAGATGTGGCTCTTCGGCAGACAAAAAGGATGCCGGCAAGATAGCCAGCCGGGAACAACTCGATTATTTACACTAAAGAGGCATCCCACCTCTACATGGACATATACATGCACGGGTTCCCCGCAAGGTTTATCTTTTTCATTAGCATGCTGATACAAGTACAAGCATTACGGAACACGAACATGGACACGAGAGATTACATTATTTGAATTAAAATTTGGCAAGTGCCTACAGATTTAAGATTGAAAAAAGATAGGTGCCCTGCAAAGTACTCTCCCTGTTCCTTCTCCCACAAGATACACGGAGAGAAGAAAAGAGGCAAGAGCAGCCCCCAAGCAGGAGTCCACCTTGATCTCGTCGAGGCCTGCCGGACACAAGGCCTGAAAAGATCAGGAGTGGCGGGGCTGCGAAGGAGGAGGGCGACCGGAGCAGCCCGGTGGCGTCATTGGTCACCACCACTAGGGCCCGCCAGAAGCCCCAGCTCGAGCGACAGTGGAGTCATCCACAAAAGCTCAGCTGGAAGACTACTGGAGGAGGTGAAGGCACCAAGAGAACAGCCCCCTCCACGGCAGCCAGGAGGCCGGTGATGACTGTGCCGGGGAGGATGGGAGGAACGGGAAGACAAGGCGACAGGTCACCAGGACGAGACGAACGCGTGGATGTAGTCGTACTCCGTCCCGATGACCTGCCTCCCGCCTTCTCCGTCTTCCCTAGCTTCATCTACATCAACACCTCGGCAGGGAAGTGCCCGCCCCGCGGTCCAACGCCCCCTCCGGAGAGATGGCAAGTGGCCAAGATGGCCAAAGGCCAAAGGTGCGCTGCTCCCCTCCTTGGCGGTAGGAAGGCGCACCCCAGGTCAAAATCAACTCTAGTTCCAAGGAGAGGCTCCGTACTAGGATTTCCAACGGTCCTGATCCCTTCACCTTGGACTTGGACCAAGCTCACTCCCCAAACGCCAGCGCCCTTGCTCGGCATTATCAACCCAAAGCAAAATCCTGGGGGCCAACCCCGGGCTCTCCCTTCCAGCATATCCAAGACAGAGTAAGGCAGAGGAGAATAGAAGTGTGTCGACATTCTGGCAACGGGGGTCCCCAGACTTGCCTGCCTGCGGCCTGCGGCGTGGCCCAAGGGGCGTCCCAGCATGGCCCATCTTCATCAGCACGAGCTCAAGACCCTCGCGAGGGGCCAAGCCTCGCGGGGCGGATGACAGGAGGCTTCCTCAGGCACGGCCTCGTCACGCTGGCTCGCGAGGAGGCGGAGAGATCAAGGCGGGGTACCTCACGAGGTGCCCATGACGCAAGCCATGACGACCAAGGGCGCCAGGCGGGCGCCAGCCCGCGCAGTGTCCTCCCTTTCCTCTTTGGTGCAAAGGGAGCAAGCGCAGGCGAGAGCATCAAGCAAATGCATCCATTTCGGTGCAACAAGACCAAGACCAGCAGAACGGCAGGCTGGAGGTCATCGTGGAGCCCAAGCCGGCGTCACCACCAGAGCCTTTGGCAGGTGAGGACCAACTTTAGTCAGGATAAGTGTACTAGATGTTCCCCTTCAAAATGGCCAATTGTTGGCGCCCTTCCCGCTCGATATTTGGGAGGAGGCCCAGGGCCTTTGCTTATAAATAGGAATAGCCACCACAAGGTAGGGGGACGAGATCTCAATGGACCGATCAATCAAGAGAGTGACTGAACTCCCCCTAGTAGTTCATCGCACCAGCCAAGAACAGACCCTCGCGAGGCTGTTCTTCCTTGTATTGTTCATCATCGGCCCAAGAGGCAATCCACCACACCACACACTGGAGTAGGGTATTACACCACAATGGTGGCCTGAACCAGTATAAACTCTGTGTCTCTTGTGTTGTTCCTTTGATTGCTTAGATCATAGCGAGGCGGTGAAGTGCAGGTAGGCAGAGGGTGAAATCTCCGCGCGCACCCCAGAGTTCGAACCTAGAGGGTCTGCCGGAACCCGAAATCCGACATTTGGCACGCCAGGTAGGGGTGCACCGGAATTCGCCTTCCGCCGCCCTGTTCTTCATCGACCATCGTGTCCATGTGAGACGCTCGCCGGGCCCGCGCCGAGCGCCGAGCCGCTCTCGCTTCCCGCATCGCCCAGACGGCCCCCGTCGGCGGCCACCCCTGCCGTTCCCCGTCGCCTGCCATCAACACCGCCACCGGCCCGGCGGGGAACAAGCAGCAAGCATCGTCCCAGCATCCATCCATGAGGCGAGACGGCCGCATTGCCACTCCCTCGCTCACCCCGGCTGGTTCTTCGTCCCGCGCGCCCCGCACGGCCATGGAGGCTCGAGCTGCGCTCATCGCGGCAAACGAGCTCCTGCGCTACCGCCCAGTCGATGACATCTATGAAGATTGGCTCGACCGCGTCGCCGAGCTCGTCCGCGCCGCAGGGGGCTCCCCCGCGCCGTCCTTCTCACTGCACCGCGCCCCGCCCCAAGAGGGCAATGAAGCTCCGGGGGCGCCTCAGCCGCCTCCCCCTCAAGAAGGCGCCCTGGCCCCAAGGCGCGTGGCTCCTGGAGGGAACCCACCCCGTCCGGCGCCAGCGCAGCAACAGCGGAGCTGCCAAGAGGTTCCTCGCCCCCAAGAAGCAGCCCAAGTGCTCCCTGCTCCGGTCCGTCACGACCACGCTCCTGTCGCAGCGCGCCAAGACCCTGCGCTGCTCCCAGCTGCAGCGCATGGGGGCCCGCAAGACCAAGCTCCTCGTCACCAGAGGCCTCCCGTGGCCACGGCAGGGTGTTGCGCCTTCACCGCCGGGCTGCGCAGCGTCGTGTGGCCCTACAAGTTCAAGCCAGACATGCCTCCTCGCTACGACGCCACGGCCGACCCTGCGGAGTTCCTCCAACTCTACGAGCTGGGCATCGAAGCCGCCAACAGGGACGAGAAGGTCATGGCGAACTGGTTTCCCATGGCACTCAAGGACGGGGCCCGCACCTAGCTCCTAAACCTGGCGCCAGGCACGCTCTCCTCCTGGGACGAGATGCGCACCCGTTTCATCACCAACTTCCAAGGTACTCGCGACCGGCCACCTGCCGTGAGCGACATGCGCCGCATCAAGCAGCAACCAGGGGAGACCCTTCATAAGTACATCCAGCGCTTCAACAATGCATGTCTCAAGATTCCCAAGGTGACCGAGGAGGCCATCATCTCAGACTTCTCCGACAGCGTGCGCGACATCAAGATGAAGGAGGAGCTGGCGATGCATGAAGATATGTGCACTTCCTTGGAGCTGTTCAACTTGGCAACCAAGTGCGCCAGGGCTGAGGAAGGGCGCCTTTCCCTCCTCGAGCTGCCAGCCGCCGACCCAAAAGAGAAGAAATCCAAGGCCAAGGACGTGAAGCGCAAGGGGGCTGCCGTGCTCGCGGCAGAACCAGACACCAAGCGGGGCAGAGATCAGCCTGAGTCTTTCAAGGGCAGCCGATACTGTGTGTACCACGACCTCCACACCCACAACACCACTGAATGCCAAGAGCTCCGAGCCGTGTGAGAAGGAAGGGTCGGCCGATGCCCCGACCGCAACGATCGCGGCTACGACCGAGGAGGAGGAAGGAACACATGAGGCTGGGAAGATCGCGGCCCTCGCCAAGGGTGGCGCGACCGACCTCACGAGGGTCGCTGGCAGGATCAGCCTCGCGAGGGGGACTGGAGGGATCGGCCTCGCGAGGATCGCCCGCAAGGAAAGCAGGACTCCCTCCGCTGCCGTCGCAGCCAAGGAGAAATGAGGACTATCATCAGGACGAGGGGGCTGGGGGCTTCCAGGAGGCGCGCGTGATCGCCTGCATCCTGATCGGAGCTCAAGCCCCAGCCTCTCAATGCATCTTCAAGCAGTTCAACCGCGAAGTGAATGTAGTCCTCCCCAAGCTTGAGGCCACGCTCCCCCTCAGGTGGTCGACGTGCGCCATCACGTTCAGCTCAGCGGATCAGCTCAAGTGCGCGGCCACAACCGGAGTCCTCCCAATGCTTTGCTCCCCAGTTATCAGCAACGTGCAAGTCACCAGGACCCTCATCGATGGTGGGGCAAGGCTCAACGTCCTGTCCGTAGAGACATTCAACAATCTCCAAGTGCCTTACGATTAGCTTCAGCCAACCAAGCCTTTCTCCGGAGTCACCGACGGCTCCATAGTTCCAATTGAGCAGGTCCGCCTCCCTGTCACCTTCGGGGCGCGCAACAACTACTGCACCGAGCTCATCGACTTCGACGTTGCCCACATTCGCCTGCTGTACAACGCCATCCTCGGCTACCCAGCTCTCACCAAGTTCATGGCCGTGACTCATCACGGCTACAACGTCCTCAAGATGCCAGGAAGCGGCGGAGTCATCACGGTGCCTTGTGAAGAAAGAGACATGGTGTGCTCCTTGGAACGATCTTTTCAGGCCGCATCACTTGAAGACCCAGATCGCGGGAGCGGAAGGCTCCCTGAGACCGCCCCCAAGAAGAAGAAGACATTGCCAGGCCCGACCCCTCAGGAGGCAGGCCCCTCAGGGTCGGTGCCTGCTCAGGGGGCACCTCCTTCTGTCGCATAGGGAGGCACGCCCGACGCCCTCCTCAAGCAGGGCTCAGGGGCTCCCACCTGGAGGGCCACCGACCTTGCTAAGGTCACGAGGGAGGCGCTTGGGAACCACTTGGAGGCGTGTTTCAGAACACGTTTCCCTCAAGAAGGAGCAAAGCAAGGAGGGCCAAACCCTCAGGTGTTCGTCAGTCAGATCACACATGAGTTGCAAGAGTCAAGAGTCATGAGTGGCGGCCGCCGCTTACCCGCCGCAGCTCCCCATCCAGGTGAGGATAGTGGGCTGCGCGTCTGCATCAACATCCCAGGGCTCAACCGAGTCGCCTCTCAGGAGCGCTTTTGGCCCTCACGTGTGGGGCGCAGCGGAGGCCCACCCCACAGCTACGTTCGCATGCCCTACGGCCTGTCGAACACGGCTGTGGTGTGCCAGCGCCTCATGAGGAGCATCCTGGAGGCTCAGGAGGCCAGGCGTTCTGCAGCCCTAGCGGAGATGGAGATGGTTCGCGAGGAGCCACCAGCGCCTCCGGAGCCTCCCGAGGCTCCTGGGCCTGGGGGCTCGTGAAGATCGGCTCCCGCAGCCCGCTACGTCTACTACATCAACACCCCTTCGCCGCCAACACTATCAGGTGACATCTTTCAAGTTTTGTTTCCACCTGGGAACGCCCTCAGGGCTGCATCATTCCCAGGCCGCGTGGGTCCGTCCCTGCGGCGTGTATCCCTTTTGCTCGTGTTTTTAGCTTACCTTGTTGGGGGCGCCTGTCGGTGTCAAAACCGGAGGATCTCGGGTAGGGGGTCCGAATTGTGCGTCTAGGCAGATGGTAACAGGAGACAAGGGACACGATGTTTTACCCATGTTCGGGCCCTCTTGATGGAGGTAAAACCCTACGTCCTGCTTGATTGATATTGATGATGTGGGTATTACAAGAGTAGAACTACCACGAGATCAAGGAGTCTAAACCCTAGAAGCTAGCCTATGGTATGATTGTTGTTCGTCCTATGGACTAAAGCCATCCGGTTTATATAGACACCGGAGAGGGCTAGGGTTACACAGAGTTGGTTACAATGGTAGGAGATCTACATATCCGTATTGCCAAGCATGCCTTCCACGCCAAGGAAAGTCCCATCCGGACACGGGACGATGTCTTCAATCTTGTATCTTCATAGTCTTAGAGTCCGGCAAATGATGATAGTTCGGCTATCCGAACACCCCCTAGTCCAGGACTCCCTCAGTAGCCCATGAACCAGGCTTCAATGACGACGAGTCCGGCGCGCATATTGTCTTCGGCGTTGCAAGGCGGGTTCCTTCTCCGAATAATTTATAGAAGACTGTGAACACCAGGATAGTGTCCGGCTCTGCAAAATTAATTCCATATACCACCGTAGAGAGAATAATATTTACACAAGTTCAATCCGCTGACATATTTGGTGGTGTGACGTCACACCACTACCAAGCCTTTACTCGAATTGTTTTTATTGTAGCACCTCAGCGTGTTTAGCGAAGCGGTTTCCTTGGCACGTCTTGTCGAAGCAGAGATTGTGTTCCCCTTATTCCGGGATTCCCATCAATACGGACATGGGTAACCCAACCGCGCCATTGATTTTGGCGCTTGGGAGATAAGCGAGTTTTATCAGGCCGATGGGGACGCATGTTTTCGTCCGCCCATATAAGGGGATAAAGATCCAACCATTTTACCTACGCCTTCTTACTCCTTGGCTTATCCATCTCCGGGAACTCGAGCTCTAGCGCCCAAGTCCGCACATCTCACCTCAACCTTCTCCAACTATGTTCGGAGCGGGAGGCAAGTGGATGGCCTCCTCCGTTACGGAGGGGTCATCCAGAAGCTGCGCAGCGCCGGATATCTGTCCAGCGACATCGCGCACCGGCTCCCCGACGAGGGGGAGCTCATCCCCACCCCCGGCCCCATGAGAGGGTAGTATTTCTTTCCCATTTCCTCTACGGACTGGGCTTCCCAATCCACCCCTTTGTCCGGGGGCTCATGTTCTACTACGGCCTAGATTTCCATGATCTGGCCCCGAATTTCATTCTCAACATCACGGAGTTTATCGTCGTGTGTGAGGCCTTCCTCTGCATCCAGCCCCGCTTCGGCTTGTGGCTCAAGACCTTCAGTATCAAGCCGAAGGTTGTGAAGGGCAGCCAAGCGGAATGTGGAGGTGCCATGGTGGGCAAGATTCCCAACGTTACTTGGCTTGAGGGCACTTTCGTGGAAACCATTAAGGGGTGGCAATCGGGGTGGTTCTACATCACCGAGTCACGTGACCCTGAATGGGCAGCGGCCCCCGAATTCAGATCTGGCATCCCCATACGGCTCACCTCCTAGAAAGAGAGCGGACGGACATGGGGTGATTCGGAGGAGCTGACCGGACTCCAAGCCTGCATCCAAAAGCTAGTGAGCAAGAAGCTCAAGCTTGTCAACGTAGTCCAGGTCATGCTCATCCGCCGGATTCTCCCGTGCCAATGACGGGGCTTCAATATGTGGGAGTTCAATTCGGCGCAGCACCAGGCTTTGAGCGGGCTCTTCGACACTACGTACGAAGATGCCTGGAGGGTGCTGTTTAAGGGCGTCGAGGACCCCGCATCCGCTACCGAAGATCACGGATTCAGCTCGCAGCGTCCGGCTAGCGAGGTAAGTGATTTTTCCCTTTACGGGACACTTGTTTTCCATAGTTTGACTCTATGCGGGATCTAAACTCCACCTCCTTTGACAGGACTGGCTGAAGAAGGCTGAACAGACTATCTGTCCGGCCCCATTGCCAGAGGACCCAGCGGATGCCCGCTTAACGGGGCTGCTAGCTCCAACACCCCTCGTGGTGCCGGAGAAGAAGGCCAAGAAGAAGACCACGGGCACCCGGAAGAGTTCCCATTTTCAGGTGTCATCGGATGATGACTCCGAGGGAGACTCCTCCCACAAAGGCGAGGAGGAGAAGAAGGCCTCTCCCCCAGCGGGGGGAGGGAAGAAAAGGAAGGCCTCCCCAACAAGGAAGGCCGAAGGGTCCAAGAAGGGAAGGACTCTTCCCCCAGACTGCTCTGCCAACGCCGGCAATGACGACGAGGATTGGCCCCCGAGGGCCAAGCCCCTGGCGAGATCGTAAGTATCCAGATTCCCGAATAACTTCATGATTTTTCTTTTTCATCACATGGTGTCCTTCTAATGCCGCATACAACCCTGCAGTCCGCCCAAGGATGACTTTCCCGCTTCGTCGAGCAGGTCCTTGGGTGCGTCGGATATGGATTCCCTTCCGACCGCCTCCACCCCCCGTGATACGGACGATGCCAAGGTGGGATCCCGGGACTGGACCCGCCAGGAGGAGGAGGCCCCGGAGGTGCCGCAGGGCAACCTCCCGGACTTTGCACCGGACTCGGCCCCGGAACCCATAGTGGCTCCGGAGTCCGGCGGGCGGCCCCTACATAAGAAGGGCAAGACTGTGACGCCGACAGCCTCCGTCCAACCGGAGGCGCCGGATAGCTTGCTGGAGGCGCTCGACGGCGCCTCCATCAAAGAGGAACACCGCACCTTCATGAGTGCGGTGATTCAGAAGGTTCAGCTCGCCAAGAGCGTGCTGACCGAAGCCTGTAGCAGCCTTCTAACAGGCTTTGAGGTAAGAATTTTGATATATGTAAAATAGTATCGCATAGACAGTAGCCCCTGATGCTTGGTTCAGTATTCGGAAAGAAAAGCCGGACTGAGGATCTAAAAAGATATACGCAGGAGTCATAAAAAATATGTCAATATGGGATTGCAGGCTGTGCTGCTGACCTCTGCCGCACTGACTGCGGAGGTCAATACTTTGAAGCAAAGCCTCGAGCGGTCAGAGAACGAGCTCGGTCGTGCCGAGAAGCAGCTCGAGGACAAGGAAGGTGAGTAACACCTTATTAAAATTGTACCTTACAGAAAAGGATTTGGTTGCAAGAAGAATGACAAGGATAACATGGGTAGGGCCACAAACGAGGTGGCGACCTTGAAGGAGGTGGTGTCCGCGGCCGAATGTAATGCAGCCGCGGAGCGCACCAAGCGAGAGAAGCAGGAGGCGCGGGTGGCGGAGGTACAGCAAGAGCTCCAGGCTCTCGTGGAAAAACATGAGAGTCTGGAGCGCGACTCGAAGACTCGAGAGTCCGAGCTTGCATCGGCTCTTGAGAGTACCAAAGCCGCTAAGGCCGAAGCCTACAAGGCCCTCCAAGAAATCGAGGCATTGAAGAAAATAGCAGCGGGTAAGGCATTTTTCATGCAAAGTAAGCATGTGAGTGTGAATTACCTATCACTTACCCGAATTCGGAGCTCTCCAGGAGCGTTCGCGAATCTGCCCCGCAGTGTGTCCGATGCTTCCGCTTTTATAGGGCCGAGGAGGGGAGCTCGACAGAGAAGGTCTTCTGGTCTCAGTATGCTGAGGCCGGACATCCGGTGCCCCTTAGCGACCAGCTGAAGCAGCTGGCCGAGCTCCACAAGGTGGCCGAACAGGCCATAAAGGGCCTCATAGTTCGGCTGTGGCCTAAGGAGGCCATGCCTGGGAGCTACTTCGGCCTCGTGCGGCGGCTGGTGGATGCGTGTCCATGGGTTGAAGTCATCAAGCACTCCGCCTGCATTGAAGGTGCCCGTCGGGCCCTTGCTCGCGCAAAGGTGCACTGGGGCAAGATGGATGCTCAGAAGCTTGTGACGGAGGCGCCACCGCTGGGCAAGGAGTATCGCACGCCCGAGATGTATTATAAGAGTGTCCTGAAGGTGCCCGCACTATTGCGGGTGAGTGCTCCAAAGCTGTAATATTTGAGTAGACTCGCATTTTGTTATCTTGTGCACTGAAAATTTTGTTCATATGTGCTAAGCAACGCTTGTTAATTTAAAATATTACCTTCTGTGCGGCTGTTTACCAAATCTAAGAGATGGCAAGTCGTCGGCTTCAGCCCCCATGCCACGAGTGCTGGGGTGTTCGGGATAAATTTGAGCACTCTTGTTCCCATTTTTGGGTCCATCTAGGGAGGCGCTCAACACAACGAACAAGGCAACCGGACATATAATGCTTGAACACTCTCACTTAGCCATAGAATTCTATAATTTTAAATTCCGGCGAAGCCCCTAGTGTTCGGAAGGCCGAATTTGGGGCGCTATCCACGCCTGGGCCGGAAAAAGCCGGCTCCTCGCTCTAAGCGGCATAAGTGTTTAGGGACTCGCAAAAAACCTCTCGAACAGCGACCGGCTCTCGCCTCATCATGACGGTCAGTTTTAGCTTTCTCCACTGAGGCGCTCGCCCAGCTCAACCGGGGCACAATCGCAGTGGTTCTCCCAGTGCTACCTTAGCCGATACAACGGAACATAAGGTACCAAAACATGGGAGCCGGGCAAACCCAACTATTGACCCAAGACATGATTCGGAGCCGATGCATATAATGCTATAAGTTCGGGGTGCCGCACTTGTGAAAGTGTTCGGACTTATCACACCATGATGCGGGAAACATAAGCCCCTGGTGTATTTATCCGTACCAAAGTGTACGGATGCAACATGTCATAAATGAACATATGTATAAGAAACAAATGCAATTATGAGCAAAAAGGTGCTGCATTGTTTATTCAAGAAATACTGCTGTGAATGCAGAATGATACAAATGGTGCGATAAGCAAGGGATGGGACTATTAAACATGTCCCCCTCCAGGGGTAGGCTGCGGAATGGTGTATAAAACAGATCTAATGCTCGTAATGGAGACCACCTGGATATTCGTCATAGCCTTTCTCCTTCCCTGGCTGTTGCATCGTGAGTTCGGCAGGTCTGCTGCCGGACAGGGTCTCTGATGAACGAAGTCCTGTGGGTAAAAATAAGAAAAAGAGAGAAAGAAAAAAAAGAACGACACACTTGAGAGCCCCTGGTGTGGTTAAGCCGCATTCTGGGCCTATCATGGTCGTGCCCCTCCCCCCATGCCCATGGTATCTCCAGAGCGTAATGATGTACGCGAAGGACCTGTCTTGAAATTTTGCAGGGGCTGGGGTTGGGGCCGCACTGCTACGCGTGCTCGGAACGTGCCAGGTGGTCGTGTTTACTCCGGGCGCGTTTAGCCGTGTCCGGTCGCTTAAAGGCCAGACTCGAGAATTGCCTTAGGAGGCTGCACTGTACTTCTGCCGCGAGAGCCGTTGTATGTTCCTCCGTTCGGAGAGAGCGTTCAGTGTTTCCGTTGACCGTGATGACTCCTCGAGGGCCTGGCATCTTGAGCTTGAGGTATGCGTAGTGCGGCACCGCGTTGAACTTTGCAAACGCGGTACGTCCGAGCAGAGCATGATAGCCGCTGCGGAACGGAACTATGTCGAAGATTAACTCCTCGCTTCGGAAGTTATCCGGGGATCCGAAGACCACTTCCAGTGTACTGAGCCTGTACAATTGGCTTCTACACCTGGTATGATGCCTTTAAAGGTCGTCTTGGTAGGTTTAATCCTTGAGGGGTCTATGCCCATTTTGCGGACTGTATCCTGATAAAGCAGGTTCAGGCTGCTGCCACCGTCCATTAGGAGTCTGGTGAGGTGAAATCCATCGACGATTGGGTCTAAAACTAATGCGGCGAATCCGCCGTGGCGGATGCTGGTGGGGTGGTCCCTTCGGTCAAAAGTGATCGGGCAGGAGGACCATGGATTGAACTTCGGGGCAACTGGCTCCATCGCGTATACATCCCTGAGTGCACGCTTCCGCTCCCTTTTGGGTATGTGGGTTGCGTATATCATGTTCACCGTCCGCACTTGTGGGGGGAAACCCTTCTGTCCTCTATTGTTCGGTGGTCGGGTCTCTTCCTCGTCATCGCCGTGCAGCCCCTTGTCGTTGTTTTCGGCAATTAACTTGCCTGCCTGCTTGAATACCCAACAGTCCCTGTTGGTGTGGTTAGCTGGCTTTTCGGGGGTGCCGTGTATCTGGCATGAGCGGTCGAGTATTCGGTCCAAATTGGATGGACCCGGAGTAGTTCTTTTGAATGGCTTTTTCGGCTGACCGGGTTTAGAGCCTCTGAATCCGGCATTGACTGCCGTATCCTCACTATTGTCGCCGTTAATGCGGCGTTTGTTTTTGTTGCGACGCGACCTGCCATTGCGGTCCTTGATATCCGGACTGCCAGAATTTTTGCTGAGGTTGTTGCTGCGTGCTAGCGAGCTGTCCTCACCCGCGCAGAAGCGGGTCATGAGTGATGTGAGGGCTGCCATGGATTTCGGCTTTTCCTGTCCCAGGTGTCGGGCAAGCCACTCATCGTGGATGTTATGTTTGAAGGCCGCGAGGGCCTCCGCATCCGGACAGTCGACGATTTGATTTTTCTTAGTTAGGAACCGTGTCCAGAATTGTCTGGCCGATTCGTCTGGCTACTGAATTATATGTCTTAGGTCGTCAGCGTCTGTTGGTCGCACGTACGTGCCTTGGAAGTTATCGAGGAATGCGGCTTCCAGGTCTTCCCAACTCCCAATTGACTCTACTGGCAAGATGTTAAGCCAATGCCGGGCTGGTCCTTTAAGCTTGAGTGGGAGGTATTTGATGGCGTGGAGATCATCACCACGAGCCATGTGGATAAGAAGGAGATAGTCCTCGATCCAAACCGCGGGGTCTGTTGTGCCATCATAAGATTCAATGTTCACGGGTTTAAACCCTTCGGTGATTTGATGATCCATTACTTCATCTGTGAAGCATAGAGGGTGTGCGGCGCCTCTGTATTGGGCGATATCACGACGAAGTTCAAGAGAGCTTTGTCTACTGTGTTCAGCCCTGCCGGACTTACTGTGTCCGGCACGACGGTTATCGTCACGTATCATGAGGCGCCCACACGATCCATAGATCGATCTTGATTGTCTTGCCTTATGCTCCAATATATCTCGCAAGTCCAGAGCATTCCCCTATGGCCTTGTGCTTTTCGAGCGATGCCGGGGTACGGTTCTAGTGGAGGGCCTAGAGGCCTCTCTGTTGCGGCCACGGGGTGGTCGGTCAGCCGTATTGTCTGCTGGTGATGCAGGTTCATATGCATCCTCCTCTAATCGGGGGAGCAACTTGCGTTTAGGGTAGCTTTTGGAGGGGCGTTCGAGCTCATGCTCTTCGGCCACGAGGACTTCAGTCCATCTGTCGGCTAGCAGATCTTGATCAGCTCTAAGTTGCTGCTGCTTTTTCTTGAGGCTGTTTGCCGTGGCCATAAGCCTGCATTTAAAATGCTCTTGTTCGACAGGATCCTTAGGCACGACGAATTCATCGTCGTCGAGGCTTGCCTCGTCTCTGGAGGGAGGCATGTAATCCTCTACCTCTTCGTCTGCCGTTCTCTCATGAGGGCTCGCGTCCCCGTCCTCCTTTGCTGAATCTTGCTGGAGGGGGTTGTCATCGGCACTGTTTGGGGTGTTATTATCTCCGGTGCCGGAATCTCCATTCTTGCTGTGGCGGGATTTAGAGCGGCGCTGCTGACGCCGGCGCTTGGGCTGTTTCTTGGAGGGGTCATCCTCCGCTGTTCCTTCGCCATTCCCATCCTTTGGGATATCCACCATGTATATGTCATATGATGAGGTGGCTTTCCAGTGCCCAGTAGGTGCTGGTTCTTGTTCGTCTCCGGCATCGTTGTCCATATCGTCGATGTCTTCGGAGTCGAAGTCTAGCATGTCGGTTAGATCGTCGACCGTGGCTACTAAGTGGGTGGTGGGAGGGATTTGAATTTCTTCGTCGTACGCATCCCAACCGTCCTGACCGCAGTCCGGCTAGGGCTCTCCTGATAACGAGAGATACTTTAGCGAACTCAAGATGTCGCCGAAAGGTGAGTGTTGAAAGATGTCCGCAGTGGTGAACTCCATGATCGGCGCCCAATCGGATTCAATTGGAGGGGGCGCGGGAGGTTCGGAGTCAGGGGAGGAGTCCAGCACCTCGGAGTCACGAGCTTCATGAGGGACAAGGTCAGTGTTCAGCTCTATCGCCGTAGAGGTTGCAGCCCCCGAGGCGGTGTCTAGCCACCCGTCCTCGATCTGCGCAGCCGGCTCCGAATTGAAGATCGGAGTGGACTCGTGTGCGGCCTCCAGGGAACTGTCCGGCTGCAGAGCTAAATCATGCCTATCGTGGCAGTGGGGCGCACTCGGCCGTGGTTTGAATCCATCGAAGATCAAGTCCCCGCGGATGTCAGCCGTGAAGTTCAAACTTCCAAATCTGACCTGACGGCCAGGGGCGTAACTTTCGATCTGCTCCAGATGGCCAAGCGGATTGGCCCGTAGTGCAAAGCCGCTGAATATGAAGATCTGTTCGGGGAGAAAGGTCTCACCCTGAACTGCGTCGTTGTTGATGATCGAAGAAGCCATCGAGCCTATCGGTGACGACACAGAGGAACTCTCAGTGAAAGCACCAATGTCGGTGTCAAAACCGGCGGATCTCGGGTAGGGGGTCCCGAACTGAGCGTCTAGGCAGATGGTAACAGGAGACAAGGGACACGATGTTTTACCCAGGTTCGGGCCCTTTTGATGGAGGTAAAACCCTATGTCCTGCTTGATTGATATTGATGATGTGGGTATTACAAGAGTAGATCTACCACGAGATCAAGGAGGCTAAACCCTAGAAGCTAGCCTATGGTATGATTGTTGTTCGTCCTATGGACTAAAGCCATCCGATTTATATAGACACCAGAGAGGGCTAGGGTTACACAAAGTCGGTTACAATGGTAGGAGATCTACATATCCGTATTGCCAAGCTTGCCTTCCACACCAAGGAAAGTCCCATCCGGACACGGGACGAAGTCTTCAATCTTGTATCTTCATAGTCTTGGAGTCCGGCCGATGATGATAGTTCGGCTATCCGGACACCCCCTATTCCAGGACTCCCTCAGCGCCCCTCGGGCTGCATCATCCCCAAGTCGCTCGGGTCAGACCCAGCGACGTGTACCCCTCTTGCGTTTATTTTCGGGCCATGCATTCGACCCATCATGCTTGTTATTTGGTGCATGTCCGTGGCACCTCTTCTTCCTTGATGTCGGAAGCTTGCGCGTTAAAGGGGGGGTGCCTGAGCATCGCGACTCAGGGCTCCTACCGGCTCTCCAGCCCTCACCCTCTGGCTTTACCCACGGCATCGCGCCCCGGCAAACTTGCGATGACTGAGACCAGCTCGAGGGCCGGGACCCGAGGACGTAGAGCGTCGACATCTAACCCAGCTTGCGCATTAAAGGGCGGGGTACCTGAGCATCGCGAGTCAGGGCTCCTACCGGCTCTCCAGCCCTAACCCTCTGGCTTTTCCCACGGCATCGCGCCCCGGCAAACCAGCGACGACTGAGACCAGCTCGAGGGCCAGGACCCGAGGACGTAGAGCATCGGCATCTGGCCAAATTTGCAGGAACACGGCACAAGTTAAGGCCTAGTGCCAGGCGCAATCCGCCTTGGGGTAGGGCCCCGCGAGTCCCGCGCTGGCTCACGGGTGTCCCAATACACCTCGTCAGGCCTTTAGTGCCTCATCACCTCTCCAAAGCAACTAACGGCTGACCGCCGGTTGTCATAGCGGACTTTTGCTCTTTTTGTGGTGGGTCTACAGGATCCCCCTAAGGAGAAGCGCCAGGCGAGGCCCTCAAGACGTCCTCTTCACTCTCGTCCGCGCGAACCGCTTGCGCGTGAAAGGGGGGGTACCTGAGCATCGCGACTCAGGGCTCCTACCGGCTCTCCAGCCCTCACCCTCTGGCTTTGCCCACGGCATCATGCCCCGGCAAACCAGCGACGGCTGAGACCCACTCGAGGGCCGGGACCCGAGGACGTAGAGCAGAAAGGGGAGTAGAGGCGAGAGGAAAGAGGCACGCGGAGACCTCCCCAGGCAACCCCTCGCCGGCCAAGGCACGAACCTAGAGCCGCACCAGGAAGCGTTTCCTGACCCTCGAGATAAGTCACTCTCCGGAAACACTAGCTATCGCAGCACCGTCACCGCATCCAATGCAATCCCGTGTTAGCAATGTCACATTCCTTTCTCACCGAAGGATAGCTGCTTGAGCGCCATAGGGGACCTCCTGAGCATCGCGACTCAGGGGCTCTTACTGGACCCCGGGCCGCTCACCTCCTGGCCTTGACCACGGCATCGCGACCTGGCATACCAGCGACGGCTGAAGCCGCCTTGGGACCGGGACCTATCAGCATAGAGCGCCAAGTCCTCGTGAGGTCAGAAAGGAAGAAACTAAGCTAAGACGGAATAAGCATCTTGCACTGCTTCACGATAAGGATCATATTGACAAACGGAGCTGCAGACACCTTACAAGCCCCCACGGGGTGTATTCTTGGCTCCTCACAGGGACAAAAGATGCGTATCCTAAGGAGTGCTAACTACAGGAACCGTCGCGGCAGACACCATCATCAACAGTGGGCCGCTAGGCACCAGCGCCAACCTCATCCAGATCAGAGACAGCGGCGGCCTAACGAGTCCGTCCTTCTCCGAGAGCGGCGTAGGCTCGGGGGCTCGTAGCTGTCGTCGCTTGTCTCCGGAGTCGCGAAGAGCTCGGTGGAGTCACTGGATCCTCCGGCGCCCTTGCAGCTTGAGGAGCTGCTGGAAAAATGTACGACGGCAGGCCTGGTCCTTGCCGGTCCGGGGCTTCTGCCACTGCCTCTGGGACAGCACTCCAGCCGACGCCCATCTTCGTCGAAGACCTTGAAGAGCATCATGGAAGCACCGTTGAACTCCAGGTGGATCACGAGGGCGCCCCTCGTCCTGCAAACACGGGCGATCTCGCCCCATCCCCGGGTCATGGAGACCTTACCTGGAGCAATGACCTCAACATCCGCATCGGTCGCAAGAGTCTGGCGATCGGCATGCTGCAGCTAGAGCCTGAAGGCCCCCCTCAGCGGAATCTCAAAGGCGAAGGAAGGAGGAAGACGAATCCAAGACCGAGGAGGCATGGTGGTGTGGAGCACGGACTCTCGGGGGAGCCCTCAGCGTGAACTCCAGGAGGGACAACGCGCACCGTCGTGACCCGCCAGCGCTGACGACAGCGTAGTCCATGGCGCTTGGCATCAGCTCCCGCAGGGCCCTCAAGGTGGGCATACAAGGGCAGCGGAAACCCTGGCGGCGGCCACTCGCACCAAGGCCTCGACACCTCCTGCCACACGCCCTCATCTCGGCGGCAGAGGACCAACCGCTTCTTTGGCGGAAGCGGGTCGGGGCCCTCTCGGGGGGCCTTTCCCTTCTCTTCTACGGAGAACCGACGTATTGGAGCCATTGCGGCAAGGCGGAGTGGTGACGAAGATGAAGAAGAGGAGAAGTAGCAGAGGAAGATGAACTAGAGTGGCTCGCACCGTTCCGTACTTATAGCCAGAGGAGGCCAACCGTCGGCTTCCACGATCGCAGGTAATCATGACCAGTTTTTGCATGCAGAGACTTGTCAGCTCACGCAGTTGCCGAGGCGTCGTGGTGGAGCGGAGCCGCCCACGTCCAATCAACCGCCACGCGGCGCCCGAGGCCGCAAGCTGTTAGGGCCCTTCGACGCTTCGCACTTGCCCCTTTGCCTCTCTGCTAAGCCAAGTCCGGGCGCGCCTTGGGCCCGGGGCTACTGTCGGCGTTCTGGGAATGGGGGTCCCCAGACTTGCCTGCCTACGGCCTACGGCGTGGCTCAAGGGGCAGCCCAGTGTGGCCCATCTTCATCAGCACGAGCTCAACACCCTCACGAGGGTCCAAGCCTCGCGGGGCGGACGACAGGAGGCTTCCTCAGGCACGGCCTCGTCAGGCTGGCTCGCGAGGAGGCGGAGAGATCAAGGCGGGGTACCTCACGAGGTGCCCATGACGCAAGCCATGACGACCAAGGGCGCCAGGTGGGCGCTAGCCCGCGCAGTGTCCTCCCTTTCCTCTTTGGTGCAAAGGGAGCAAGCACAGGCGAGAGCATCAAGCAAATGCATCCATTTCGGTGCAACAAGACCAAGACCAGCTAAACGGCAGGCTGGAGGTCATTGTGGAGCCCAAGCCGGCGTCACTACCAAAGCCTTTGGCAGGCGAGGACCAACTTTAGTCAGGATAAGTGTACTAGATGTTCCCCTTCAAAATGGCCAATTGTTGGCGCCCTTCCCGCTCGATATTTGGGAGGAGGCCCAGGGCCTTTGCCTATAAATAGGACTAGCCACCACAAGGTAGGGGGACGAGATCTCAACGGACCGATCGACCGAGAGAGCAACTGAACTCCCCCTAGTAGTTCATCGCACCAGCCAAGAACAGACCCTCGCGAGGCTGTTCTTCGTTGTATTGTTCATCATCAGCCCAAGAGGCAATCCACCACACCACACACTAGAGTAGGGTATTACACCACAATGGTGGCCTGAACCAGTATAAACTCTGTGTCTCTTGTGTTGTTCCTTTGATTGCTTAGATCATAGCGAGGCGGTGAGGTGCAGGTACACAGAGGATGAAATCTCCACGCGCACCCCAGAGTTGGAACCTAGAGGGTCTGCCGGAACCCGAAATCCGACAAAGTGCGGATGAATGCCTCCACTCCTCCCCTGCTCCTCCTTTTATAGGCAAGCTGGGGCTGGGAGCTGACCTTGCAACGGGTGACCACCACCCACCTCCACCAATTCAAGGAAGCTGGGCCCTCGCCATTATGCTCTCCCACAACACGCGCCCCCGTTACTACCCCGTGCGATGCATATGGCATACGTGGCCAAGGATAAGAGCGTGCTGGGAAGAGTGAATTGGCAGTTTCTACCCCATGCGTTAAAGTCATTCACGGGCCATTACTGGAGCGTCCCCATCACTATTGGCTCTGCACGACACGCGGGGAAACCAGAAACTGGCCTGAAATCAAGACTAATGAAGAAGCAAAGAGGATCTCAGAAAACCAGCCTCTTCAGCAGCTCTGCCTGTGCACTTGTTAGGCCCTACCTCAACGACGCTCGACAATGCATTCGGGGCTGGCCGGGGGGCTTCTGTTGGTGCAATAGACCTTGGGTCTATTGCCCTGACCGTGCATAGGCACAACATCAAGAATAAAGCACCAACCCAAGACGAAGTACAAGAAATCGAGAGACTCGAAGAACCAACAAACATATCAGAGGGACCAACACCAAGCTAGAAGAACAAGATGACATCAAGAAAGAGGCCTCCCTTGCCGGGCAGGCGAGCCCGGCAAGGGGCAAGGCCGCCGCCAAAAAAAGCCAAGGCATCCCGACAGGGCTTGCTGGGACCTGCGGAGGCCAGATCGCCTCCTTGACCACTCCACCATGACTCACGTCGTCAATCAGTGCGGTGTCAAGCCGCAGAGTGATTAAGTGGCAGTCATTCGCCACATCGCAACTACTTTCTACCAAGAGAACCCACAGATGACACCCGTCCTATGACGTGTCAGGTAAGCAGGCGTGGAGCTGGCAACATAGCCTGGCGAGCCTTCCCGGGCAACCAACGACGTGACATTAAGCGGCGCATTAAATGCACACTGTCAGCCTATAGAGTTAGGTATGATAGCACTATTAGCTATCTTATCAGTGTCTAATGACTAATTTGCCACTGTGGTGACCCATTAACCTATAAAAGGAGGCCCATGGCAATGGTTTGAGAGGTTGTAAAGTTAGATCACCCACGCCCCCGTACACACGTAGCCGCTGCCGCCCTGAGGCAACCCTTGTCGGGCAAGTGTACTAGGCACCACCAGTACATTTCCACCATCAATCAATGAAAGCAGGAGTAGGGTTTTACACCATGCAGCGGCCCAAACCTAGGTAAAACCGCCCATGTGATCTCTGCCATGCTGCCCCATGTTGGTCTGCTCTTTGTGCAACGCGACTCCCCCTGCCGAACCAGCAAGGAGCTGTCCTGGTCCCATAAGTAGCTGTCGTTTCCTGTGACACCGGTTCTCCTACACGCCGTGCAAGGCCAATTATGGTGGTGAGGGTGACAAAAATGAGGGAAGATGGAGAAGGCGGGTGGCAAGGCATCTGGACATAGTATGATGGCATCGATGCCTTCATCTCCTACTGGCGTCGCCTTGTCTTTCCGCTCCTCCCCTCCCTCCACAGCACCATCATCACCGGTCTCTTTGGGTGATAGGCGGGGAGGGATGTTCCTTTGATGACTTCATCCCCCTCCAGCAGTCTTCCAGCTGAGCTTTGGTGGTTTATCCCACCAGGGCTCGAGATGGGGCTTCTTGCTGGTCCTGGAGGTGGTGACCGGGGCACCGCCGAGATGCTCTCTGTGCCCCTCCTTTGCAGCCTCGCCACTCCTGATCTTGTCAGGCTGCACCCGGCAGACCATGACGAGACTGGGGTGGGCTCCTACTTGGGTGCTCCTTCAGTTCTCTCCTCTTCCCACCACAATACATGGTGGAGGGAAAACGGACAGATGAGTTTACGGGGCACTTATCTTTTTTCAATCTTAAATCTGTAGGCACTTGCCAGATTTTTGTTCAAATAATGTAATCTCTTGAATCCATGTTTGTGTCCTGTAAGGTATGTACTTGTTTGATCAACATATTAATGAAAAAGATAAACCTTGTCGGGGACTCGTGCATGTATATGTCCATGCAAAGGTGCGATGCCTCTATATTTTTAAGTAAACGAGTTTCCCTCGGTAGGCTATCTTGCCAGTACCCTTTGTTTTATTGCCCAGGAATAGGCCTACCGGGCACAAACCATAAAGAGGGACCAGCCCCCTACCAGTCCCTTCTCAACAAAGGCCACTGCGACCACCCTGATCGAAGCAGCTTTCGAGTCGAATGGTGGGAGCGCCTATGTTTCAAAGGATAGTAGGATTTTCTCAAGCACAAGTCTTTACTTACGGAACACGTATGGATAAGAGAAACATCTTATCTGTTTGGCTTGCCAGAGACCGCAGTGCAGGCTCGTCTTCTCAGCTCCTCTTGGGGACTGAGTCCACGGTAGGAGCCTGCAATTTGTCCAGATGAAAATGATGCCAGATGTGATATTATCTACATATGAACATGCGATGCTCATGATATGCTTATGCATGCATGCAACTTGTCGAGGCCCCCAGCGCTTCGTTTATTTCACTGTTGCTCAGGGTCTGCGTCTGGCTTTGTATAAGGGGTTACATGCAACTGAGGTAAGGCCTGTACAAAATGCTGGCTGCCGGGCAGGGCCCGATAGCCGCGCCTTATGGGTAGAACTTGTGGAAATGCTCAATATTCCATGAGTTTTGCAATTAAGTGCCATCTACTTTGTCCAGACGGACTATGCTAGGTCTGGTCACTCGTACTACCCAGTAAGGGCCTTCCCACTTGGGTGACAACTTGTTTGTACCCTTGGCGGACTAAACGTGCCTAAGGACAAGGTCGCCTTCCTCAAAACACCGGGCATGAACCCTGCAGCTGTGATAGTGGCGCTGGGCTTGCTAGTAGCGTGCAACACTCGTAGCAACCTAGAGACGGTTCTCCTCGAGAAGCACAGCGTCATCACGCTGGTGTTGTTCCTGCGCTACTTCATCCTAGGCAAGTACTCGAGGTGACCCGTAGATGAGTTCCATGGGGATAACTTCTTCTGCCCCATAGACTAGGGAGAAGGGAGTTTGCACGGTAGCTCGATTTGGTGTTGTTCTAAGGGACCAAAGAACCACCGGCAGCTCATCGATCCATCGCATGCGCACTTCTGCAACATATCAAATGTTCTTGTCTTGAGTCCCGCAGCACTTCGGCATTCGCCCTCTTAGCTTGTCCACTACTTATGGGATGTGAAACAGAGGCACATGAGAGCTTGCTTCCGAGGGAATGAATGATATGTCTCCAACGTATCTATAATTTTTGATTGTTCCATGCTATTATATTACCTGTTTTGGATGTTTATGGTCTTTACTATACACTTTTAGATCTTTTTTGGGACTAACCTATTAACATAGAGCCCAGTGCCAGTTTCTGTTTTTTCCTTGTTTTTGAGTTTTACAGAAAAGGAATACCAAACGGAGTCCAATTGATGTGCCAATTTTTGATGATTTTTTGTGGACCAAAAGAAGCCCCTGGAGTGAAAGAGTTGGGTCAGGAGAGTCCCGGGCTGCCCACTAGGGTGGGGCGCGCGCCCACCCCCTGGGCGCGCCCCCCTGCCTCGTGGACAGCCCGGAAACCCCCCTAACGTGAGACCTACGCCAAAAATTCAAATAAATACTGAAACCTCTAGAAAATAACCTAGATCGGGAGTTCCACTGCCGCAAGCCTTTCTAGCCACCAAAAACCAATCGGGACCCTGTTTCGGCACCCAGCCGGAGGAGGGATCCCTCATCTTCATCATCCCTGGGCTCTCCATGACGAGGAGGGAGTACTTCACCCTCAGGGCTAAGGGTATGTACCAGTAGCTATGTGTTTGATCTCTCTCTCTCATGTTCTTAAGGTGATACGATCTTGATGTATCACGAGCTTTGCCATTATAGTTGGATCTTATGATGTTTCTCCCCCTCTACCCTGTTGTGATGAATTGAGTTTTCCCCTTGAAGTTGTCTTGACGGTTTGAGTCTTTAAGGATTTGAGAACACTTGATGTATGTCTTGCCGTGCTTATCTGTGGTGACAATGGGATATTCACGTGATCTACTTGATGTATGTTTTGGTGATCAACTTGCGGGTTAAATGAACTTATGCATAGGGGTTGGCACATGTTTTCGTCTTGACTCTCTGGTAGAAACTTTGGGGCACTCTTTGAAGTACTTTGTGTTGGTTGAATAGATGAATCTTAGATCGTGTGATGCATATCATATAATCATGCCCATGGATACTTGAGGTGACATTGGAGTATCTAGGTGACATTAGGGTTTTCGTTGATTTGTGTCTTATGGTGTTATTCTAGTACGAACTCTAGGATAGATTGAACGGAAAGAATAGCTTCATGTTATTTTACTACGGACTCTTGAATAGATCGATCAGAAAGGATAACTTTGAGGTGGTTTCGTACCCTACAATAATCTCTTTGTTTGTTCTCCGCTATTAGTGACTTCGGAGTGACTCTTTGTTGCATGTTGAGGGATTGTTATATGATCCAACTATGTTATTATTGTTGAGAGAACTTGCACTAGTGAAAGTATGAACATTAGGCCTTGTTTCCTACCATTGCAATACCGTTTACGCTCACTTTTATCATTACTTACCTTGCTGTTTTTATATTTTAAGATTATAAAAACCTATATCTACCATCCATATTGCACTTGTTGTTGGGGAACGTAGTAATTTCAAAAAAATTCCTACGTACATGCAAGATCACGGTGATGGCATAGCAACAAGAGGGGAGAGTGTTCGTCCACGTACCCTCGTAGACCGTAAGCGGAAGCGTTATGACAACGCGGTTGATGTAGTCGTACGTCTTCACAATCCGACTGATCCAAGCACCGAACATATGGCACCTCCGAGTTCAGCACACGTTCAGCTCGATGACGATCCCCGGGCTCCGATCCAGCAAAGCTTTGGGGATGAGTTCCGTTAGCACGACGGCGTGGTGACGATGATGATGCTCTACCGCGCAGGGCTTCGCCTAAACTCCACGACGATATGACCGAGGTGGAATATGGTGGAGGGGGGCACCGCACACGGCTAAGGAATGATCCGTAGATCAACTTGTGTGTTATGGGGTGCTCCCCTACCCCCGTATATAAAGGAGGGAGGGGGAGGTGCGGCCGGCCCCCTTGGGGTGCACCTGGAGGAGTCCTACTCCCACCGGGAGTAGGACTCCCCCCTCTTGCCTTGGTCGAGAAGGAAAGGGGGGAGGGGAAAGAAGAGAGGGGGGCGCCGCCGCCCCCTTCCTTGTCCTATTCGGACTAGGGGGGGAGGGGGCGCGCGGCATGCCCTGGCCGGCCCTCCTCTTCTTCCTCATGGCCCACTAAGGCCCATTAACCCCCGGGAGGGTTCCGGTAACCCCCCGATGTTCCGGTAAAATCCCGATTTCACCCGAAACCTTTCCGATGTCCAAACATAGGCTTCCAATATATCAATCTTTATGTCTCGACCATTTCGAGACTCCTCATCATGTCCGTGATCACATTCGGGACTCCGAACAAACTTCGGTACATCAAAACATATAAACTCATAATAAAACTGTCATCGTAACGTTAAGCGTGCGGACCCTACGGGTTCGAGAACTATGTAGACATGACCTAGAACCATTCTCGGTCAATAACCAATAGCGGGACCTAGATGCCCATATTGGTTCCTACATATTCTACGAAGATCTTTATCGGTCAAACCGCATAACAACATATGTTGTTCCCTTTGTCATCGGTATGTTACTTGCCCGAGATTTGATCGTCGGTATCCAATACCTAGTTCAATCTCGTTACCGGCAAGTCTCTTTACTCGTTCTGTAATGCATCTTCCCATAACCAACTCATTTGGTCACATTGCTTGCAAGGCTTATAATGATGTGCATTACCGAGAGGGCCCAGAGGTACCTCTTCGACAATCGGAGTGACAAAACCTAATCTCGAAATACGCCAACTCAACATGTACCTTCGTGTCACACCCTAGCTAGTCATGCATTAGAGTGTTGCATCATGTTTATTCTTTCATCAGAAACTTGAAATGGGGATGACAGAACCCCCAGTCCCCTCTGAAACCAACTAGGGTTACTAAAATAATTTTTCAATGAACCTGAAATGCCCTTCTAAAATGCCCATCATTTTTGTCTTGGTTCAAAACCTCTGCCAAAAATGGTGCACATTTTCCTAGGCCATCCTAGGGTTTTTGAATTAAATCATAAATATTTGAATTTGGGCATTTAAAATAATATAAAATATTTAAATGCTCAAATATCTCCAAACTAAAATGTTTCATGTTGGAAATAATCCAACTATGGGCCAGGAATAGTTTGGTGATTTTTGAACTTGCCTAGGTATTTTATTAAATTCAACAAAGTTGCAGATATATTAAATAAAAACAGAAACAGAAAAAAAGGGAAAAACTTCCCTGTGCGGCCCAGCCAGCTGGCCGGCCCAGTAAGCCAGCCCAGCCCACCACCGCCGTCGTCCTCCTGGCGCCAGTCGGCCAGGCATGTGGCCGGCGCGCGCGCACGGCCGGAGCGCCACGCCACCAGCCCGTCTGCCTGCCTCCCCCGCCAGCGCGACGCCGCGGCGCTTCTTCTCGGTCCCGCCCCGATCCTCTGGCCTTATCCCTCTCTCTCTCCCGTGCTGCTCTCTCCCTCTCTCTCTCACGGCCGAACACCACCGTCGCCGCCGTTCGCCATAGCCGCCGTCTCCGACCACCCCTCGCTCCCCCGACTAGCTCAGGAGCTCCGCCTCGACTCCCTCTTCCTCCCCACCGCTCCACAGCTCCCCGGAAACCCTGCATCGCCGCCACGTCGCCGTTCCCCTCTTCGGGCTCCGATCATCGTCGCCGTCGAATTCGTCGTCTCCAGCGCGTCCCCGAGCCCGCTAACCACCTCTGCAGCCCCGCGGTGAGCCCCCGGATCGTTTCCCCCTTCTCCCCTGGTCTCTCCCGACCTCTAGGCCCTAGCCCCACTTTGGCCGAGAGCTCCACGCCGCCGGCGATGTCGCCGTCGTGGCCACGGTCGCCGTAGCGCCCAACTGAGCACACCATCGTGCTCCACACCTCACTAGGAGCACGTAGCACGCACCAACACCTCCCCTAACGCCCTGCAACGCCGATTCCGACCGCACCCGAACTCCGGCCGCCGCAGCCGAGCTCGCCGCCGTCAACTCCGGCCACCCCGAGCCCAACCACCACCACCAATAGTCGCGGCTCAACCTCAGCAACACGTAGATGCCTTCCGCCGTCCATTTGGTTGCCGGAATGGCAAAAAGCACTTTCGCCGCCGTCTCGGGCCTCGCCGGCGTCATGTCGCCGGTGGGGTTTGACTTGTCCGACCTGGGGTTTGACCCCCGAGGGTCACTGACGCGTGGGCCCTGTCGGTCAGATGGTTAGATTAGCGCTAACCACTGTTAGTTAACCCCTGACACTGACCAGTGGGCCCCAGCGCCACTAATTAGAAATTAGAATTAATTTAACCCTGTTTAACCCCCCTGTCACTGACGTGTGGGCCCCACACGTCAGGTTTGACTCCAGCCAGCCGCAGTTGACCACTGACGTCATGCTGACGTCATGCTGGCGCAATAACTATAATTTCTGGATTTAATTTAAATCAGGAAATTCCAGAATATTATTTAAACTTCAAAAATTCATAACTTTTATTCTGTAACTCCAAATTGGACAAATTATATATGAAAAATGATCAGAAAAATCCAATCTATCCATCTGTACTATTTTCATGCATGATCAAACAAGTTAAATTGATGTTTTAAGCAGAACAAGGAAAAGCACTTTAAAAGGCCATATTTGAATTTGAAATTTGAATCCTTGATTCAAATTTGTTCAAACCCTTCTGGTTTTAGTTGCATTAGCCCAATACACTCATTTTGCCATGTCTCATGCATGCATCATATTGTTGCATACTGTGTGGTAATGTTTGTGTATCGGTGCTCTCTGCGGCAGGTTCTGTCTCCGAGGAGTACCGTGATTACCCTAACGAAGAACCGTATCAGTGCATCGAACCATCAGGCAAGCAACCAACCATTTGATCATATCGATACAATCCCATGTTCTCGCTCCTGCTCTCTTTTACTGCATTAAGACAACGCGATTCAAACTGCTGTGTGCTACGGTAGTTGAACCCATTTCCTCTGCATGACCTGTCATTGCCACAGTAACTAGATGAAACTCACTAGCATGTGTAGGAGTTGATTGAGCCATATGTATGTGTTGTTCCTACCTTGCTATGCCTGCTATGCTTAGAGTCGTGTCAGGTCTGGTTCATCTGGGTGATGGGCTAGAGTGAAATGGTTATGTCGGTAATGAGAGTGGTGTGGTGAACACGATTTGGTAAAGGTATCGATGAGAGGCCATGTAGGAGTACATGGTGGGTTGTTTCATTGAAGCCGACCTTAAGCACTGAGATCTGTATGCGTGATTTAAGATACAGCTACTACCATGCATTGGGCCCTGAAATATGACCCCGCTCGACTTCTTATTCACCCTAGCTCTCTGTCCAGGAGTGGCAAGTAGTTTCTGGTGTTTGTAGCCTACTGGAGGCCGTGGACAGCGCTGACCGTAGGGGTGGGCTGTGATGCGGTAGGTACGTGGCCGGGTGTACCGAATACCCGTTAGGTATCTCGGGAACCCTGTTCACATCGTTCGGGGCCGTATGGGAAACCTCGGCCGGACTCCCTGCGGATGGAACCTGAATAGGCGATAAACCTGGACTAGAGGCTTAAGTGTTTAGGTAGGTCGTGGTCTACACCCACGTCGGCTTTCGCTTGAAGTCTGCCGAGCACATGTCGTGTGCAGACGCTAAGTGGTGGAAACATGTATGAAGAAGTACACCCCTGCAGGGTTATCATAATCTATTCGAATAGCCGCGTCCGCGGTAAAGGACTACTTGGTTGCCTATACAGTTCATAGACAAGTAAATGGAAACTGTTAAAAGCCTCAAGATAAGTGTGAGTCCGTAGGAAGACGGAGGTGGATCCTCGGTAGTGTATTGAAGTGGTGAGTAGTGGACTCGTGTGCGCAAAACCATTTCAAGTTGGAGTATCGTAGGATAGCCTAGCCAAGAGTCAAAGCTGGCTTGCTGCAATAACTCCACCAACCCTTCTTGATACTATGCATGTATGTAGGATCTGATGTAAGTCTTGCTGAGTACCTTTGTACTCATGTTGCTATAATCTACATTTTTACAGAAGACGCTGCAACCCCTTCTGATGGGTTCTATGTAGACGTTGACATCAACGAGTAGGCTAAAGACCCAGGTGGTGACCCTGAGCTTGTGAAGGACCACGTAGTATAGCTAGGCTTTCCAAGCCTCTTTTATTTTACTAGTTGTCTGTACTCAGACAAGTTACTTCCGCTGCTGGTTTGTATGACTGTATGACTTGTATGTGGGGTCGTGAGACCCGTACCTTTGTGTATGTTATGTATGGCTCACTGAGCCTTAAATAAAGTACTTGTGTCATAGAGTCATGTTGTGATGCTTCGTTGTATTTGCACATATCGAGCATATTGTGTGTATGATTGAAATGCTCGGTATGTGTGGGATCTGACTATCTAGTTGTTTATCTTTAGTAGCCTCTCTTACCGGGAAATGTCTTCTAGTGTTGCCGCTGAGCCATGGTAGCTTGCTACTGCTCTGGAACACTTAGTCTGGCCGGCATGTGTCCTTCTTCGTTCCTGTGTCTGTCCCTTCGGGGAAATGTCACGCTTTGAGTACCGGAGTCCTGTTAGCCCGCTACAGCCCGGTTTACCGGAGTCCTGCTAGCCCAGTGCTACAGCCCGGACCCACTTGCTGATGACCGACACGTTCGAAGCTGGGTCATGGATGCCTGTCCCTGTAAGTCTGTGCCACTTTGGGTTTACGACTAGTCATGTCAGCCCGGGCTCTTTATCATATGGATGCTAGCGACACTATCATATACGTGAGCCAAAAGGCGCAAACGGTCCCGGGAAAAGGTAAGACGACACCCGTGGGGATACCGTGCGTGAGGCCGCAAAGTGATATGAGGTGTTACCAGCTAGATCGATGTGACATCGAGTCGGGGTCCTGACAGCGTTGGCATCAGAGCCGGACTGCCTGTAGGTTCTCCAAGCCAACTGGTCGATGTTGAGTCTAGAAATTCTTTAGTTATATGTAGGGGAATTGTTTGTGGGTTGGAACGTAAGGCTCTTTTTACTCCTTATACCTTATGACATTCTGATCTGAGTCAGTCCATTCTTCTACCGGGGGTTAAGGAATTAGGATCTATTCTCTCTATCAGGATCACGTGTTACTAATCAGTAGTACCTTATAAGTTTGATGGTTACCAGCCTAGTTCAGTTCTACTACCACATTATGTTGCCAGAATGGTTTCAGAACTTTGATATGGTGATGTTGAGTGTGTACGAAATCCTTTGTCAAATGTCTCAAATCCTTTTTGAGCATTTACAGCTGTTATGCTGCCGAAATTTTGCTAGAAATTCTAATGCCTTTGCATTATGATTGTGTTTTCAGATGGCCACTCGCGACCTCAATCAAGTGGTTCGCCTGACTCGATGCCTAGATGTACCCGGCCATACTGCTAAGTTGGTCAGGGTAATGACTGAGGCTGGATACCGCTGGTATCCTGAGTACACGGTCGAAGAGCAATTCCGAGATTTTAATCAGAGCCAGTATCTCTGCACTGTCAGGATATTTCCATCTTATCCTGGATCCACCGAGCCTCTTCACTGCTCTTATGGACTCGGGGTTACTATTGAGATGGCTGTGCAGGACGCCGCCTACTCTATGATGACCATTATGCGAGTCAGATCTGGTATATTTCGGGACTCTGATTTCCGGTATATGCCAGGATCACTTCCGGGAGCACAAGGGTATCTCCAGGCTATCTATGCTGACCCCACTCAGGAGGATTCACGGACTCGCACCACTGCTGAGATGCTCGAGGATAAGGACCGTGAAAACCGGGCCTTAAGGCTAGAGCTCTTCAACACCCGTGCTGACCACTGGGCCACTTTGACTCGGTTCGCACCGGCGGTGCAAGCTGGATATTCAGATATGCGCGATCTCTATCCTGTGAGATCTGCTCTGCCAGACGTGATGGTTTGGCGTGATGTAGGAGGCATCACCCCACCTCGCGGTCCCCGCAGGCCACCGTTTGTTTGTCCAAGGCCTCATCCTAGCCCCTATGGTCCACAAGCTCCGCGAGACCGTCTGTTTCCAGATGATCATGTTGAGCTTCCAGGCTATGGAGGTGACTTCTACGAGGACTACTACGGATCGGTCTGAGTTAGTGGTAGTATCACTAGTTCGCACTAGCTGTGTCGTCTATCGTCCCGCGTGACTCGTGGGATATGACCTAGTTTGTACTCCTTCCGGAGGTGTAGAAAAATAATGTATAGGAGCTTGGAATGCCTCCGATGAGATGTAATCCTCTTTTCACCGTAATAGTACCTTGTTTGGTCTTGTACTAAACTCTGTATGGTGTGTATGACGATGGAATAAAAGAAGCAGTTCTGTTTTTACCATGTCATACGGATGATCATCTTGCATTTCGAGTTATTCCTTGCATTTTTATCCTATGTCGGAATTTTATCATCCTGACTAATTCATTGTCTTGTTTACCTAGGATGGTCAACACGCGCGCTAACCCTGCTTCTCAAGAGCAGGCCGAAGGCAGTGAAGCCAGGGATGCAAATCTGCCTCATCCTCCTTCACTAGCCGAGGTTATGATGGAAGCTGAGAGAAACAAGCGGGAGACAAACCGTTTGTTGGAGCGTATTGAACAGAATACAGCACACCATCAGAGGGCTAACGTGGTGTCACTCAGTGATTTTATCAAATTGCATCCACCCACGTTCCACCACTCCGTCGAGCCTCTCGACGCTGATGACTGGCTTCGCAGTATCTCTCACAAACTGCGTTCCGCGCTGGTAGCGGAGGCTGACAAGGTCACCTTTGCTGCATATCATCTTGAAGGCCCCGCCAGTCTATGGTGGGAGAATTATGGAGCTATGCGCCCAGCGGGCCATGTCACAACTTGGGCTGAGTTCAGCGAGGCTTTCCGTGAACATCACATTCCGGAGGGTCTCATGGACCGTAAACGTGAAGAATTTTGCAGTTTCACCCAAGGCTGACTTTCTGTGGATGCCTATAGCAGGGAGTTTGGTAATCTCGCCCGATATGCAACTGAGGAAGTGTCTACTGACGCCAAGAAGCAAGCAAGGTTCCGTAAGGGCCTTAGTCCTGAGCTTCGCCGTGACCTCCGTCTGCATGAGTGCACATCTTTTTCGAAACTTGTCAACAAAGCCATCAGTGCTGAAACTGGTCAGACTGACTATGACGCAACACGCAAGCATGGCCGTGACATGGGTTCCTCATCCGGTGCTGGTCCTCAGAAGCGCCGCGTGTGGGTACCCAACACCGCCCTGCCACCCAGGTTCACACCGAGGCCATCTTTCCAGGCGCCTCGCCCCGTTCAACAGTCTGCTCCAGCCAAGCCCTATGGGGGTCCAATTAACAATGCTCCTCCACGTACCAGTTCCGTGACTTGTTTCAAGTGTGGGGAATCTGGTCACTATATGCGTGAGTGTCCCCAGACCAACCCCAATCAATCTGCTAAAGCTGTTGGCCGTGGCAAGCCGACAGGAAAAATATTCCACGCCAAGCCGGTCACCGCTTCACGTGGCCATGTCAACTGTATCTCTGCCGAAGAAGCTCAAGAGGATCCCAACGTCGTTCTCGGTACGCTTCTTGTTAACTGCCACCCGGCATCTGTTCTTTTCGATACAGGAGCCTCTCATTCTTTTATATCCGAAAGTTATGCTCGTTTGCATAACGTTGCATTCTGTGACATGCCATCCACTATGGAAATCTCTACCCCTGGTTCTAGATGGCAGACCTCTAGGGTAAGCTATGGAAATGAAATCCAAGTCGACAGACTTGTTTTCCTTGCGTCTTTGATAGCCCTTAAATCTTCAGATATTAATATCATTCTGGGTATGGACTGGATGTCGGCTCATCATGCCCAAATCGATTGCTTCTCTAGGACTGTTCAACTCACCCATCCTTCGGGAGAAATAGTCAATGTCTTGACCCGAATAGCTAAGCGACAATTATATTCTCTTAACGCCAGCCCTTTGCCAGACCTTGAGGACGTTCCGGTAGTCCGTGACTCCCGGATGTCTTTCCAGAGGAATTACCAGGTGTTCCACCTGACAGGGATGTTGAGTTTGTAATAGACCTCATTCCAGGAACCGTTCCGATTGCTAGAAGACCTTATAAGATGGCACCCCTAGAACTAGCCGAGCTTAAGAAACAACTCGATGAGTCCTTGAAAAAGGGTTTCATCCGACCTAGCTCATCTCCGTGGGCTTGCCCCGTCCTATTCGTCAAGAAGAAGGATGGTACGGACCGGATGGTTGTAGATTACCGACCTGTCAACTTGGTCACAATCAAGAACAAATACCCGCTTCCCAGGATCAACGACCTGTATGATCAGCTCGCTGGATCCTCAGTCTTCTCCAAGATGGATTTGAGGTTGGGCTACCATCAAATCAAAATCAGAAACGGGGACATTCCTAAAACGGCCTTTGTTACTCGTTATGGCCAATACGAGTACACCGTCATGTCCTTCGGATTAACCAACGCTCCAGCCACTTTTTCTCGGTTAATGAACTCAATCTTCATGGAGTATTTGGATAAATTCGTCGTGGTCTACCTCGATGATATACTCATCTACTCCAAGAACGAGGAAGAACATGCCGAACATCTAAGGCTAGTGTTGCAGAAACTTCGAGAGCATCGCCTTTATGCCAAATTTTCTAAATGTGAATTCTGGTTGTCAGAAGTGACCTATCTGGGTCATGTAATATCTGGTAAAGGTATTGCTGTTAACCCCGAGCGAGTTCAAGCCGTCCTTAACTGGACTCCACCCGAATCGGTCAAGCAAGTTCGGAGTTTTCTAGGATTAGCGAGCTATTGCCGTCGCTTTGTCGAAAACTTCTCCAAAGTTGCTAAACCTTTAACCGAACTCCTCAAGAAAGATAAAAAGTTCGAATGGACTCCACAATGTGAGCACACCTTTCAGGAACTGAAAAGACGCCTGACTTCTGCTCCCGTACTGGTACCGCCAGACTTCTCTAAGGACTTTGCTATCTACTGCGACGCCTCGCGACAAGGACTAGGTTGCATTCTCATGCAAGATCGACACGTAATTGCCTACGCTTCACGGCAATTGCACCCACATGAGGAGAATTATCCCACTCATGATCTAGAGCTTGCAGCCGTAGTCTATGCACTTAAAACCTGGCGACATTACCTCCTCGGTAACCGTTGCGAAATATTCACTGATCACCAAAGTCTGAAGTACATCTTCACCCAACCGGATCTGAACCTCAGGCAAAGACGTTGGGTCGAGTTGATCACAGATTTCGACTTAGGAATAACCTACACCCCAAGGAAAGCCAACGTCATGGCTGATGCGCTAAGTCGTAAATCCTATTGTAACAATCTGATGTTACAACAAAGTCAACCGCTTCTCCATGAGGAATTTCGGAAGCTTAACCTTCACATTGTTCCTCGAGGATTTCTCTCCACCTTGGTGGCGAAACCTACTCTTACGGATCAAATCATTGCTGCCCAGAAGCGAGATAAGGGAATAGCTAAGATCAAGGAAAACATTGCTAGCGGAGGTGCTAGTTGTTTCTCCACAAATGATCATGGTGTTGTGTACTTTGAGAACCGTCTAGTGGTTCCCAAGAACCAGCATCTACGGCAGTTGATCCTTAAGGAGGCTCATGAATCTCCTCTCACTATTCATCCCGGTGGTACTAAGATGTATCAGGACCTACGCCAGAGGTTCTGGTGGACTAGGATGAAGAGAGAAATTGCTCAGTATATTGCTAATTGCGACGTCTGTCGTCGTGTAAAGGCAGAGCATCAACGGCCTGCTGGCACCCTTCAACCCTTAGCTATTCCTGAATGGAAATGGGATAAAATTGGTATGGATTTCATTACCGGTTTTCCCAGGACCAAGAGAGGGAATAATGCTATTTTCGTCGTGGTCGATCGTCTTTCCAAAGTAGCCCATTTCCTACCTGTTCGAGAGAGTATAACCGCTAGTCAGCTGGCAGACTTATACATCTCCCGAATAGTGTCCCTTCATGGTGTCCCTTTGGAAATTAACTCGGATCGAGGAAGTCTTTTCACCTCTCGATTTTGGGAAAGTTTCCAAAATGCTATGGGAACCCGTCTCTCCTTTAGCACCGCTTTCCACCCTCAGTCAAGTGGTCAAGTGGAACGCGTCAACCAGATTCTAGAAGACATG